>NW_020874292.1:16243095-16843095 GCF_003935025.1 Abrus precatorius
GAGAGATTTCTTAGTCCTAGTAGGATATTCAAGGGTTTCAGTGGTCTAAAGACGAGTTTCGCACGTCTCCTTTGCCGGTACAGCAAAAGGGACCAAAAGAGACCCGAAAATACCACTGTGGGGTAGATTAAATGGGCCAGAAACGTACTGCAACAGAAAGAGCAACAAGCGGAGAATAGTTGGTGACGAAAAACCGTTCAACTTATGATCAAGAGAGTTTCAGTGGCCTGAAAGTTCCACGTTTCCTGGTAAGCAAAAGGACAAAAGACAAAACTTAACTGGGTCCAAAGCTCAGAAAGGAAGAGAGGTGGTTGAGAAAGCCTTTACTTTGAGTCTAGGGAGTGATATTCAAGGAGTTTCAGTGGCCTGAGACGAGTTTCGCACGTCTTCCTTTGCCGGTAAGCAAAAGGGACCAAAAGAGACCAAAACTGGAACTTGGGTCCAAAAGCCCAGAAAGTGCCAAAAGGGGAGAAGGTGGTGA
The DNA here is from genome assembly GCF_003935025.1 of Abrus precatorius. Lineage (NCBI taxonomy): Eukaryota > Viridiplantae > Streptophyta > Magnoliopsida > Fabales > Fabaceae > Abrus > Abrus precatorius. Next base: position 16,243,577 of record NW_020874292.1, read on the forward strand.
GAAAGCCTTCCTTTGAGTCCTAGGATGATATTCAAGGAGTTTCAGTGGCCTGAGACGAGTTTCGCACGTCTTCCTTTGCCGGTAAGCAAAAGGGGACCAAAAGAGACCAAAACTGAACTTGGGTCCAAAAGCGCAGAAAGTGCCAAAAGGGAGAAGGTGGTGAGAAAGCCTTCCTTTGAGTCCTAGGAGTGATATTCAAGGAGTTTCAGTGGCCTGAGACGAGTTTCGCACGTCTTCCTTTGCCGGTAAGCAAAAGGGGACCAAAAGAGACCAAAACTGGAACTTGGGTCCAAAAGCGCCAGAAAGTGCCAAAAGGGGAGAAGGTGGTGAGAAAGCCTTCCTTTGAGTCCTAGGAGTGATATTCAAGGAGTTTCAGTGGCCTGAGACGAGTTTCGCACGTCTTCCTTTGCGGTAAGCAAAAGGGGACAAAAGAGACCAAAACTGGAACTTGGGTCCAAAAGCGCCAGAAAGTGCCAAAAGGGAGAAGGTGGTGAGAAAGCCTTCCTTTGAGTCCTAGGAGTGATATTCAAGGAGTTTCAGTGGCCTGAGACGAGTTTCGCACGTCTTCCTTTGCCGGTAAGCAAAAGGGGACAAAAGAGACCAAAACTGGAACTTGGGTCAAAAGCGCCAGAAAGTGCCAAAAGGGGAGAAGGTGGTGAGAAAGCCTTCCTTTGAGTCCTAGGAGTGATATTCAAGGAGTTTCAGTGGCCTGAGACGAGTTTCGCACGTCTTCCTTTGCGGTAAGCAAAAGGGGACCAAAAGAGACCAAAACTGGAACTTGGGTCCAAAAGCGCCAGAAAGTGCCAAAAGGGGAGAAGGTGGTGAGAAAGCCTTCCTTTGAGTCCTAGGAGTGATATTCAAGGAGTTTCAGTGGCCTGAGACGAGTTTCGCACGTCTTCCTTTGCCGGTAAGCAAAAGGGGACCAAAAGAGACCAAAACTGGAACTTGGGTCCAAAAGCCAGAAAGTGCCAAAAGGGAGAAGGTGGTGAGAAAGCCTTCCTTTGAGTCCTAGGAGTGATATTCAAGGAGTTTCAGTGGCTGAGACGAGTTTCGCACGTCTTCCTTTGCGGTAAGCAAAAGGGACCAAAAGAGACCAAAACTGGAACTTGGGTCCAAAAGCGCCAGAAAGTGCCAAAAAGGGAGAAGGTGGTGAGAAAGCCTTCCTTTGAGTCCTAGGAGTGATATTCAAGGATTTTCAGTGGCCTGAGACGAGTTTCGCACGTCTTCCTTTGCGGTAAGCAAAAGGGACCAAAAGAGACCAAAACTGGAACTTGGGTCAAAAGCGCCAGAAAGTGCCAAAAGGGAGAAGGTGGTGAGAAAGCCTTCCTTTGAGTCCTAGGAGTGATATTCAAGGAGTTTCAGTGGCCTGAGACGAGTTTCGCACGTCTTCCTTTGCGGTAAGCAAAAGGGACCAAAAGAGACCAAAACTGGAACTTGGGTCAAAAGCCAGAAAGTGCCAAAAGGGAGAAGGTGGTGAGAAAGCCTTCCTTTGAGTCTAGGAGTGATATTCAAGGAGTTCAGTGGCCTGAGACGAGTTTCGCACGTCTTCCTTTGCCGTAAGCAAAAGGGACAAAAGAGACCAAAACTGGAACTTGGGTCAAAAGTCCAGAAAGTGCCAAAAGGGAGAAGGTGGTGAGAAAGCCTTCCTTTGAGTCTAGGAGTGATATTAAGGAGTTCAGTGGCTGAGACGAGTTTCGCACGTCTTCCTTTGCGGTAAGCAAAGGGACAAAAGAGACCAAAACTGGAACTTGGGTCCAAAGTCCAGAAAGTGCAAAAGGGAGAAGGTGGTGAGAAAGCCTTCCTTTGAGTCCTAGGAGTGATATTAAGGAGTTCAGTGGCTGAGACGAGTTTCGACGTCTTCCTTTGCGGTAAGCAAAAGGGACAAAAGAGACCAAAATGGACTTGGGTCCAAAAGGCCAGAAAGTCAAAAGGGAGAAGTGGTGAGAAACCTTTTTAGTCTAGGGTGATATCAAGAGTTTCAGTGGCCTGAGACGAGTTTCGCGTCTTCCTTTGCCGGTAAGCAAAAAGGGACAAAAGGACCAAACTGGAACTTGGGTCAAAAGCTCCAAAAGTGCCAAAGGGGAGAAGGTGGTGAGAAAGCTTCCTTTGAGTCTAGGAGTGATATTCAAGGAGTTTCAGTGGCCTGAGACGAGTTTCCACTGCCTTGGTAAAGGACCTATTTAAGCCAAAGAAGTCTTCAGACCCCGGTCTCACCTTGCCACCCGAATACAAGAAGGAAACCCCTGCAACAATCAAGGAGCAGCTGCAGCAAATAGCACAGAGGCAGTCTGCCATCCACTCTGGTCAAACCAGCATGCTCCTCCTCATGGAGACCATGATGCTGAACATTGGCAAGAAGATGGGGATGACTTCAGACCAGATATATCAGGCCCACCGTTTCCCTGCCCCTTTCCTCCGAGCTGCTGTTCAGAATGACTTGCCCCCATTCAATCCCAATGCTCCCAGAGATGTCCGCAACTCCAGTTCCTCAGAGGAAGCAGAAGAAGTAGAAGAAGATGAAGGCGCCACCTCATCCACCTCTGATGAAGATGCCATTTAGTCCACTTTTCGTGTTGTCTTTTATTTCTCTGCTTGTACTTATTTTCTTTTATTTTCCCAAGTAATTAGGAACCACTTGTCCTTTTATTGTCTTTCCGTTTCTGCTTTCATGTTACTTTCCTTCAAACAGTTATGTTACTCCCTTTTCATTCTTTTTCTGAACTCTTGTTATCATTGTGCAGAGATGCCCTCAGTTCCATCAAGAGGAGCATCATTTTACCCTGAACTTTGAATACACCATCTATAAAAGGGGGTGAACTCTTTGTCTCTATTTTGCATTTATTTGTAGCTTACTTTTCCTGCACAGTACAATAATAATAAAAAAAAAAAAATTTCCTTATTTCATTTCTTCTCTTTTCATTTTAATCTAGTTCTCTTTCGTATTTTGCTTTTATGCTCTGATTGAATTTCCCATCTAACTCCTACTCATTCTCATTTTTGTACATATTTACTGTCCTACCATTTTGAACATAATTTCTTGTCGGGTGAATTGTGCTCTCATTTTGCAAGTTTATTATCACTTTTACCATGGTAGTGAATTGGGTCCTTACTTCTTTTTCTGTGTGCATATTACATGTATTGCTGCATTCATCCTCTAGAACTTGCCCTGTTTCTTAATTCAATATGCATTGTGCAATTTTTCATCTAGATGATTGAGGCCTTCTTTGCACATACCTTTCCCCCCACCCTTGCACTTCACTTCCCTGTTCCCCACTTCTTGCTTTTGCCAAACTTAGTCAACAAATATATTTCCCTTTCCTTAATAGAGGTATTTCTTTTGAGTTGCCTCAAGATTGAGTGCAAGAAACTAAGTTTGGGGTGTTGATTATGCTTGTAGTTGCTTGAGGACAAGCAATGTCTTTAAGTTGGAGTGGTGGACAGCATACATGTTCATAATACATGTCAAAAAAAAAATTGATTGTCAAAGTCCTTGATATCACAAAAATATGAATGAATGAAAAAGGAAAAAAGAAAGAAAGAAAAATATAGCAAGGCATTTGAGTTGAAAAAGGATCTCCACATAAGGCAATAAAAAAATTAATGTGGTGAAAGAATGCTTTAACCTCTTAAGCTACATCATTTAAGGCATTCCACTCTAGTTGTTGCACTAAATCACTCAAAAGAACTCTTCCTCTTGAGTACCTACTTGATCTTGTCACCTTCCTTGGTTAAAATTTGAGCCTATCCTAACCCCATTTGTGACCAACAAAGCCCTCATGATAGGTGGTTCGTTGTATCTAGGCAAAGGAGATTGAGAATATGGGCAAGCCTATGGTAGGGTGAGGCTAAATGCATGGATTGAGGGAAAACACTTAGCCTGAAATGTTGTTGAGTGATGAGTGAAACACCACCTTGTGAGATGGATAGTTTCTTTGCATTATGTGAGTCACATGAAACCTTGCTTGATTCTTTTGTTTCAATTTAGTGGGACTTTGCATGGAATATTTGACTGAATATGATTCCTCTGTTGAATGAGTTTATGGTTGTGAAGATGTTGGAAATGCTAATTAAAGCATGAAGTTGGAATGAAAATCTCTTAAAAAAAAATAATTTTTTTTTGGATAAATCCAACCCTCTTCATTTGTTTTGCTTGAATTTTGATTGCTTGAGGACAAGCAAAGTTTAAGTTTGGGTTGTGATGAATTCACTTTTTATTATATTTTTACTTGCCTTTTTGGTGCTCCTTAATAGAAGAAATGGACTTAGATAGTGCAAATAATATAGAAATTACATTTTGAGTAAATATCATAGGTTTATCAATTTTTGGTTAATTTGCATTTAATTACATAGATATAGATTGCAATTTTAATTATCTTGATGATTTTGCAGAATGCCCAAGTTAAATTTGGAGAAATCTTGGTCCTTGGATGAAAGTTGCCCCAAAAGTAGCCACTTTTGGGAGCAAAAGTGGCAACTACAGCAAGTCTAGGCATTTAAAAGTTCCAAAGTAGCCACTTTCAAACCCAAAAGTGACAACTCCAGAAGCTCTAGGGACGCTAAATTGGAAGCATGATGCGCGTGGTTACTATGGGCTCTCAAAGTAACCACGCGCACCAAAGTAGCTACTATCAAGCCCAAAAGTGACAACTCCAGAAGCTCCAGGGACGCTAATTTTGAAGCCTTCCTGCGCGTGGTTACTGTGGGCTCTCAAAGTAACCACGCGCACCAAAGTAGCTACTTTCAGCACAAATAGTGACAACTCCAGAGAAGCGGCAATCCTTCCATCATGCGCGTAGACACTTTCAAGGCCCAAAGTGGACACTTTCAAAGGCAAAAGTGGACACTTTGGTGACATGTCATCCACTATAAATAGATTTTGGGGAATTAGGGTACGGGACTTTTGACACTTTACACAATTTTCTTTGCCAAATTGGGATAATTTCTTACGACATTGGAGTCTTGGGTGACAGCCAAGGGTCCTCTATAGGTTTAATTTCCAATTTCTCTTTTGATTTTTGTTGAATTGCATTAATGATGTTTACGTTCTTGCATTTATTCTCTCTTTTGTGAAGCCCATCCACATGGAGGGCTAACTTCCTTGTAATTCCTAGTCAATGCACATGAATCTTGAATTCTTGGGATTAATTGCAATACAAATCTTTCTTTCCTTGAATTTATTAACCCCAATCTCTGAATGAAATGGAATTTGCATGAAGTGAACATTGCTTAATGAACCCTAATTTACCTAACGAAATTCTAATTCAAAATTGCTTAATTTTGGTTAATCCTTGAGGTTGCTTAATCTTAGGGATAGAGATTGGAGCCCATTAAGATGCTTAATTTTAATTGGGATGTTAAAGTTAGTCTTCGCTTGTTAGATTAACTTAATTTAAGGGAAAGAAAGGGGATTATTGAATCATTTGGAAGAATAATGATAGAACTCATTGCTGACTAGGGATTACTCATTTTAATTGATTGAATTTCATTAAATTTACATTTCGTTCTTGTTTAAAATCCGGAAATTGACAAACCTCCGCCCAATTTACTTGCTTTAAAATACATGTTCACACTTGTTCGATGTATGTTCTCAACCAAAAATTCCTTGGAGACGACCTAGGATAACACCCTAGTACTGCATTCATTTCTTTGCATATTTGATGAGGATTAACGACAATCTTTGCATGACGAGTAGCTAAATTCGTTTCATCACTTATACAAGCACGCCATGACAATGATCATAACACGACTGTGCATCACCATGAGCAAGGTCCTACTTTAAGCGAAGAGCCTGAAAAAGAAAAGAAGGAAGAGACCTGTCACACTTCTAAAGAGAAGTTGATTTTACTAGCAAGTGTACTAGTGTTGATGTAGCAAGTTATAAAAATGATAGAACTATGTTAGAGTCCCAAGTATCAATCTCAGGGAATAAAAGTATCCAATTACCACTTCACAAGGCCACAATTAGTTGAGCTTCACGAATTTCAAAGAGTGTTTGGAATTAAAATTGACAAATATTGAAATCAAAAGAAAAATAAAACAATGAATATGTAAATGTGTGATGAACAGATGTGGAAGACATAGCTAGGGAGTTGTTTCACCAAAACTTCAATATTGAATCAATAAGGATCTGAACTTTCAAGTAATTAGAAAGAATGACAATCATTTTCATGTTTTATTATTTAGAGGTTAATTCCTTAACTCAGTGAACCTAACATTCAATCAAATCACTCTAATTCCTTAGATCTGGTTCAATTCAATGTTGTTTTAAGTATGAGAAATCAGAAGATTGCAAGATCAAGTTCTTTTATCCCTAAGAAAGCTATAATCTTGGTATTTGATTCAGATCTGAGAAATAAATCTAATTTCCATTGATAAGAGTTTCTCTGTAATTAGTTAATCAAATTTCCATTCAATTACTACATAAAGTGCAGAATCAACCACTCAATTCATTCCAATACTTGAAATCCAGATCCAGAATTAATTCAACACGTTTGTTTTGGATCCACAATCCCTAACTATAAAGAAATTACACAGCCATTACAGCAGAGAAAGAAAAAGAAAAAGAAGAGGAAAAGGAACGCGAAAGAGCTATCTTCAGTTGATCTTCAATCTGATTCCTCTAGGTTGAAGCTCGGTGTTCGTCCCAATCTCTTCTCAGTCTCTCTCCACACCAGAGAACTAAGTGGAAATGAAAAATGAATAAAATGTCCAAAGATCTGAGTGTCTTTTCAATTTATAAATTTCCCACCATGAGCGTGTTATCACTTTACTTCACAAGAGTAGCCACGCACAGACTTATCTGGTGTTCTGGAAGACTGGGGTGATCACTTTCATTCATAAAAGTAGCAACGTTGGGAGTCGAGTTGTGCTCGTACTCACTTTCATTGGGAAAAGTGGCCACGCACAACTTGCAAAGCTGAAGGTCTCTCTAGAACATTCACTCTTGTTGGCGAGAGTGACTATGCGCTTCTCGCTATGTATGGAGTCTCTTTGGAACACTCACTTTTGCCAATAAAAGTGGTAACACGCTCTTTGTTGTGAATGAGATTCTTCTGGAACGCTCAATTTTGCTAGCGAAAGTGACAACGCACTATTTGCTAAGTCTCAAGTCTCTCTGGAACGCTCACTTTCACCAGCAAAAGTGACAATGCCCTATGATGAATCCATATTTTTACTAGTATTTTACTATAGTTTTAATCCATTTGATAAGAAATATGTTGGAAAAAGTAGAAAAAATCATAAAAATAGAATGATTGAAGAATTCCTTTAAATACATAGTTAGTTTAGCATTTATGAATTTTCTGTGTAGAAATTAATAATTGAAGTGTGTTTCTGTAAAAAATTCTGAGTAAAGACCATGATGCTGGTAGATCAATAGAGAAATAGTAGAAAAGTAGCAAGTCTGGACTCGAAGAACATGGCTCATGGAGTTTAAGCTGGCGTGGTTACTCTTGCCAGCAAAAGTGAGTGATTCATAGCTTAAATAAGAAGTTGAGTGTGGGCGTGATCACTATTATCACTGAAAGTGAATGTTCCAAAGAGGTTCAATCTCAGCAGAACTGCGCGTTGTCACTTTCACCAACAAAAGTGAACGTTCCAGAGAAGAAAGAATTTCAGCGAGCTCTGTGTGGTCACTCTTACTGGCGAAAGTGAACGTTCCAGAGTAGGCAAGATTTTTACAAGCTGCGTTACCACTCTTGTCAGCGAAAGTGGAAGTTCCAGAGAGGAGTGAAACAAGGCAAGTTTCGCGTGATCACTCTTGCTCTCAAAAGTGATTATGCGCACTCCTCGACTTCTTGCGTTGCTACTCTTATCAACAAAAGTGAATGTTCCAGTCTTCCAGAAATAGAATAAGCCTCTGCGTGGTCACTTTTATGAAACAAAGTGACAACGCACAGAATCGGGATTTCTATAAATACATGTCTTAAGCTCAGAACTCGAGATCTTTTGCTCTTTTTCCATTTTTTCTGTTAGATTCTCGTTGGGAGAGAGTGAGAGAGAGGAGTGGGGTCGAATTTCGAAGCTCCAAGAAGAGGCATTGCATTGGAGCTCATGGAGATGGCTTCTCTGCACTTCTTCTCTTCTTCTCCTTCTTTCTCTTCCTTTGTTTCAATGTTTGCTTAATTCTTTGTAGTTAGGAGTTTATGGAACTTGAATTGATGTATTGATTTGACTCTTGTTTCTGAATTTTGAGTTCTTGGATTAATTGAATTGTGAATTCTGCTGTTATTGCAATCTATGAATGGAAATTCGTATGATTCATCAAAGAGGAACAATTACCAATAGAAGTTGGATTTGCTTCTTCGATCTGAGTTAGTAATCAGAATTTGGGGATTTCTTAGGGATAGGAGACCTAATTCTGCAATCCTAAGGTTCTAAGTCTTAATGCAACTTGAAACTGAACTTCACCTAAGGGATTAGGGTGGTTTAGTTGCTTGTTAGGGTCAATGAGTTAAGGGATTAACCTTTGGCTATTAATATGCGAAACGGATTGTCAATTAACCAAGTTCTTGAATGTTCAGAGGCATAATTGAATCAATATTGACATTCATGTGAAGTAAATTCCTAACTATTCTTCATTTCTATCTCATTTCATCACAAATCTTATACTCTGTTTTTCTGCAAGTTCTTTACTTTTAATTGCTCTGGTTTATTGCTATTGCATGTTACATCTCTCTTTCCAAATTTGTATGGCTCAAATAGTTATAATTCTGTGAATTGATACTTGAAATCTAAATTCCCTGTGGAGACGATATCCTGTTCTTCAAAATCACTCATTACTTGCTGCAATACTAGTGCACTTGCTAATATTAGATTCCAAACAACACCCTACTTGCTAAGTCTGAAGTCTCTTTGGAATCTCACTTTCACCAGCGAAAGTGACAATGTGCAGACTTCACTTTTCATGTAAGCTCTGGATCATTCACTTTCATTGACAATAGTGATCACGCCCAGCCCAAACTTCATAAACCTTGTTCTTTGAGTCTAGACTTGCTACTTTTCTTCTATCTTTCCATTGATTTTCCATCTTCATGAACTTTGCTCAGAATTTTCTACAAAAACATGCTTGAATTATTAATTTCTACACAGAAAATTCACAAATGCTAAAATAACTATGTATTTAAAGAAAACCTTCAATCATTCTATTTTTTATGAGTTTTTCTGCTTTTTCCAACATATTTTCCTTATCAAATGGATTAAAACTACATTAAAATACTAGTAAAAATATGGATTCATCACCACCCCAAACTTGAATTTTTTCTTGTCTTTAAGCAAGTCAAACCAAACAAAGGGTAAGTTCCTCCACTTTCCAAATTCAATTAACAGACTGTTTTTCTTAAAAATTCCAATTTCCAATTCTGAATTTTCTGATTTCCTAATTCAATCAAGTTATTCATCCAATCACTCATCATGATAATCACACTGCATTAATCATACTATGAGTAAGAATTGCTATTTGAGTTCATGTGAGCAAAACTAAGAAACATGATCACAACTTACTAGAAGTGTTTCCCTCATCACTCAATAGTGTTTAGGCTACTGTTTTTTCTCTAAATCATCATTTTTACCACACTCTAACCATAGGCTTGCATATATTCTCAATCTCCTCTATAAAAATTTGTAACAAATCTCATATCAAGAGGACTTTTCAGGTAAAATTGAGGTTAAGGGACAGGTAGGTGTTCAATCAATTCGGAAACAATGTATGTTATGCCAAACAGAAAGATGCAATTCAAGTAGATGAGATGATAAATGCTCTAAATACTTAATCCTACATTATGACAATTAAGAGTTTTTAAGCTATTCATTGATAGAAATTACTATAATTAATCTCATTTTATTTATATTTTAGGAAAAAGGATCAAGGATGTGAAAACCTTAAAGATGTCGAGAATTGAAGAAAGAAGAACCCAGAGATATACACGGGCAGATACACGCCCGTGTATATGAACATGTACATCACTGGTGTCGTCAAAAAATGCATCACCTGAACCAGAGATATACACGGTCAAGGTGCATGACCATGTATATAAGCGTGTACTGCCTATAAAGATTGTGAAGGCCAAGTATCAGAGAACAGAGATGTACACGGCCAAAGTACGTGGCCGTGTACTTGGGCGTGTACTTTTATGTACGTCAAAAATTAAACTTTTGCGAGAAAATAAACCTTAGGATAATTCCTATAGAAGAAAAACTGGACTCAAACCTAAAGGGGGGTGTTTTTGGAGACGAAAGACTCAGAGACGGTAGGAGGATGGGATCAAGTGTTTTAATTCATATCTTTTGTAATTTTAGTTTCAAGATGTTTAGGTTCTAACTTTCCTTTGAGTATCTAGACGTAATGAATCCTAATTGACTAAATTTTCTGGAAATCTTCTAATGCTATTTCATGTTCTTTTCTCTTGGGTTTAATTGAGTAGTATCAATTTTCTCCTATCTTGTTTTCTTTGTTTGAATTTGAGTAAAATTCCTGGATGAAATTAACATTGCTCAATTAAAAAGACTTGAATGTATTTCTAGAGATTGAAAGACATGAGTTTTTTGTATTAGGGTTAATCCTAATTATGAAATTCATAATGAACCTAATGCATCCTAGGGGTATTAATTAAGAAAGAGATTCCGATTGATCAACTGAGGGTTAGGAATCATTATCCTTGAGAAAGGTATTGATTTAATTTAGAATTTCCTACAGAGATAAGGGTTTGGAACTAAGTAGTTAAAGAAGAATTTCAGTTATTTGAACACTTAAGAGGATTTACAGTCCAAATACTTGCCTATTTCCCTTGAATACCTTTAGCCATAATTTTCTATAATTTATTTTCATAAGAATATCTGTTCCTTTTAATTTATTATCCTTTTACTTTTAGCAATTTCATCAACAAAATTTATTTTTCATATTTATTAACAATTACGCAATTAAGGAAGAATTTCTTAATAATAGTCCCTGTGGATACGACACTTGGTACTTTAATTTTTCATAATATTACTCTGACAACGGGTACACTTGCCCAGTAATTCAATTTTTACACATCATGAGATTCAGAATTTAGAATGAGATTGCATTCCCTTTTCTTCCATTTAATTTTGCACAGCATTTTCTGATTTTTGCAACATTTTAATTGCTTTTCATGTATCAATTTATGCATTTATGCACGAATTTGTTTTCTATTTTTCTTTTTAATACTTTGCTTTTCACTTTTCTCTTCAGATTTTTGTTACTTTTCTTTTCAAATAACTCATAACTTTGCTGTTACCCACCCTAAACTTAAAACTTTGCTTGTCCTCAAGCAAAGTTATACAATATCACAACATGTCACCCCAAACTTAATTATGAAAATCTTCTTTGGTTAAACTTAAATTGCCTCTTTCTTATTTGGATAAGACTCATAGTTTTTCAGTAGGGCTAGTATTGAAGTTTACCAAAAGAAAGGTTAAAGGCTCAAAAGGGTGAACTAAGAATTTCAGCACAAGGGAGGTTTATTTAGGCTTTAAGCATAAACAAAGAAGACCTCTATCATATATGTGAATTGTACATTTTACAAATTCAATCAAGAAACAATGCAAGTTCTAGAGGTGCAGCAAAATATGAGATCACTCAACACACAGTAAGAAATGCATGAGGTTCAAGTCTCACCAAGGATATTTAAGTGAACATGTTAATCAATAAGGCTCACAATTCACTTTTTCAGAATTATATGCACACAGTGGCATGACTACCTCATTTGAAAATTACAAGTGTGATCTCATTTTGAGAATGGAAAAACAACTTAAAAAGAAAAATTAAATCAGAATGCATAGAATTGTCAATTAAAATGCAATTATTTCACAGAAAGCAGTTCAATATCTATACTACTATTTTATGTTTTTTTGAAAATTTTTCAGTGTATTGTGAAGCTAACACATGAACAAGAGGTAAAGAATTAACCCCCCTTTTATGGTAGCTTGTGTAGGTGTCAACATCCCTGTATTTGAGTGCTGTGTGATAGTGACAAATTCTGCACAAAACACCAAAATTTTCTCAATTAGCAAGTAAAGAGGCAATTAGTTGCAAAATAGAAATATTCATAACTAACATTAAACCAAAATGTAATTACAATACCAAAAGTTTGAAATTTAATTACAAAAATTTACAAAAATTCTAATTGACAGAAATTAAAAGTCCTATTCTATTCATCTGCTTCCTCTTCATCTGAGGTGTCCTCTTCTTCTTTTGCCTCCCCCTTCACTTTAGTTGGCTTTAGGAAATGAGTTTTATAGATTGACAAGTCTTTCAAAACTGAGGAGCGCAGGCACTAAGCATTTTCTGCCAAATCTAGAGTATGGTACATCTCATCCTTGGTCATTCCTATCTTCTGACCAAGGTTCAGCAGAACACACTCTAGCAGCATGATTCCAGCTTTAACACTGCTATGAAGTTCAGTCTGTCTCTCAGCCAACTGGTTCTGCCTTTTAGCCATCAATGATAGTGTGTCCTTTGTAGCACCTTATAATTATAATTTCTAAATAAAATGAATTTCATAAAAATGTTAACAAAATAGAGGTTTTCATTCAAACAGTAGTTCAAAAACTCAATTTTATAAAATGGTTCTTAATAGGAAATGATTACAAGTTTGTTTCATAGCTCGCTACAGGACTCAAATATACATTAAATTTTCAAAATAAACTTCTAAGTCCTATAGCAGTGTCATCCATCCTTTCTTTAAGGGGCCCGGTGCTGATCATCTTGGTTACCTGAAAAATAAGCGTAAGGGTGGGTCCTTTACACTAGTATAAACGTACAGACAAGCATTAGACTCACCTGACCCATTATACATAAATTCTAATCATATTAGGAGCATACATCAATTATCATCATACATCCAAATTCTCAATTACAATAGGTTCACTCACTGTACCAATTACGAATCCATGCATTTGCACAAACACACGTGTGCTCACTGCACTTAGCCACGCTCACTGTGGCACTGTGATCACAGATTCCTGATGCCCTCAACCTCAGGGACTTACTCAGTTATACCATGAATGGTCGCCCAAATAGCTCCCACTCCACGAATACAACATGTGCGGTATTGAGCCCCCCAGGCAAAGGTGTCAGTTAGAGGCCGAGTCAGGAGGAGAGTGTGTGGCCAGTGGTGCACCCACGCTTACTGTTGGTGTCACAACCACCCTCTCTTCCCCAAGGTATTACTACCGCCCCCATCTTCCATACCCCCAATGTATCTCTGAACCATTCATAGTTCCAACACCCAAACACATCATCATTCATTCAACATGCCATCCACACTCATTTTCAACCATTCACATTATCCAAATTGCAATCAAGGGCATGTCAACACAATCTAATACATCCCTATCACCATCAAGTCAAACATCATACTACAAAATAGAATATATATATATATATATATATATATATATTCAAACAATATTACATTTTTGGGGCGTTACATCCTTCATCTTCATTGGCTTGTCTTTCTTGAATTGAGAGGGGATAGGGGCTGCTAAGGTGCAGGAGGTGGTGGTATAGATCTTTTTCACCATGGATACAGAGATAGGGGAAACAGATCTGATCCTCTCTTGATAGTCTCCAAACTCTACCCCTACATCCTCACAAAGTAAAGTTATTAATGAAGGAAAGGCTAGTGAATCTCTCTTTATTTTCAAAATATTTAGGATACATTCACTTATGACCTCTCCCACATCAATATTCATGTCATTGACAATGGCAAAAAGAAATTTTGCCCTTTTTACTGCCAATATTGAGCTATGCTTGACTGGCGTAAAAGAATTCAGAATAAATGTGCTCCAAACTTTGGCAAAGGGCAGCAAATTCTTAGTAGTGATGCACTTGGGCTTCTTGGCCTAGTTCAGCTGCCAAGTTGTTCTGGTCTTTCAATCTTTCACAAAATCTCCACATAAACTTTGTCAGGGCTATTCTTGAAAATGCTGAACTCCAGCTGCCCAAGTTTCTTCTCAGTGTTGATGTTTAGCACTCTGTTGGTGTCGGCAATTGTAAAATCCACTCTTATCCCCTTGACCATTGTGTGGAATTTGGGGATTTGATCTCCCTTGAATCTCATGGCATTGGCATAAAAATCCTGTGTGATTTCTCTCCAGCCCATGCCAGCCCATGAGTAGAAGGAGTCCCATTCCCTCTTCTGGATCTCCTCCTTGTATTCAAGGTAATTTTCTCTATCAATCTCAAATGCTCTGTCTAGGACAATTTTTCTTCTCAGTATATTTGCCCTGAAGTAGTTTTCATGGGCCAGACTCTTAAATCTAGGGTCATGCATTTCAATTGGTCTAGAGGCTGAAGCTCCATCCATTCTGCCCCTCTTTGATCTGGAAGTGCCCCTAGAAGATCCAACTAGAGTGTTGTTTGATGTTCTTGCCATTTTTCAGTTTGCTGCAATGAAAAATCAATTTAACAGGTTAAAATTACAATGCATAAAAGTAAAAGTACAGATTGCTGCTATGAAGAAAAATCAATTGAACAAGTTACAGAAATTCATTTTTTGCTAACAACTTAACATGCAGTCTGTTGTGAGGACAATTTAATATACAAATGCAGAAGTACAAATGCACAACATTGAATAATCAATACTCAGAGAGATTTCTAATTTATATCCCTAAATGGCTAGTTCAGAATGCATTCACTATCATAGAAAAATAGGGTAACATAGAGGGCTATTTTCAGGGTTCAACCAATTTTCAAACACAGTTCTGCAACCCAATCATTTTCAGCAAAAATCTATTTTATCAGAATAATGCAAAGATGATTACCATGACATTTTTCAAGCATTCAATTATATTTCAGAAGAGCAGATACTTGCAGATAATCATTTACAACAATTTTAATTCAAACATTTTCACTGAAGTCTGCGTAGGTCACTCAATTTCTGCATAAATTTATGCAGATAAATGGCACAATGCAGATTCGAATCTTCCAATAAAAGCAAAAACTATAGTGAAAACTTAGTTACAATATTTCTAGTTCCATTATTAAATCAAGTAACTCAGAACATTACCCCATTTGCCCTATTCGACATTTTCCCAAAAACTTCAAATACAGATAATCCTAACCACAGATTCATATAAATGAGGAGAAGCGTACCTTGAAGAAAGATGCAGAAATGTGTGGGAAAGAGATATTGCTTCTGGGTCGACACACACAGAGGCAAAAATCAGAGATTGTTCAGAGAGAAATGTGATTTCGTTAGGGATGAGAGTGTGTGCGTGTTCACTTTACTCAATATTTATAGTTATGCTTAGCACGTGACCACTTTCAAAATGAAAAGTGAACGTTACAACATTAAAAGCATTCAGCATGATTACTCTTTTTAAACAAAGTGAGCGTTCTAGAGAGGTTAATTTTTATAAATGAAGAGTGTGTTGTCACTATTGTTGGGCAAAGTGACAACGTGCAGGCTTATTTCCTGAGTGTGATTACTTTTATCAATGAAAGGAGGTACGCACACAAAAATTTTTGTACTTACCTGTGCGTGGTCACTTTTTCCAAAAAAAGTAAGCGTTCTAAAGAAGGGTGTCTCCTTCAGACTTTTGCATGTTTACTCTTATAAGCAAGAGTGAATGTTCCAAAAGGTATGTTTTGCAGTCAGCCTCTGCGTGATCACTCTCATGAGTGAGAGTGATTGTTCCAGAGGAGTGTGTTGTCTTTCTTGCCTCTGCGTGATCACTTTTATCAGCAAAAGTGATTGTTCTAGAGGGAAACATCAAAATGTAGTCTCTGCGTGGCTCCTTTCCTGCAAAATAGTGACTCCTTTCATCAATCTAAATTCTCTAAAACCTTATCTAGCTCACTTATCAAACTCTAATCCTTTAAATACACACTCACAACATCAAATCTTAATTCATTCAGCAGATTAATATCAGAAAACAAGTATTGCAGAATTAACAGAAATGAAATTGCAAAATTTGAACAGACTAAATGATAAAACTCAAAATGCAATACAAGAAGCTTAAAATGGTTCAGAAATGTGAGTTGCCTCTCACAAAGCACTCTTTTTACGTCACTAGCTTGACGTTAAATGTTTCTCACTCAGGAGAAACCAGTTTGACATATGAGATGTTCCTTACAATTTCCTTTCCATGATAAACCTTCAATCTTTGGTCATTGACCTTTAATTCTCTCCCTGTCTTTTGATCCTCAATCAAAATTACTCCAAAGGGGGATGTTTCTTTGATTAGAAAAGGTCTAGACCATCTTGATTTCAGTTTTCTTGGAAATAGTTTCAGCTTAGAATTAAACAATAACACTTGCTGTCCAGGTAGAAATTCTCTTTGCAGAATAAACTTGCCATGAATTCTCTTGGTTCTCTCTTTGTACAACTTTGCATTCTCATAAGCTTGATGTCTGAACTCTTCTAATTCGTGCAGCTACAAAATTCTCTTCTTTTCACCACTTGGTAAATCAAAGTTCAGCCATTTAGTGGTCCAATAAGCCTTATGTTCCAATTCCAAAGGTAAGGGACATGCCTTTCCAAAGACTAATTGGACATACCAATTGGAGTCTTAAAGGCAGTTCTATATGCCCAAAGAGTCATCTAGCTTCTTTGACTAATCCTTCCTTGCACTATTCACCACTTTCTCCAAAATTTGCTTGATTTCTCTGTTTGATACTTCAACTTGTCCACTTGTTTGTGGATGATATAGAGTAGCAACCTTGTGCTTCACACCATATTTCATTAGTACTGTTTCAAGGTGTTTGTTACAGAAATAAGTACCTCCATCATTGATTAGAAATCTGGGTACTCCAAACCTTGCAAAAATATTCCTTCTTATGAAAGAGATCACAACCTTGACATCATTTGTTCTTATAGGAATGACTTCCACCCACTTAGAAACATAGTCGACTGCCACTAAAATGTATTCATGAGAAAATGATGTGGGAAAAGGTCCCATGAAGTCAATTCCCCATACATCAAATAATTCCACTTCTAGGATGATTATCAATGGCAACTCATGCTTCCTAGAGATGTTGCATGTCCTTTGACACTTATCACAACTTTCAACATATTTCTTGGCATTCTTGAAGAGTGTAGGCCAAAAGAAACCTACTTGCAAGACTTTTGTAACAGTCCTTGAACTTGCATGATGGCCTTCATATTCTAAGTTGTGGCAATGCCATAATATCTCAGCTTGCTCACTTTGTGGGATACACCTCTTAATTAAACCATCCACCCCAATCTTGAACAAATAAGGGTCTTCCCACACGTAAAATTTGCTGCCATGGAAGAATTTCTTCTTTTGCTGCCAAGTAAACCTCTTTGGAATGAGTTGAGTGGCCTTAAAATTTGCAATATCAGCAAACCAAGGCATGTCTTCTACTACAAGCAGCCTTTCATCTGATGAAGGAGTTAGTGGTTATACTTTCTAATGAAGTCTGGACAGGTGATCAACTACCCCATTTTCCTTTCCCTTTTTGTCTATAATTTCCAATTCAAATTCCTGCAACAAGAGAATCCATCTCAACAATCTTGGCTTGGCATCCTGCTTGGACAACAAATATTTAAGTGCAGAATGGTCAGTATACACTATGACTTTTGATCCCATTAAATATGATCTAAATTTGTCAAAGGCAAACACAATGGCTAGGAGTTCTTTTTTCTGTAGTTATGTAATTTACTTGTGCAAAATTCAAAACCTTGCTAGAATAATAGATGACATGCAATTTCCTATCCTTTTTCTGTCCTAGCATAACACCTACGACACTATCACTTGCATCACACATCAACTCAGAAGGTAAATTCCAATCAGGTTTTGCAAGAATAGGTGCAGAAATAAGTCTTTCTTTTAAAACAAAAAATGCATGCAAACAAGTATCATCAAATACAAAATCGACATCTTTCACAAGTAAATCACTAAGAGGTTTTGCAATTTTTGAAAAGTCTTTGATAAACCTCCTATAAAAGCCTGCATGACCTAGACAACTCCTAACTCTCTTAACATTAATTGGTGGAGGTAGTTTACTAATAACTTCTCTTTTTGCTTGATCCACCTCTATTCCTTTTTCTAAAAATTTATGGCCAAGGACAATGCCCTTTTGGACCATGAAATGACACTTTTCTCAGTTCAACACAAGGTTAGTATCTTGATATCTCTGCAAAACAGTGGATAGATTAGCTAAACAATCATCAAATGAGTTACCAAAAATAGAGAAGTCATCCATAAGCACTTCAATTATTTTCTCTACCAAATCAGAAAAGATGGATAGCATACACCTTTGAAATGTAGCAGGAGTATTGCATAATCCAAATGGCATTCTTCTATATGCAAAAACTCCAAATAGAAATGTAAATGCAGTCTTCTCTTGATCCATAAGGTCCACTACTATTTGGTTGTAACCTGAATATCCATCAAGGAAACAATAGAATGCATGTCCAGCAAGTCTTTGTAGCATTTGGTCAACAAATGGAAGTGGGAAATGATCCTTTCTAGTTGCATCATTCAACTTTCTATAGTCAATACACATGCGCCAACCAGTGACAGTCCTAGTAGGTATGAGTTCATTCTTCTTATTAGGCACAACTGTCATCCCTCCTTTCTTAGGGACAACTTGGACTGGACTCACCCATTGGCTGTCTAAAATTGGATAAATGATCCTATATCTAGCAATTTTATGACTTCTTTCTTGACCACTTCTTTCATGGCTGGGTTCAACCTTCTTTGTGGCTACACAACTGGTTTAAATTCTCTTCAAATAAATTTCTATGTTTACAAAAAGAAGGATTTATACCTTTCAAGTCTAAAATGCTCCTACCTATTGCTGATTTGTGCTCTATCAAAATTCTCAGCAACTTTTCCTCTTCTTCCTCCTTGAGTTCATTGTTGATGATGACTGGATTTTCGTGATTCTTATCCAAGAAAGCATATCTTAAGTGAGAGGGTAGTTGCTTGAGTTCTAGCTTCTGATTTTGATCTTCTTTCACTTCCTTTCTCAACTCTTCTTTGACTGAGTTTTTGCAGGGGTTAGAATTGGCAGAGCTTCCAATTGCTGCTGAATTTCCATGATGTATTCTGCTCTATAAATCTCAGATTTGGTACTCCCTGCAACTATGGTTTCTCTTAACATAGAATTTTCATCAAGCTTATTAATAGGATAGTATGTAATAAGAGAATCCAATATATCTACTCTCATGCATGAATTATCTTCAACTGGATATTTCAATGCTTCAAAAACATTAAACACTACCTTTTCATCTTGAACTCTAAGCATTAGCTCTCCTTTTTGCACATTAATAAGATCTCTCCCAGTTGCAAGAAATGGTTTGCCTAGAATCAAAGATATGTTTCCATCCACCTCCATGTCCAGAATTACAAAATCTGCAGGAAAAATGAACTTATAATTTAACCAATAAATCTTCAACAACTCCATATGGATAAGTGTATGATATATCAGCTAGCTGCAGTGTAATGTTGGTGGGTTTCACTTCTTCTATGCCCAGTTTCTTCATGATAGCTAATAAATCCACATCTTACCATAGTTTTTAATATAATTTTGTCAATAATTAAGTAGTAAAGTGCTAAGTAAACTTGAAAATATCATAAAAATTGTATTAATATTCATAATTGTGTAAATAGTTTTGATTTTTAGATTTTTAGTCCAATTCTGAACAATTTGACTTAAAAAATGACTTAATCCTTCTGCAGAAGCTTAAGCTGAGAATTTGAGTTGAAGATTGAAGTGAAGAAAGTAGAGAAATTAAGCTTAAAAAATGAAGAATCAAGTATTATATGAAGGGCGTAATCACTCTGAGTACATAGAGTGAACACTTTGAAGAAGAAAATTCATGAAGATCAAGAGAGTAGCTACTTCAAGTGTTCAGAGTAGCTACTCAAACATGCGCGTAGCCACTTCAAGTGCCCAGAGTAGCTACGCAGAGCGCGTAGCCACTTCAAGCGTTCAGAGTAGCTACGCCCAAGGCTAATTCAGAACTGCATAGTGCGTGTAGCTACTTCAAGTGATCAGAGTAGCTACGCAATTCAACGCGTAGCCACTTCAAGTGCCTAGAGTAGCTACGCAATTCAACGCGTAGCCACTTCAAGTGCCTAGAGTAGCTACGCAATTCAACGCGTAGCTACTTCAAGTGATCAGAGTAGCTATGCAAAAATAACAGAGTTTTAAATATCACTTCTAAGTGTCAACTTTGGACGATTGGAGTTCTTAAATTAGTTTTAGAAGCTTCTAGAAGACCTTTGATGCTAGAATTCTCAGAGATTGACATGTAGAAAAGCAAAAGGCAGGAAATACCATATAAATAGAAGTTGAAGGTTTAGAAAAAAGGGACTTTTGTTTATTTTTGTTATTTTCCACTTTGTAACTGTTTTAACTTCCAAGGGAAGTCAGAGAAAGAGATTGGGAGCGACTTTCAAGCTTCATTTCTAGAGGAATCAAAGTGAAGATTGGGTCTTGGAAGATGTTCTTCTGCTTCTTGTCTTCTTCTTTTACTTCTCCTCTCTCCATTGTAATGTTGTTCTAAAACTTTTTAGTTAGGGATCTATGGATCCAGATTTGATGTTGTGATGTAATTGTGGATTGAATCTTGTGATTTTAATTGAATTGAGTATGTGATTCTGTTCTTAATGCAGTTGTGAACTACTCCTTCATTCAATTGAATTTAGAGGAATTTTCATCAATGGAAATTGAGTTTATTTCTCATATCTGAATCATATGCCTAGGTTATTGAGATCTTAGGAATAAGTATTATGATCTAGTAATCCTATAATTTCCAGAACTTAATGCAGTATTTGATTAAATTTCACTTAAGGGATTAGGGAGGTTTAATTAGGTATTAGGATCAATGAGGCAAGAAATTGTCTTTTGGTTAAAGAAGTGAAATTGATTAGCAATAAATTAAAATTCTCAAGAGTTCAGAACATGATTATATTGCAGTTGAAAATCTGGTGAAGTGATTCTTAACTATTTTCCACATAGTATTCTTAGTACAAATTTTGTATTCTATTTTTACAGCAATTCCATTACCTTTTATTGTCTTTATTTCTTACTTTCACATATTACAAACCTCTCAATGAATTGTTTTGGTCAACTAATTGTTGAAATGTGAAGTGGTAATTGAAATAAGATCTTTGTGGATGATACTTGGGGCTCATATCGAATTTCAAATTTTATTACTTACTACAACTACCTAGTACACTTTCTAGTTAGTTCTCCAATTGTGTAACAATAGCTAAAGGCATCAAGTTAATGCTTGCTCTCAAGTCACACAATGCTCTTCCTACAGTACATTGTCCTATTCCGCATGGTATGCTGAAGAATCCTGGATCTTCTAGTTTTTGAGGTAGCTTTCTTTTAAGAATGGCACTGCATTCCTCTGTCAATGGTACTGTCTTATCATGTTCTAGTTTCCTTTTTCTGAAGGGTAGTTTTTTCGTAAACTTTGCATATGATGGCATTTGCTCCAAAGCTTCTACAAAAGGAATATTAATTTGTAATTTCTTTAAAACATTCAGAAATCTCTCAAATTGTTCCTCTTGTTTAGGATTTTGCACTCTTTGAGGATAAGGCAGCTTCTTGTATTTTTCTAGATCTATTGGCTTGCAAGCATCTTCAGAAAGCTGCTTCTTGGTCTTCCTCTCAGAATTTATAGGAACTTCTACCTTTTCTTCTGAATGATCTCTCTTCAATAATTTGAAATTTCCTTGTTGCAGATCTTGTTCAATTCTTCCTTCTTCTACTACATTACTTGCTTTCTTTTCTACAAGTTTAGGACTTGCAACCACAGCTCCAGTCCTTGTAGTTATGGCTTGACACTGCTCTTTAGGATTTATTACTATGTTGCTTGGAAACCTTCCTTCATCTTTGCTAGACAGTTGCTCAGCTAGCTGTCCAATTTATGTTTCCAACTTCTTCATGCAAGCCTCTTGATTCTTGAAACTTGTTTGGGTTACTTTCATGAACTGCAGCATGGTTTCCTCTGTCTCAGTCAACCTTTCAGTCATAGTCTTGAAAAACTTCTGATTTCCTTGAGGTTGAGTAACTGGATTCCTTTGGAAATAAGGTTATTATGCTGCTGGACCAGCATTTGAAAAAGGCAAATTAGAATTAGAATTCTTGACAGCAGAATATTGATTATTCCAATTAGAATACTGCTGCTTTCTATTATTTGAAAATTGCTCATATAATTCACTTGTTCCTGTGGTTCACTTATAGATGCATCGCATGCACCATTGGCATAATTTCCTCCACAAAAATCACAGCTTAGTTGACTGGTTTGCACACTTCCTGCTTGAAGATTGCTAATCTGTTGAGTCAAGGCAGCTATTTGTTCTGAAAATATCTGGTTTTGTAGCTGATTCTGTGCAAGAAAAGTTTCTAACATCTTGGCTTCATATCCAGTACTTCTCCCTGCATTTCTTTAGTTTGCATTCTGTTACATTGATGAAGCCATCATCTCAATGATTCTTTGAGCTTCTTCTAAAGATTTCATGTTTAAAGAGCCTCCTGCAGCTGCATTAACCATGGTTCTTGTTGCTGCATTCATCCAATTGTAGAAAGTCTCCAATTGCATCCAATTTGGAATACAATGATGTGGACACCTTCTCAATAATTCCTTGTATCTTTCCCAAGCTTCATACAATGACTCTCCTTCTTACTGCACGAAGGATGTAATTTCTTCTCTCAGCTTGGCAGCTTTGGATGGAGGGAAGTACTTGGTTAAAAATTTGTTCACAAGCTCTATCCAAGTTGTAATGCTTCCTTGTGGTTGAGCTTGTAACCAACATTTTGCTTTGTCTCTTAGAGAGAATGGAAACAATCTCAATCTTGTGGCATCTTCACTTACTCCATTCATTCTTATAGTATCACATAGCTACAAAAAATTTGAAATATGCATATTAGGATCATAAAAAATTCCACTAGAAAATTGGTCCTATTTCACTAAATGTAGCAAAGCTGGTTTAATTTCAAAGTGATTAGCTTGGATGGCTGGTCTAACTATGGAAGAGTTATAGCCCTGCATGTTTGGAATTGCATAGTCTCCTAATGTTCTCATCATATGTTGCTCTGCCATCTCTATTTCTGGAGTTAACTGTCTTAGAGGTGTAGGTGTTCCTTTTTGGATAGGAGTATTTTGAATCTCTAGAGATTAGATAACCTCAAATTCATTATCACTTCCTAAGAAATTTTTGCTCTAGCCTTTCTTCTTAATTTTCTCAAAGTTATATCTATATCAGGATCAAAGACCAGAGTTGATTTATTTTTATTTTTGCTATGCATATACAATCAACAATACAGATATAGTAGAAAGAAAACAGAAAATTGCACTAATTCGCAATATACATATGCAAAATAACTACTTACAACAATATAAAATCAATCAGAAATCAAAACTACACAATTATGAAATTAACTATTTCAACTAATTGCAAATAGAAAAAATTTAAATGTAATCTAATATTGCAGAAACTTTAAAGAAAAAGAAATGCTCAATCTAATTACTTTCTTGTTACTAATGATATTGGAAACAATTATTCCTCAGCAATGGCGCCAAAAACTTGTCACACTTCTAAAGAGAAGTTGATTTTACTAGTAAGTGTACTAGTCTTGATGTAGCAAGTTATAAAAATGATAAAACTGTGTTAGAGTCCCAAGTATTGATCTCAGGGAATAAAAGTGTCCAATTACTACTTTACAAGCCCACAATTAGTTGAGCTTCACGAATTTCAAAGAGTGTTTGGAATTAAAATTGACATATATTGAAATCAGAAGAAAAATAGAACAATTAATATGTAAATGTGTGATGAACAGATGTGGAAGACATAGCTAGGGAGTTGTTTCACCAAAACTTCAATGTTGAATTAATAAGGATCTGAACTTTCAAGTAATTAGAAAGAATGACAATCAGTTTCATGTTTTATTATTCAGAGGTTAATTTCTTAACTCACTGAACCTAACATGCAATCAAAATACTCTAATTCTTTAAGTCTGGTTTAATTCAATGTTGCTTTAAGTGTGAGAAACCAAAAGATTGCAAGATCAAGTTCTCTTATCCCTAAGAAAGCTATAATTCTAGTAATTGATTAAGATATGAGTAACAAATCCAATTTCCATTAATAAGAATTTGTTCTTCAGATCTGAATCAATCACCGAGATTTTAGTTTTCTTAGGGATAAGGAACTTTGATCTTGCAATCTTTTGGTTTCTTACACTTAAAGCAATATTGAATTGAATTAGATCTAAGGAATTAGAATGGTTTAATTGAATGTTAGGTTCACTGAGTTAAGGAATTAACCTCTGAATAGTATAATGTGAAACTGATTGTCATTCTTTCCAATTGCTTGTTAATTCAGAACTTTATTGATTAAACATTGGAGTTTTGGTGAAGCAATTCCCTAGCTATGGTTTCTCCCTCTGTTATCACATAACTGTGTGTTCATTGTTTTGTTTTCTACAAGTTCATTTTACTTTTAATTGTTCCAGTTTGCTGTTATTAGATGTTACCACTCTTCTTACAATTTCAAAAAAGCTTAAATGGTTATAATTCTATGAAGTGATACTTGAATCTAAATTCCCTGTGGAGACGATATTTGGATCTTAAATTTACTCATCACTTGCTGCAATCCTAGTGCACTTGCTAGTGTAGATTGCTAACAACAAGTTTTTGGTGCCGTTGCCGGGGAATTTTGCATTTCAATATCATTAGTAGTAGAAAAGTAACTAGATTGAGCATTTAATTTGTTGCTTTGCTTTCAAATTGCTTTCTGCATAATTTTACTGCACCTTGTGTAATATTCTGCATAATATTTCTGTCTGCTGCATAGAATTTTTACATCTTTGTTATCTGCATAATTTCAGTTTTCATTGTTCTTCATAGTTGTAATTGTCATTCTGCATATTTGTACATGATTTTACAATTCTGCAACTGCTAGATTTAAGTTTCTATATGCTTTTACTGATAGATTTTGCATGAATTCTGTTGTACATTTCTGAGTATCAATTGTAGTCTAATTTTGCTTCAAACTGATTTGTATATGCGTGGTAAAAACAAGAATAAATCAATTCTGGTCTTTGATCCTGACATAGACATAACTTTGAGAAGATTGAGAAAATAGTCTAGAGCAGAAAAAGCCATAGGGAGTGATAGTGAGTTAGAAGCTGTCCATTCTTTAGAATCTCATAGTAATTCTAGAGTAAAAAGAACATCTACACCCTTGAGACAACCAAATCCAGCAATAGAAATGGCAAAACAGAACAGATTTAGAACATTAGGGCACTATGCTATTCCTAACATGCAAGGTTTTAACTCTTCTATAATTAGGCCAACTATTCAAGCCAACCATTTTGAGATTAAACCTGCCCTACTACATTTAGTCCAACAGGATTAGTTTTCTGGTGGAAATTCTGATGATCCTAACCTGCATATTTCAAATTTTCTGCAGCTATGTGACACCATAAGAATGAATGGAGTTAGTGAAGAAGCTATCAGATTAAGACTATTTCCTTTTTCCTTGAGAGATAGAGCAAAATGTTGGTTACAAGCTCAACCACAAGGAAGCATCACAACCTGGACAGAACTTGTGAATAAGTTTTTAACCAAGTACTTCCCTCCATCCAAAGCTGCTAAATTGAGAGGAGAAATTACATCCTTTGTTCAGCAAGAAGGAGAATCATTGTATGAAGCTTGGGAAAGATACAAAGAACTGCTTAGAAGGTGTCCACATCATTGTATTCCAGATTGGATGCAATTGGAGACTTTTTATAATGGGATGAATGCAGTAACAAGAACAATGGTTGATGCTGCTGCTGGAGGTTCATTAAATACAAAGTCCTTAGAAGAAGCTCAAAGGATTATTGACATGATGGCATCTTCAATGTATCAAAATTCAAACTCAAGGAACCAAGGAAGAAACTCTGGTCATGAAGCTAAAGTTCTGGAAACTTTTCTTGCACAAAATCAGCTACAAAATCAAATGTTTTCAGAACAATTAGCTGCCTTAACACAACAAATCAACAATCTGCAAATAGGGAGTGTGCCTGCCAGTCAGCTAAGTTGTGATTTTTGTGGAGGAAACCATGCAAATGGTGCATGTGAGGCATCCACAAGTGAACCACAAGAGCAAGTGAATTATATGAATAATTTTCAGAGACAACAGCCATCATATCCCCCTAGATTTCAATTTCGAATAATAGAACTCAGCAGTATTCTAATTGGAATAATCAATATTCTGCTGCAAAGAATTCTAACTCAACTTTGCCTTTTTCTAATGCAGGTCCAGCAACACAACAACCTTATTTTCAGAGGAATTCATCCACTCAACCTCAAGGAAATCAAAAATTTTCGAGACCTATGAATGAGAAGTTGACTGAGATGGAAGAGACTATGCTGCAATTCATGAAGGTGACTCAAACAAGCTTCAAAAACCAAGAAGCCTCCATGAAGAAACTAGAGACACAGATCGGACAATTAGCTGACAACTATCCAGCAGGGATGAAGGAAGATTTCCAAGCAATACAGTAATCAATCCTAAAGAACAATGTCAAGCCATAACTATAAGGAGTGGAGTTGTAGTTGCAAGCCCTAAACCAGCAGAAAAGAAAGTGAATGATGCAACAGAAAGAAAATTGAACAAGATCTGCAACAAGGAAATTTTAAGCTATTGAAGAAAGAACATTCAGAAGAAAAAGTAAAAGTTCCTATGAATTCTGAAAGGAAAACCAAAAAGCAACTCTTTGAGGAAGCTTGTAAGCCAATAGACCCAGAAAAATACAAGAGGCTGCCTTATCCTCAAAGAGTCCAAAATCCTAAACAAGAGGAACAATTCGAAAGGTTTATGAATGTCTTTAAGAAATTACAAATTAACATTCCTTTTGCAGAAGCTTTGGAGCAAATGCCTTCATATGCAAAGTTCATGAAAGAACTACTTTCCAAAAAAAGAAGCTAGAGCATGACAAAACAGTACCTTTGACAG
This sequence comes from Abrus precatorius, assembly GCF_003935025.1. Lineage (NCBI taxonomy): Eukaryota > Viridiplantae > Streptophyta > Magnoliopsida > Fabales > Fabaceae > Abrus > Abrus precatorius. Next base: position 16,270,526 of record NW_020874292.1, read on the forward strand.
AGGAGTGCAGTGCCATTCTAAGAGAAAACTTCCTCAAAAGTTGAAAGATCCTGGATCATTTAGCATTCCTTGTGAAATAGGAAACTGCACTGTGGGAAGAGCATTGTGTGACTTGGGAGCAAGCATAAATCTGATGCCATTGGCTGTTCTGCAGAAACTTGGCATAGAGGAAGTGAAGCCCACCAACATTACACTGCAGCTAGCTGATAGATCATACACTTATCCATATGGAGTTGTTGAAGATTTATTAGTTAAAGTTGACAAGTTCATTTTTCCTGCAGATTTTGTAATCTGGACATTGGAGGTGGATTCTAACATTCCTTTGATCCTAGGGAGACCATTTCTTGCAACAGGAGAGCTTTAATAGATGTGCAGAAAGGTGAACTTATGCTTAGAGTTCAAGATGAGAAGGTAGTGTTTAATGTGTTTGAAGCTTTAAAATATCCAATTGAAGATAGCACATGTATGAAGGTAGTCATCATTCCAATTAATGAACTTAAAGGGAAGAACAAGAGGAAAAAATTGCTTCCAGAAATTTTGGAGAGAGAACACAAATCTGCAATTGGATGGAATATTGCAGATCTGAAAGGTATAAATCCTTCATTTTGTAAGCACAGAATTTTATTTGAAGAGAATTTTAAACCTGTTGTGCAGCCACAAAGGAGGTTAAACCCAGCCATGAAAGAGGTAGTTAAAAAAGAGGTCATAAAGCTGTTAGATGCAGGAATAATATACCCAATTTCTGACAGCAATTGGGTAAGTCCAGTCCAAGTTGTTCCAAAGAAAGGTGGTACGACAGTTGTACCTAATGAAAAGAATGAACTTGTCCCTACTAGGACTGTGACTGGATGGAGAATGTGCATAGACTATAGGAAATTAAATGATGCAACCAGAAAAGATCATTTCCCACTACCATTTGCAGATCAAATGCTAGAAAGACTTGCTAGACATTCATTTTATTATTTTCTTGATGGGTATTCAGGATATAATCAAATAGCTGTAGATCCTTTAGATCAAGAGAAAACTGCATTTACATGTCCATTTGGAGTCTTTGTATATAGGAGAATGCCATTTGGTTTGGGTAATGCCCCTGCCACTTTCCAAAGATGCATGCTTTCTATTTTTTCTGATTTGGTGGAAAACATCATAGAAGTATTCATGGATGATTTCTCTGTTTTTGGTGATTCTTTTGATGATTGTTTAGCTAATCTATCCACTATTTTGCAGAGATGTCAAGACACTAATCTTGTGTTAAATTGGGAAAAGTGTCATTTCATGGTACAAGAAGGCATTGTCCTTGGTCACAAAATTTTAGAGAAAGGAATGGAGGTGGACCAAGCTAAAATAGAAGTCATTAGTAAATTGCCTCCACCTATCAATGTTAAGGGAGTTAGAAGTTTTTTAGGACATGTTGGTTTTTATAGAAGATTCATATCAGATTTTTCCAAGATTGCTAAACCCTTGAGTAATTTATTTATAAAGGATGCAGATTTCATATTTAATGATAATTGTTTTCATGCATTTTCTGTTTTAAAAGAGAAACTGATTTCTGCACCTATTCTTGCAAAACCAGATTGGAAACTACCTTTTGAACTCATGTGTGATGCAAGTGATAGTGCAGTGGGTGCTGTTTTAGGACAGAGAAAATGTAGGAAATTACATGCTATCTATTATTCAAGCAAAGTGTTAAATCCTGCACAAGTGAATTACACAATAACAGAAAAAGAACTTTTAGCTGTTGTATATGCTTTTGATAAGTTCAGATCATATTTAATGGGTTCAAAAGTGATTGTATACACTGATCATGTTGCTCTTAAATATCTCTTGACAAAACAGGATGCAAAGCCCAGATTATTAAGATGGATTCTACTCCTCCAAGAATTTGAGCTAGAGATCAAAGATAAGAAAGGGAAAGAAAACAGTGTTGCTGACCACCTATCTAGATTACCTTTGGAGAGTTCACCCACTGAATCATTGGAAATAAATGAAGAATTTCCAGATGAAAAGCTGTTCGCAGTGGATAAAATGCCTTGGTTTGCTGACATTGCAAATTTTAAAGCCACTCAATTCATTCCAAAGAGGTTTACTTGGCAACAAAAGAAGAAGTTCCTACATGACAGCAAATTCTATGTGTGGGAAGACCCATACCTGTTCAAAATTGGAGTAGATGGGTTACTTAGAAGATGCATTCCACAAAGTGAGCAAGCTGAGATATTATGGCATTGTCATAATTCAGAATATGGAGGCCACCATGCAAGTTCAAGAACTGCTGCAAAAGTTTTGCAAGCAGGCTTCTTTTGGCCCACACTCTTCAAAGATGCCAAGAGGTATGTAGAAAACTGTGACAAATGTCAAAGAACTGGAAATATATCAAGAAGACATGAGCTGCCATTAACCAACATCTTAGAAGTGGAATTATTTGATGTATGGGGGATTGATTTCATGGGACCATTTCCCCCATCATTTTCACACGAATATATTCTAATGGCAGTGGATTATGTGTCTAAATGGGTAGAAGCAATTCCCACCAGATCAAATGATGTGAAGGTAGTGATTTCTTTTATAAGAAAGAACATTTTTTCAAGATTTGGTGTGCCTAGAGTGCTAATAAGTGATGGAGGTACTCACTTCTGCAACAAGTATCTTGAAGCTGTATTAATGAAATATGGTGTGAAGCATAAGGCTGCTACTCCTTACCATCCACAAACAAGTGGACAAGTGGAGGTTTCAAATAGAGAAATCAAGCAAATTCTGGAGAAGGTAGTGAACAGCTCAAGGAAGGATTGGTCAAAGAGGCTGGATGATTCATTGTGGGCATACAGAACTGCTTTTAAAACTCCAATTGGTATGTCTCCATATCAGTTAGTATTTGGAAAGGCCTGTCACCTACCCCTAGAGCTGGAACATAGAGCATATTGGACTACAAAATGACTTAATTTCGATCTGTCAAGTGCTGGAAGGAATAGAGTTCTGCAGCTGCATGAATTAGAGGAATTCAGACAGCAAGCATATGAGAATGCAAAGTTGTACAAAGAAAGAACCAAGAGAATCCATGACAAGTTCATTCTGCAAAAAGATTTCAGACCTGGCCAGCAAATGCTGTTATTCAATTCAAGGTTAAAATTGTTCCCAGGGAAATTGAAATCTAGATGGTCTGGACCATTTTTAATAAAGGAGACCTCTCCCTTTGGAGCAATTCTTATAGAAGATCAGAAAACAGGAAGGGAATTCAAGGTCAATGGCCAAAGATTGAAGGTCTATCATGGAGAAGAGTTTGCAAGAAACATATCATGCTTGAAATTGGTTTCTCTTGAGTGAGGAACAACTAATGTCAAGCTAGTGACATTAAAGAAGCGCTTTGTGAGAGGCAACTCACATTTCTAACCCAGTTTAAGCTTTCTATAGTGTTTTTAGAATTTTGCATACTATTGTTCTGTAAATTTCTGACATTCTGCAAAAATTCCACACAAATATTGCTGAATTAGAGTTTCTGAGGTGCATTTGGTTGCTTAATCTGAGAATTGATGAGGTAAATGTGTAGTTAAGAGTTTCGTATTCTGCACAGTCTGATGTTACCAACTTCTGGAAGTTTCTGCATAATGTATGTGAATATTCTACTGAATCTGATTTTCTGAGACATAATTGAGATACTTGAACTAAGATTCAATGTGGAGAGTGTGTATTTGATGGATTCAAGAGTGAAAATTTAATTAATTGAGGTTTTAGAGGTATTTGATTAATGAGAGGAGTCACTTTATTGCAGGAAAGAAGCTACGCAGAGAATACATTTTGAGGATCTCTGTTGGAACAATCACTTTTACTGATAAAAGTGATTACTCAGAGACAAATGGGAAAATGAGCTCTCTGGAATGCCTCCTTTTTCTGTCAAGAGTGACTACGCACAGGTAAGTAACTTTTAATACTTCTGCGTTAGTCCTTTAACTGAAAAAAAGTTATCACTTTGCTGCGCGTTATCACTTTGTTCAGTAATAGTGATAACGCGCGCCTCACTCTGAAAAAAAAACCACTCTCTGGAACATTCACTCTTACGAATAATAGTGATAACGCTGGGAATTTTAATAACATAAAAGTCACTTTTATTCTCCAAAGTAGTCACGTGCTTGGGCGTGCCTATAAATATTGCTAAGGGTGAATACGCACATACGTTTTTAAATCAAAAATCCCTTCCCTCTCTGAGAGCTCTCCACTTATCAACCTCTGCATTGCGATTCAGAAGCTTCTTCTTCCTTGTTCGAATATCATTTCTGCATCTCAACCAAGGTACACTTCCCTCACTTCTAAAATCTGTGATTGGGGTTTCTGTATTTGTATAACTATTTTGGGGAAGTTGCTAAAAAGGGATAACTAAGAATGTTTGAGGCAATTAAATCAATTTGGGGATAGAAAATACTGAGATTAGGTTTTGCTGTAATGAGAGTTCTCTGAGAAAATTCAATTCTGCATTGCACTTTTCACATTAACAAATTTCTGCAGAAATTGATTTGACCTAAAAGACTTTAATAACAATGTTCTAATTGAAAGATATTGAATTTGAAAGTCTGAAATTATCTATTGTACTGTGCTCTGCATGTACTATTTTGGAAAATGTCGAGATGAGTGTTGGGAAACTATTTTGATAGTATTTGCTTCAAGAATGGACAATACTTTGGAGCGATCTTTCCCTGTCAACTATGACATTTCTGCTGGGATAATTGAAACTGCATTGCATATTATATGTATCACAGTCTGCAGCATTTTAATTGACTTAAATTGAAGTATGTGAATTGGTTGATTGGAAATTTCTAAATATGACTAATTGAAATTACCTGTTGTGATGAATTAATGTTGAGCATCTATTCTGTGCATATGTATAATACATGTTCTGACAGCAAACTTAATTTCAAATTCTGAGGCTATTTGGTTCAAAATAGAATGGATAATACTTCAGATAGTTGTTCTCTGTCATGTATGTTAGTTTGATGGGATAATTGAAATTACATTGCATATTATATGAACCACATTTCTGCAGAATCTGAACTGATAGCAACAGAACTTTCTGAAACTGTAGAATTGAAAATTAGAATACATAGCTGTGCTGAAATTGAGTTAGACATTAAATTGGGACTATCTGAAATGCATACTTGATTGCAAAATGAATACAACTTGGGAATTTTGGCTGTCAGTGCAAAATCAGTTTGAAATTTTGGTCAAGACATGTAATTATCTTTCTGCGTTACCCTGATAATTGATAAGAGTGTGCACTCTGAAATTCTACTATTAGATTTTGCATGTTTTGAATAAGTTGTGCAATTGGGTGTTGGTACTATTAGCAGACTGCATGATGAGAAGTATTAGAAAAATTTAATTTCTGCAAACTGCTTGATTGAATTTTCTGCAGTATAGGATTATTCTTTGATTCTAAAATTTTAAACTGACAATTACTCCTTCAATGCAGAAAATTCCAAAATGGTTAGGACTTCATTCAACACACCTGTAGGTCCTCCTAAGAAGAAGCAAGCTGCATCTTCTACCACTCCTAAGAAGAGGCAAGCTGCATCTTCTACCACTCCTAAGAAGAAACGAGCTGCATATTCCACAACCCCAACAAGAAGATCCAGCCGAAATCTCCAAGCTGTTGCATCAAAGAGGGCCAGAACTGATGGTGTCTCAAGCTCTTCACCTATTCAGATCTCTGAACCCTCACCTTCTCCCTTACCTCAGACAAGATCATCTGAACCCTCACCTTCTCCACCACCTTCAACAAGATCTCCTGCACCTGCACCCTCACCTACACCATCACCCCCACCAAGAACAGCCGTACCTTCAGGATCCTCACCACCAGCCACACATGATCCGAGATTCAGAAGTTTGGCTCATGAAAACTTTTTCAGAGCCAATATTCTAAGAAGAAAAATTGTTCCTGACAGAGCATTCCAAATAGCTGGGAACAACTACCCTGAATTTAAGGAGGAAATCCAGAAAAGAGGTTGGGAATTCTTCTATGCAACAGCTGGCCTGGGTTGGAGGGAAATAACTCAAGAATTCTATGCCAATGCCATGAGGTTTAAAGGGAAAGGAACCCCTAAGTTCAGTTCCATGGTCAAGGGCATGAGAATTGACTTCTCACCAGCAAATATCAACAGGGTGCTGGAAATTAATTCTGCACAACATGCTGCACAGCTGGACTTCAAAACATTTAAGGAAAGTCCAGATATTGATTTTGTGCAAATTCTGGAAAGGATTGGGAAACCAGGCACCACATGGGAGCTCAACCAATCTAAGAAGCCAAAGCATATTGTCACCAAGAATCTTCTGCCCTTTGCCAAAGTATAGAGCATGTTTATTTTAAATCCGTTCATGCCTGTCAAACATAGCTCCACACTAGCTGTGAAGAGGGCTGCTCTGCTTTTTGCCATAGTCTCCAACATCTACATAGATGTGGGAGAGGTAATAAGTGACTGTATCTTGGGAATACTGAAGACAAAAAGGGATTCATTAGCCTTTCCTTCAGTAATTACACTACTTTGTGAAGACGCAGGAGTAGAGTTTGGTGATTATCAAGAGAAAATCAGAGCTGCACCATCCATTTCTGCAGCTCTGATCAAAGAGATTTATGCAACTATTTCCTGCACCTCTGCAGCCCCAATTCCTTCACAATTCAAGAAAGAGAAACCAATGATGATGAAGGACACTCTGAAGCACCTAGCTGAAGGGCAGAATCAACTTGCTGAAAGGCAGACTGAGCTGCATAATAGCCTCAAAGCTGGAGTCATGTTAATGGAACGTATTATGCTGAATATTGGTCAGAAATTGGGAATGACCAAAGAAGAAATGTATCATACTCCAGACTTAGCAGAGAATGCCCAGTGCCTTCGTTCTTCTGTTTTCAAGAATATGCCAATATACAAAACCCACTTTCCTCAGCCACCATTTGAAGAGGTAGTGGAAGAAGAAGAAGAAGAAGAAGGTTCTGAAGAGGAAAGCTCAGAGGAAGAAGATGCAGCAGAAGATTAGTCTAGGAATTTAAATTCTGTTATTAGATTTTTGTAAATTTCTGGTAGTTTAAACTTTTTGGGTTGTAATCACTAATTGGTACAATTTGGTTTAATTTTCACTTACCTATTTTGCAATTATATTAGCTTCTTAACTAAATACCTTTATCTTGCTGCGAGTTAATGGAATTCTGGTGTTTTTGTGCAGAGAATATCACACACAACACTCACACACATTGGATGGTGACTCTTACACAAGCTGCCATGAAAGGGGGGTTTCATTCTCTACCTCTTATTCATGTGTAGCCTCACATTACACTGAATTGTTGTTGAAAAACACCAAAATACTAGAATAGATAATAAACTACTGGTTGTGAATTCTGTGTGAAATTCTTTTTAAGTTGTTTTTCCCATTCTCAAAATGAGATCACACTTGTATTTTCAAAAATGAGGCAGTTGCCACTAGGTGCATATATTTCTGAAAAGCGCATTGTGTTTTCATTAATCAACATTATCACTTATAAATGCCTAGTGAGACTTGAGCTACCTACTTCTTTCCTTGTGTGATTAATCAGATTTTACTGCATTCTCTAGAACTTGCCCTTGTTCTTAATTGAATATGCATGTTACAGTTCTCACACACATGATAGAGGCCATGTTTGATATACTTAGTTAGCCTAAAATGCCTTCCCTTATGATTAATTGCCCTAGTTTACCCCTTTTGAGCTTAATATTCTCTTTTCTTGAGTTAACTTCATTACACGCCTTGCTGGAAAACCAATTTTACCATTCAAATTGATCAAAGGCATTGTGAGTTTAATCAAAAATGAGTTTTAAAGCTAAGTTTGGGGTAGCAACAAATTAAGTTGCTTGAGGACAAGCAAAATTTTAAGTTTGGGGTAGGGGAGTAGCAAGCTATCTAAGTTTGAGTTCAAACAGTCAGAACGAAAGAACAAAAGTGCTGCAGAAAAATAAAAAAATTATGCAGCAAAACTATGGAAGAGTTAAACATGTTGCAGTAAACTGTTGAAAAATAGAATCTGAGTTGAAAAGAGCAAAATGGAGATCAAAAAGAAGAAATTAGCAGTAAACTGTTGCAGAGAAGAAGAAAAAGGAAAATAAAAATTCTGCTGCACAAAAACGATTAGTCTGCTGCATAACTGAGGAATTTAATGTGAATTGATGCTAAACCAGACTAGTTTTAAAGTCATTCACTCAAAATGCTTCTGATATTTTGAAATTGCAACTTGTTTCTTATTTTGTTCAGTATCTACCTTAACCTAAGCCCTGTTATAAACTGTAAAAAGTCCTCTTGATGTGTGATTGGCTGTACTAAGCAGAGAAGATAGAGAAATTGGGCAAGCATATGGTAGAGTGTAGCTGAATTGATGATTAAAGAGAGAAAACAATACTTAAACACTGTTGAGAATTGAGGGAAACACTGTCCAGTGAGAAGTGATCATGATTTTAATGTTTCTCACATGAACTTGGCTGATATATTCACTTAGATAGCAATTCTTGCTTCAAATTTGATGAATGCATTGTGATTGCAATGATGAGTAATTGGATGAATATCTTGATTGAAAATTTTGCAGAAAACACAGAATTGCAAATTGAAAAATTCTGATATAGCAGTTGTGAAATGGTTTCTGAAAGTGGAAGAATTACCCTTGGTTTAATTTGACTTGCTTGAGGACAAGCAAAAATTCAAGTTTGGGGTAGTGATGAATCCATATTTTGACTGATATTTTAGCATAATTCTAACACAAATGATAAGAAAAATATATAAAGAAAGCAGAAAAACTTAGAAAAAGAGAAGGAATTGAATTTTGTTTACATATGTAGTTATTTTAGCAATTATGAAATTTTTGCTTAGGAATTAAGTTTTTAATCTTGTTTTTATAGGAATAAATTGAGCAAGGATCATATTCATGGAAGTTTGATGACAAGGAAGAGGAAAAAAGCAAGTCTGGACTCCAAAAATTCAAGAATAAGAAATTTCAGACTGGGCGTGATCACTATTGTCAGTGAAAGTGATCACTTCAGACCTCAAAGAAGAAGTGAAGCCTGGGCGTTACCACTTTTATCATTAAAAGTGATAGTTCCAGAGAGGCAAAATATCAGGAAAGCTCTGCGTAACCACTATTGTCATCAAAAGTGATCGTTCCAGAGAGTCTTCAACTTGGCGAGTTGCGCGTAGTCACTTTTATCAACAATAGTGATAACGCGCAACTACCTTGGCTCTGTGTTGTCACTTTTATCATCAAGAGTGATAGTTCCAGAGAGCTCTCAATATCAGGAAAATGCGCATAGCCACTATTTCTGGGGAAAAGTGTTAACGCGCAACCAAAAACTCTCTGCGTAACTACTATTTCTCATAAAAGTGATAACGTGAAAATCTGGGAAATTTTATAAATACCAGAAACGATCCAGAAAGAGGGGATTCTGTTCATTTTCAGTTTTTTTTAGTTAGTTTCTGGTTAGAGGAAGTAAGAGAGAGGAGTGGGGATTCAGATCTTGGAGCTTCACGAAGAGGAATTGGAGTGGAGCAAGCTTCCATGGCGTTTCTGAGTTTCTTCTTCTCTTCTTCTCTTCTTCTCTTCTTCTCTTTCTTTTTCTTCTTCTGCTGCCATGGCTGTGTAATTCGTTCATAGTTAGGGATTGTAGATCTGAAATGAACATGTTGAATTGATTTGGATCTGAATTTCAAGCTTTGGAATAGATTGAGTGATTGATTCTGAACTTCACGTGGAAATTGAATGGAAATTCGATTAACTAAATTCAGAGGAACCTTTGTCAATGGAAATTGAATCTGTTCTTTAGATATGAACCAATCACCGAGATTTTAGTTTTCTTAGGGATAAGGAACTTTGATCTTGTAATCTTTTGGTTTCTTACACTTAAAGCAACATTGAATTGAATCAGATCTAAGGAATTAGAATGGTTTAATTGAATGTTAGGTTCACTGAGTTAAGGAATTAACCTCTGAATAGTATAATGTGAAACTGATTGTCATTCTTTCCAATTGCTTGTTAATTCAGAACTTTATTGATTAAGCATTGGAGTTTTGGTGAAGCAATTCCCTAACTATGGTTTCTCCCTCTATTATCACATAACTGTGTGTTCATTGTTCTGTTTTCTGCAAGTTCATTTTACTTTTAATTGTTCCAGTTTGCTGTTATTAGATGTTACCACTCTCCTTACAATTTCGAAAAAGCTTAAATGGTTATAATTCTATGAAGTGATACTTGAATCTAAATTCCCTGTGGAGACGATATCCTGTTCTTAAAAATTACTCATTACTTGCTGCAATACTAGTGCACTTGCTAGTGTTTAGATTGCTAACAACATTATCCCTAAGATATCCATAACCTTGACATTCAATTCAAATATGAGAAATTAAGTCAACTTCCATTGATGAAAATCCTCTAGGTTTAATTCAATTGAATAGCTAATTCAAGAATTGCATTAAGAAAAGAATTAAACATTCAATACAATCAAGATCTTAAAATCCAGATCCACAATATCAAAATCGGATCCATCAATCCATAAGAAAAAGAAATCAGAACATGTTGCTAAAAGAAAAAAAAGAGAAAGAGTAGAAGAAGAGGAGCTGTAGAATTTCTTCATAAATCCAATCCCCAACCTGATTCCTCAAGGTCCAGAGCTTGGAAGTTGCCCTCAATCTTCCTCTCTAACTCTCCTAAGGTGAGGAAATGAAAAAATGAGAAAAGATTACAAGTTTTTGGGCTAATATCTTATTTATAGAATTTCCCGCTTTTCTGGCATGATTACTATTTTTCATAAAAGTAGCAACGCAGAGGTTCATGGTCTGCGTGTGTTCACTTTTGTGAACAATAGGAGTCACCCGCAGCTTGAACGATCACTTTTGTCAGTAATAGTGATCATGCGTAGCTTGCTTTGCTAGAGACTTCTCTAGAACGATCACTTTTGTGAAAAAAGTGATCACGTGCACTTTGCTATACTGGGGAACTCTCTGGAGCGCTCACTTTGCTATGCTAGGGAACTCTCTGGAATGCTCACTCTTGTAAACAAAAGTGACTACGCGTGTTGTGCTTTGTTGGGAAACTCTCTGGAATGATCACTTTTGTGAACAAAAGAGATAACGCACAGGTCTTTCTTTAATATTAAGCTTCTGGAACAATCACTTTTGTGAACAAAAGTGATAACGCCTAACTCTTGCTTCATCAGACCTTGTTCCTTGATTCCAATTTTTGCTACTTTCTCTCTTGATCCTCTAACCTAATGATCTCAACTCAGAGTTTGCTGCAAAATAGGTTCTAATTAGTACTTTTTACATAGAAAACTCGCAAAATCTAAACAATTAAACTATTTAGAAATGAATTGAACATTCTATTATTTTTATGAGTTTTCCAACTTTCTTCATCATGTTTTTCATATGAAATGTATTAAAAACTAAGGTAAAATACTAGTAAATTCTGCATTTATCAATGATGCAAAACATATAGCTCAGCATGATGCAGCACAGCTAAAATCATTTTAACAGCTCAGCTAAGACAAGCTTATAACAAATCAACCAAATCTCAGTGTTTATTAAATCAGTTATCAACAGTTACAACATAGAAAAACAACTTTCAAGTATTAAATCCTTTATATCTCAGCTTTTATCAAAGAGATTTAACAAAACCAACTCAAACCTTTCTTTAATAGCATGTCAAGCTATTCAAAAAAATAGTTCATAGGCTAAAGTAAGCTTCCCTTACCTTAGAATAGTGATTCACACCAAATCTACTGAATATTACTTGTTTTGGCCTAAGAACACCATGAACTTCTATGAGAAAGAGAAGGAGAAGAGAAATGAATAGTGAATCTAACTTCAAACTTAGAGAAACTTACTTCAAATCCCTTAGAACGGATGCAGCATCACAGATCTGGAGAGAAATCTAAGTTTATAAGGGTTTAATATGAGAGAAAATGGTGGTATATGGCCTTGGAACCTTTGAGAAGTGTGAAGAAGTGAAAATGTCTTGTAAGGACCCCTATTCATAGAAAAAAAAAATTTCTTGGCACTATTCACGTTGGAGTTGCTATTCAAATTGCCTTACTATTTATGTCGAAGTTACTGTTAATGCTAGAATTACTGTTCGCTGACACTGTTCACTCTTTTTTTTTTTTAACTCCTTCTAAATCTATTCTAATACCAAATAATCCTTCAATTAACACTTAACAAGTACAAAATATTACAGATTACTCAATAATAAATTACAAGCCAGACATCTCTTAGCTTTGTGACAGTGAGCAATCTATTAAGTTCGATTACAGAATACTGAAACTTCTATTTAATGAAAGTAAAAGTAAAAAAAAAAAGATTATTGACCTCAAGCAAAAGCAAGGAGAAAATAGAAATATGAAAATACTACTTTGATCATTGTAGTTCCTATTATGAACTTCAAAAACACTTTTCACAGAATGTCACTATATTATGGGTATGCAGAGAGGGAATACTTCCTAAATACAATAATAATACTTAGAGTACAGTAAAGATTCAATGATAAAATTAGAGTAGAGTTATGCATAATAGAACTAATATTATAATAACTGTATGTGAGTACATTAAACTCTTCACACACAAAGTAGTATAGATTTCATCCATGCAATGTGAGCAACTTGATGGAATAGGAGGGTTTTGATTGCAAACATGAGATGTGATGATGTGTCGATCTTGTTGCATTTCATTTTATTCTATATTTCCCCCTCCTTTTTTCTTTTTATGTGATTATTTGAGTGAATTCTATGACTGTCTAAATATTGTAAATGCTGACTCCCTTGTGCTATTGATTTTATCAATCCCTTGTCTAACGAAGATATTGCTTGTAGAATGGTGGATGGTTTTCCCTGAAGGTTTTTAGTTGATAATCCATCTTAACGCTTAATGATAGAATAATTTCAAAATTGCCCGTACATAGACAACAAAAGAAAAACATAGAAAAGTTACATGTATGCACTTTGATTAGTGGTTTATACATAGAGTAATGGTGGAAACATGCGCACGACACAATGTGACAATCACAACAAGAGATTCATGGACTCCCTGTATGTAACACCTAAATTACTATCAAGATCCTATCTTTTAAAAATATATATATAAGACTTTCCTAAGATGGTGTACCCAAATGAACATGAATAAGAAGTCATTTATTCGACATTAATGTGAAACTAAACGACAAATTCACAATTTAATTCATAGATAAGTGTACATTATCCTCCAATCCTTCATTCAATCTGTTCATTACCAAATCACGCATAACGTATTGTATTTTACTAGTGTACTTGAAATTTCCTCAAATTAATTTCTTTTTATGAAACAGATAAAGGTGAGCGCTCGGCATCACATGCATTTGTCACACTTTCTTTACAACTGCTGTTGCAATGAAGGTAAACTGACTAGCAAGTGTACTAGTGTTGTTGTAGCAAGTTATAAAAAATCTTAGAATCAATTACCACTTCACAAGATCACAATTAGTTGAGCTTTACAAATTTAAGATGGAATTGGTATGAATGTATCAAAAATGAAATTAGAAAGTAAAACAGAATAGTTAGTACAAAAGTATATTGTAAACAGATGTAGAAATAGTAGTTAGGAAATTGTTTCACCAAAACTTCAACATTGAATCAATAAAGTTCTGAACTTTCAAGCATTTAGATGGAATGACAATCAGTTTCACGTTGTATTAATCAAAGGACAATCCCTTGCCTCAATGAATCTAGCATCTAATCAAATCACTCCAAGATTAAGATATCTTATCCCTAAGAAACCAATAACCTTGGCAATTAATTTAGATCTGAGAAACAAATTCAATTCCCATTGATAAGAGTTCCTCTATGATTAGTTGATCAAATTTCCATTCAATCACTACTTTAACAGCAAAATCAATCACTCAATCCAATCCAAAACTCAAAGTTCAGATCCAAAATCAATTCAACATTTCCATTTCAGATTCACAATTCCTAACCACAAAGAGTTTAAGCAAACATTACAAAAAGAGAAGAGAAGAGAAGAAGAAAAGAGAATGAACAAAGAAGAAACATCTTCAAGCCAATCTCCAATCTGATCCCTCAAGAAATGAAGCTTGGTGTTCGTCCTCAATCTCCCTCTCTGACTCTCTCAACAACAAAAACAAATGGAAAATGAAAAATGAACAAAAAACTGCAAAATTCTTGAGCTAACTGCCTTTTATAGAATTCCCGCTCTGCTGGCGTGATCACTTTTTCCAACAATAGTAATCACGCAGAGACTAATTTTTCATTTCCACTTGCGCGTGTTCACTTTTGCTGGTGATAGTAGCCACGCGCACTTCAAAGTGTTCACTTTTGTTGAAAATAGTAGCCACGCAGAAGCTTCCTTTGCTAATGTCATGCGCGTGTTCACTTCTGCTGGAAATAGTGAACACGCATAAGTTACTTTCTTGCGCGTGTTCACTTTTGCTGATAATAGCGAACACGCGCAGCTACTCTTCTTGGAGGACTCTCTGGAACGCTCACTTTTTCCAGAAAAAGTGATTACGCAGAAGCTCTTCTCATTGCAACCTCTCTGGAACGATCACTTTTGCCAGTAAAAGTGATTACGCAGAAGCTCTTCTTCATTTTATGGTTCTGGAGTGATCACTTTCACCAGCGAAAGTGATCACTCAGAGGCTGTTCTTCAATTATCAACTTCTTTCCTCCAATATTTGCTACTTTTCTTCTATTTTTCCTTTGATCATCCAATCCTCATGAACTTAGCTCAGAATTCCCTACAAAAGCATACTTTAAATGTCACTTTTTACATAGAAAATCAATGAATTTTAAAATAACTATGTTTAAAAGTGACATGCAACATTTTATTATTTTTTTAAGGGTTTTCTACTATTTCTAGCATGTTTTCTTTATTAATTGCACTAAAAACTATTGTAAAATACTAGCAAAATATGGATTTATCACTACCCCAACTTGAATTTTTGCTTGTCCTCAAGCAAATTAGAACATATCAAGGGTTTAAATTCTTATTAATTGAAATCCAGAAACTTTTTACATTTTTCAGAAAAATTCAGATTAAAAATCTATTTTACTTCAATGCATTCTAATTGTTTTCTCACTAAGTCATTTGTCAGGCCTGTGATTTATTATTGAGTAATTTATAATATTTTATACTTGTTAAATGTTAATTGAAGGATTAATTTGGTATTGGAATAGATTTAGATGGAGTTTGAAATTATTTATAAAAAAAAAAAAAAAGTGAACAGTACCGTATGAACAGTGTCAGATGAACAGTAAAACTGCCTATGAACAGTGCAAACCGTGTATGAACAGTGCAAACCGCGTATGAACAGTGAAAACCGTATATGTACAGTGACTGCTGACGTCATCAGTGACATCATCATGACGTCATGGCTGACGTCACATACGCGTACAGTACGCGTACACAGTATTTTCGGTGTGAATAGTGCCCTAAACAGTGTTTCCGGCGTGAACAGTAAGGCGGTGAACAGTGTAGCGGTGAACAATATATGATTTTATTTTAAGTTTGGTAAGCTCACCCTTGCATTTCTTTCTATGTCGTTGTGTGCGTGTGTACTGCGATGATCGTACGGTGGTACGTGAGCAGATGTAGCAGGTGTTGCATCTACTTCACAGGCTGCGGGGCCAGTGGAGAAATGATAAAAGCTGAAGTCGAGTAATATTGCATCTAAGTCCTTTTTCCTTATATTTTAAGACCTCATGTAGAGGGAGCTACGTAGTATAATTTTGGGTATTTTTGAATATTATGAACTAAATGTAATATTATGTTGTTCTGTTGGATATTTGTTGTAAGAAACTCTGTTTTATTTTGAATGAGAAGACAATTTCATAATTATATTTTCTATACTTTATTTCAAATAAGTTTGTGATGTAGAAACAATGTTCTCGGTTCCTTATAAAAGGGGTCGTGACATCATTCACCAATTCTTCATCATGATAGTCACACTTGACTTCTTTGTTTGCTGCACAATCTCATTCATTTCAATCAAGCAAATCATTAAAGCTACATGCAAACAGAGTTGAGAAACATTATCACAGCTCTCAGAAAGTGTTTCTCTAACTCAAATAGTGTTTAAGCTTGTGTTTGCTCTCAGCATCACCAAATTCATCAAACTCTGCCATAAGCTTACCTATATTCTCTACCTCCTTTGCAAATTTACAATTAATCACATATCAAGAGGACTTTTTAGGTAATATTAAGGCTCAAGGACAGGTATGATTTCAATGAATTCATGATATCAATGCAGCTAATTTCAAACAGAAAAAGATGCAAATTGAGTAGATAAGCTTTTAAACTTAGTAAGGACTGCATCAACTGTTTCTATTCTTAATCAACTTTCAATCACAGTTTAAATTTTTGCAGAATTATCTACCAATTTCCTTTTCCTTTTTGATTTGTTGATTTCTTTTTATTTCTTTTTCATTTTTCTCTTTTTACTTGCAGCTTTTTACTTCTTTTTCATATTTTCTCTGCATGACTTTTTCTAACTTTCTTAATTCATTTCAATCCTTTTCTCAATTCTTTCTACCCCAAACTTAGAACATTGTTTGTCCTCAAGTAATGCACTAGAAACATGATGTTACCCCAAACTTAGTTTTAAAACTTATTTTTTTTATTCAACTCAATTTGCCTCTTTTCTATTTGAATAGGTAAAATTGTTTTTCTAGAAAAGCTTGTATTGAGGTTAATCAAAGAAAGACTATCAGCTCAAAGGGGCTAACTAGGACATTCAAGAATGAAAGGCAGTCTATTTGGCTCACTAGGTAAATCTGAATAATGGCCTCCATCCTTTATGTGATTAGTGCAAAACAACACATTCAGTTAAGAAACAAAGCAAGTTCTAGAGAGTGAATCAGAATTTGAGATCAGTCACACATCAATGAATGAAAAGGTTCAAGTCTCACTAAGGAAGTAAATGGATAATATTCATCAATTCAGTTCACTATTTACTTCAAAAATTTGCATGAATAAAATGGCAAGACTGCTTTATTTTTTTAAAATACAAGTATGACAATCATGTTAAGAATGGGAAAAACAACTTATGTAATTCAACAATCAGAATTTCAATCAGGTGAAAATCAGGTTTATTTATCAAGAAAACAAAATCTAATACAGTTTAATATTTTTCTAACTTGTGAAAATTTTATGCCAAATGTAAGCTGTACACATGAAAATAGAGGTACAGAATTAAACCCCCCTTTCATGGTAGCTGTGCATATTTCAATCATTCCATGCGCTCCTTGTTCAGAGTTTGAGAGCATGGTCTGCACAAAAACATCACAAGTTGTTCATCAATTATCAGATAAAAACTCAATAAAATTCAAAGCTAGTAGATATTTAAAACAGAATTGTTCATAACCAAAATAAAACTAAAATGTAATTACAACACTAAAAAGTCTGAAATTCTAATTACAATCTTTTTACAAAAATTAAACTAATGACAGAAATTTAAATTCCTAATCTACTCTTCATCTTCATCCTCATCCTCATCTTCCAAATCATCCTCTTCTTCATCATCTTCTTCCTCTTCTGCAGCAGCTGCTGGTGGAGTGAAATGAGTTCTGTAGATGGGGAGGTCTTTGAAGACAGTTGACCTCAGGCATTGGGCATTCTCTGCTTGATCTGGAGTGTGGTACAAGTCTTCTTTGGTCATGCCCATCTTTTGACCAATGTTCATGAGAACACCTTCCAGAAGCATGATGCCAGCCTTCAAACTGTTGTGCAATTCATTCTGCCTCTCAGCTAAGGAGTTTTGTCTTTCAGCCATGAAGGCTATCTTCTCCTTCATTGTGGTTGGATTCTCTCTTTTATACTGGGAGGGAATTGGGGCTGCTGATGTGCAAGAGACAGTAGCATAAATCTCCTTCACCATAGCTACTGTAATTGGAGGTGCAGCTCTAATTTTGATTTGATAATCTCCAATTTCAATACCTGCATCCTCACAAAGAACAGTTATTAAAGAAGGGAAAGCTAGAGAATCTCTTTTTCTCTTGAGGATGTCTAGAATGCATCCACTAATCACTTCTCCTACATCTATATAAAAATCGTTAACTATAACATATAGGAGTTCAGCTCTCTTCACTGCTAAAGTGGAGCTATGCCTAACAGGCATGAATGAACTTAAAATAAATGTGCTCCACACTTTTGCAAAGGGCAAAAGGTTCTTAGTAGTGATGCATTTGGGCTTTTCTGATAGATTCAACTCCCAAGTAGTCCCTGGTTTCCCAATCCTCTCAAGGACTTGAACATAGTCCTTGTCTTCAGCATCCCTGAATGCTTTAAAGTCTTGCTGCCCAGGTTGCTTTTGAGTCTTAATGTTGAGAACTCTATTGATGTTAGCAGCAGAAAAATCAATTGTTGTGCCCTTGACCATTGAATGGTATTTAGGCAGCTGATCTCCCTTGAATCTCATGGCATTGACATAAAATTCTTGTGTAATGTCTCTCCAGCCAATGCCAGCCATTATGCAGAAGGATTCCCATTCTCTTTTCTGAATTTCCTCCTTGTATTCTGGAAAATGGTCTTCAGCTATCTCAATTGCTCTATCTTGGACAATCTTTCTTCTCAAGATATTAGCTCTGAAATAATTCTCATGAGCTATATTCCTGAACCTTGGATCATGTTGAGGATTTGGCCTTAATGAAGAAGCTCCTGCTAATCTTCCTCTCTTTGTTCTAGGAGTACCTCTAGAAGAGCCAACTGGAGTGTTGTCTGATGTCCTTACCATTTTTTAAAATTTCCTGCATAAAAAGAATATTTCAATACACTAAGAGACAAGAATGCAATGCAATGCAGGACATTTTCAATTTCAAAATAGCAGAATATGAATAATGCAGAATTTAAGAATATCATAACAATGCAGAATATGATTCCTTGAAGCATTTAAACTCAGATATTCATGATTTTGAATGCAAAATGCTAGAATTCAAGAGTTACATGTATGCAGAAATTTCTTCCTAACTATTTTTCACTTTAAGTCCTAAGGTTAACTCATGCAATCTTTCAATGTAGGTCTTTTTCCATCTAAAAATCTATCAATTGAAGTGAGAATTACTCTACATTGCCTTGTAATTGCATATTCAGCTTAGTTATTAACAAGAAAATTTCTATTTTTCCATTACTCAGTGTTTTCCCAAAATTCTGCAAAATGAAGAACCCTAATTTCTAAATCAGAGAAGTAGAATACTGACCTGGATTTGGAGAAATGTGCAGAATGAACTTCAATTAATTGCTTAGAAACAAATTTCGTTCAGCAAAAGGTCAGAAAGATTAAGAATTTGAGAAATGAGATGAAGAAATGAAGATTTGAGATTCTGAAAATGGCTCTGCGTGGTTCCTTTTATGCATTTTAATGGACACGCTTACTGCACGTGGCCACTTTTTTCAGAAAAAATGGAAGTTGTAGAGATGATGTTGTGTGCGTATTCACTTTTTCTGGCAAAAGTGAACACTTTGAGGGTAAATAGCATGTGCGTGTTCACTATTGCTAGAAATAGTGAACGTTCCAGAGGGCTTTGCATTAAGTAATTTGAAATGAGTTGCGCGTGTTCACTTTTTCCAGAAAAAGTGATCACGCGCAGGTAATATCCTTCTGCGTGATTACTATTACTAGAAAAAGTGGTAACGCGCATCAACTTTAACTTGAAACTACACATAACTCAGGCGCGTGATCACTATTATTAGAAAAAGTAATTACGCGCATCACATTACCTCTATTTAAGCCTGGGCGTGGTTACTTTCACTGGAAAAAGTGATTGTTCCAGAGAAGGGTGTCGTTCCTTGCTCCTCTGCGTGATCACTTTCATCAGTAAAAGTGATTGTTCAGAATGAAACCCTGTAATTGAAGCTCTGCATGATCACTTTTCTGCAAAATAGTGACTCCTTTTGTTATTCAAAGCTCCTTAGAAACTTAATTGCCTCATGCATTCAATTTCAATCATCTTATTTATGCATCCACAACATGAGCCTTCATTGAATCAACACATTATTCCTCTCACAAAGCGCTCTTTTAATGTCACTAGCTTGACGTTAAATGTTCCTCACTGCTGAGAAACCAAGTTAATGCAAAAAGTGTTCCTATTGAATTCTCCTCCATTGTAAATCTTCAGTCTTTGGCCATTGACTTTAAACTCTCTCCCTTCTCTTTGATCTTCAAGTAACACAGCACCAAAGGAAGATACTTCTTTTACCATAAAACGTCCTCACCATCTAGACTTAAGTTTTCCAGGAAACAACTTCAATCTAGAATTGAATAGTAGAACTAACTGCCCTTGTCTGAATTCTCTCTGCAAGATGAATCTGTCATGTATTCTTTTAGTCCTTTCTTTATACAGTTTTACATTTTCATATGCAATTTGTCTGAATTCCTCCAGTTCATGTAGCTGTAACACTCTCTTTTCTCCAGCCTTGGTTGAATCAAAATTCAACCATTTAGTAGCCCAATATACTCTATGTTCAAGTTCCACAGGAAGATGACATGACTTCCCAAACACTAATTGATATGGTGACATACCAATTGGTGTTTTGAATGCAGTTCTGTATGCCCATAATGTATCATCAAGCTTCCTTGACCAATCTTTTCTTGAGTTACTGACTACTTTCTCTAAGATCTTCTTGATTTCTCTGTTTGAAATTTCCACTTGTTTGCTTGTTTGAGGATGATAAGGAGTTGCTACTTTGTGTTTTACTCCATACTTATCCAGAACATTATCAAGGTATTTATTGCAGAAGTGTGATCCTCCATCACTAATCAGAATTCTTGGCACTCCAAATCTTGAAAAAACACTTTTCTTTATGAAGGAAATCACCACTTTGGCTTCGTTTGTTCTGGTTGGTATAGCTTCCACCCATTTAGACACATAATCCACTGCCACAAGTATGTATTCATGAGAAAAAGAAGTTGGAAAGGGTCCCATAAAGTCTATTCCCCATACATCAAACAGTTCCACCTCCAAGATATTGTTTAAAGGCATCTCATGTCTTCTGGAAATGTTACCAACTCTTTGGCATTTATCACAGTTTTCTACATAAATTTTTGCATCTCTGAACAATGTAGGCCAGAAAAATCCAGCTTATAATACTTTGGCAACTGTTCTTGATCCACCATGATGGCCTCTATAATCTGAATTGTGGCAATGCCATAGGATATCAGCTTGTTCTTTCTGTGAAATACATCTTCTCAAAATGCCATCTACTCCAATTTTGAATAGATAAGGATCTTCCCAAATATAGAACTTGCTGTCATGAAGGAATTTCTTTCTTTGCTGCCAATTCATTCTCTTTGGAATGTGCTGAGTGGCCTTAAAATTCGCTATATCAGCAAACCAAGGTACTTCATCCACAGTTAGCAGCTTTTCATCAGGAAATTCTTCATTAATATCCAAGTAATCTGATGACATTGTATCCAATGGAATTCTGGATAGATGGTCTGCAACACCATTCTCTTTTCCTTTCTTATCTCGAATTTCTAACTCAAATTCTTGAAGTAGTAGAATCCATCTCAACAGTCTTGGTTTAGCATCCTGCTTAGAAAACAAATATTTCAGAGCAACATGGTCAGTATATACCACAACCTTGGACCCTACTAAATAAGACCTAAATTTATCAAAAGCAAATACTATAGCAAGCAACTCTTTTTCAGTGGTTGTGTAATTAATCTGTGTAGAGTTTAGGACTCTACTAGCATAGTAAATCACATGTAGTCTTTTATCTTTTCTTTGTCCTAATACAGCACCCACTGCATTGTCACTTGCATCACACATTAGTTCAAATGGTATAGTCCAGTCAGGTTTAACAAGAATTGGAGCAGAAATCAGTTTTTCTTTTAAGATAGTAAAAGCATGCATACAAGATTCATCAAATACAAATGCTGCATCCTTTACAAGCAAGTCACTCAAAGGTTTGGCAATTTTAGAAAAATCTTTAATGAACCTCCTATAAAACCCAACATAGCCTAAGAAACTTCTAATTCCTTTCACATTCACAGGTGGAGGTAATTTACTAATCACTTCTATTTTAGCTTGATCAACCTCCATCCCTCTAATTGAAATCTTATGGCCAAGCACTATTCCTTCTTGCACCATAAAGTGACATTTCTCCCAATTTAACACTAAGTTGGTGTCTTGACATCTCTGCAAAACAATGGACAAGTTAGATAAACAATCATCAAATGAATTCCCAAAAATAGAAAAATCGTCCATGAATACCTCAATTATTTTCTCAACCAAGTCAGAAAAAATAGCTAACATGCACCTTTGAAATGTAGCTGGAGCATTACACAGCCCAAAAGGCATTCTTCTATATGCAAATATTCCAAAGGGACAAGTAAAAGCAATTTTTTCTTGATCAATTGGATCTACAACAATTTGGTTATAGCCAGAATATCCATCTAAAAAGCAGTAAAATGCATGTCCAGCTAACCTTTCTAGCATTTGGTCTGCAAAAGGTAGAGGAAAATGATCTTTTCTTGTTGCATCCTTCAGCTTTCTATAATCTATACACATCCTCCATCCTGTGACAGTCCTTGTGGGTATCAACTCATTCTTTTCATTTGGTACTACAGTCATTCCACCCTTTTTAGGTACCACTTGCACAGGACTTACCCAATTGTTGTCTGAAATAGGATATATGATCCCTACATCTAATAGTTTAATGACTTCCTTCCTTACCACTTCCTTCATGGTAGGGTTTAATCTTCTTTGAGGCTGCACAACTGGTTTAAAATTTTCTTCGAATAAAATTCTGTGCTTACAAAAGGATGGATTTATACCTTTCAAATATGAGATGTTCCACCCTATTGCTGATTTATGGGTTCTCAAAATTCTCAGCAACTTCTCCTCCTCTTCTTCCTTGAGTTCATTGCATATGATAACTAGATTTTCATGTTTATGATCTAAGAATGCATATCTCAAGTGAGATGGAAGTTGCTTTAATTCCAGCTTCTGACTTTTCTCTTCTTCTCCTTCATTTTTCAACTCCTCTTTGATTGATTCTTCTGCAGGTATTAAAGTAGGTAGAGTTTCTAATTGCTGCTCCATTTCAAATACGTTTTCATCTTCAAAATGCAGAGATTTAGTATTTCCTGCAGCTATGGTTTCTCTCAACACAAAAATTTCATCAAATCCATTTAAAGAATAAGGAGTGATCATAGAATCCAATGTATCTACTCTCATACATGAGTTATCATCAATTGGATATTTCAAAGCTTCAAATACATTAAATATTACCTTTTCCTCTTGAACTCTAAGCATTAACTCTCCTTTTTGCACATCAATGAGAGCTCATCCAGTTGCAAGGAAAGGTCTGCCTAAGATTAATGGTATGTTTGCATCTACCTCCATGTCCAATATGACAAAATCTATCCCCAATTTCTTCATAATGGCTAATGGCATCAAATTAATGCTTGCCCCCAAATCACACA
Organism: Abrus precatorius; assembly: GCF_003935025.1. Lineage (NCBI taxonomy): Eukaryota > Viridiplantae > Streptophyta > Magnoliopsida > Fabales > Fabaceae > Abrus > Abrus precatorius. The sequence continues at coordinate 16,293,978 of NW_020874292.1, forward strand.
ATGCTTTTCCCACAGTACAATTTCCTATTTCACAAGGTATGCTAAAGGATCCTGGGTCTTTTAATTTTTGAGGAAGTTTTCTTCTAAGAATAGCACTGCACTCCTCTGTCAAGGGTACCGTCTTATCATGTTCTAACTTCCTTTTCTTGGAGAGTAGTTCCTTCATGAATTTTGCATAAGATGGCATTTGCTCAAAAGCTTCAGCAAATGGAATGTTAATTTGCAGCTTTTTGAACACATTTAGAAACCTCTCAAACTGCTCCTCTTGCTTAGGATTTTGTAGTCTTTGAGGATAAGGCAGTCTCTTATATTTTTCTGGATCAATTGGCTTGTAAGTGTCCTCAAATAATTGCTTCTTTGTCTTTCTTTCAGGACTTTTATGAACTTCTTCATTCTTTTCTGAATGTTCTCTCTTTAGTAGCTTGAAGTTTCCTTGCTGCAATTCTTCTTTTAAATTTCTTTCCTCTGCTGCATTTTCTACTTGCTTTTCTGCTGCAACATTATTCAGTTTCTTTTCAGCTGGTTTTGGACTGGCTACAACAGCTCCACTTCTTGTAACTATAGCTTGACATTGTTCCTTTGGATTCACCACTGTGTTACTTGGAAATCTTCCTTCATCTCTGCTTGTTAATTGTTCAGCCAGCTGTCCAATTTGAGTTTCTAACTTCTTCATAGAAGCTTCTTGATTCTTGATGCTGGATTGAGTGATTTTCATGAATTGTAACATTGTTTCCTCAATCTCGTTCATTCTTTCACTCATTGGTCTAGCTGAATGTTGACTCCTTTGAGGTTGAGTAGAAGAATTTCCTTGAAAGTACTGCTTTTGTTGGTGATTTCCTGCATTTGAAAATGGAAGAGATGTATTAGTGCTTTTCATTGTAGAATTCTGAGGATTCCAATTATAAAATTGTTGATTCCTATTATTAGAATACTGAAATCCAGGAGGAAATGATTGTTGAGGATAAGATTGTTGCTGTCTTTGATAATTCCCCATATAATTGACTTGCTCTTGTGGTTCAGGGGTAGGTACATCACATGCACCATTAGCATGATTCCCTCCACAAAAATCGCATGTCAACTGACTTGTTACCACATTTCCAGTCTGTAAATTATTAATCTGCTGAGTCAAAGCTGCTATTTGATCAGAAAATAATTGGTTCTGCAGCTGATTCTGTGCAAGAAAAGTTTCCATCATTTTTGCTTCGTATTCGTTGCCTCTTCTTGTATTCCTCAAGTTGGAATTCTGATACATGGATGAAGTCATCATCTCAATGATTCTTTGGGCTTCTTCTAAGGATTTCATGCTCAAAGATCCTCCTGCAGCTGCATCAATCATAGTTCTAGTTACTACATTCATTCCATTATAAAAAGTTTCCAGCTGCATCCATTCTGGAATACACTGATGTGGACATCTTCTCAACAACTCTTTATATCTTTTCCATGCTTCATAAAGTGATTCTCCTTCCTACTGCACAAAAGATGTTATTTCTCCTCTCAGCTTAGCAGCTTTTGAGGGAGGAAAATATTTTGTTAGAAATTTATTCACAAGTTCAGTCCATGTGGTGATACTTCCCTGAGGCTGTGCTTGTAACCAACATTTGGCTTTGCCTCTTAAAGAAAATGGAAATAGCCTCAGTCTTATAGCATCTTCACTTACTCCATTCATCCTTATAGTATCACACAACTGCAGAAAATTAGAAATATTCAGATTAGGATCATCAGAAAATTCCACCAGAAAATTGGTCCTGCTGCACTAGGTGAAGTAAGGCTGGTTTTATCTCAAAATGATTGGCTTGAATGGTTGGTCTAACAATTGAAGAATTATAGCCTTGCATATCTGGAATTGCATAATCTCCTAGTGTTCTCATTCTCTGTTGTTCTGCCATTTCAACTTTTGGAGTTGGTTGTCTAAAAGGTGAATGTTTCCTATTTGCAAAAGGAGTGACTTGAAATTCTGGAGAATGTATAACCTCTAAATCACTGTCACTTCCTACAGATCTCTCTGCTCTAGTCTCTTTTCTTAATCTCCTAAGAGTTCTATCAATGTCAGGATCAAAGACAAGAGTAGATTTATTTTTGTTTTTCCCACGCATATACAACTAAACACAGATATAGTATAATGAAAACAGAAAACTGCACATGTAATGTAATATTTGCAGAAAATTTAAAGAAACAAATGCTCAATCTAGTTATTTTCCTGTTACTAATGATATTGAAACAAATTATTCCCCTGCAACGGCGCCAAAAACATGTCACACTTTCTTTACAACTGCTGTTGCAATGAAGGTAAACTGACTAGCAAGTGTACTAGTGTTGTTGTAGCAAGTTATAAAAAATCTTAGAATCAAATTGAGTTCCAAGTATCGTCCTCAGGGAATAAAGTTCTCAATTACCACTTCACAAGATCACAATTAGTTGAGCTTTACAAATTTCAGATGGAATTGGTATGAATGTATCAAAAATGAAATTAGAAAGTAAAACAGAACAGTTAGTACAAAAGTATATAGAAAACAGATGTAGAAATAGTCGTTAGGAAATTGTGTCACCAAAACTTCAACATTGAATCAATAAAGTTCTGAACTTTCAAGCATTTAGATGGAATGACAATCAGTTTCACGTTGTATTAATCAAAGGACAATCCCTTGCCTCAATGAATCTAGCATCTAATCAAATCACTCCAATCCCTTAGATCTAATCCAATCAAATGCTGCATTAAGTTTGAGAAACCAAAAGATTGCAAGACTAAGATATCTTATCCCTAAGAAACCAATAACCTTGGCAATTAATTCAGATCTGAGAAACAAATTCAATTCTCATTGATAAGAGTTCCTCTATGATTAGTTGATCAAATTTCTATTCAATCACTACTTTAACAGCAGAATCAATCACTCAATACAATCCAAAACTCAAAGTTCAGATCCAAAATCAATTCAACATTTCCATTTCAGATTCACAGTTTCTAACCACAAAGAGTTTAAGCAAACATTACAAAAAGAGAAGAGAAGAGAAGAAGAAAAGAGAATGAACAAAGAAGAAACATCTTCAAGCCAATCTCCAATTTGATCCCTCAAGAAATGAAGCTTGGTGTTCGTCCTCAATCTTCCTCTCTGACTCTCTCAACAACAAAAACAAATGGAAAATGAAAAATGAACAAAAAACTACAAAATTCTTGAGCTAACTGCCTTTTATAGAATTCTCGCTCTGCTGGCATGATCACTTTTTCCAGCAATAGTAATCACGCAGAGGCTAAATTTTCATTTCCACTTGCGCGTGTTCACTTTTACTGGTGATAGTAGCCACGCGCACTTCAAAGTGTTCACTTTTGTTGAAAATAGTAGCCACCCAGAAGCTTCCTTTGCTAATGTCATGCGCGTGTTCACTTCTGCTGGAAATAGTGAACACGCAGAAGCTGCTTTCTTGCGCGTTTTCACTTTTGCTGATAATAGTGAACACGCGCAGCTACTCTTCTTGGAGGACTCTCTGGAACGCTCACTTTTTCCATAAAAAGTGATTACGCATAAGCTCTTCTCATTGCAACCTCTCTGGAACGATCACTTTTGCCAGCAAAAGTGATTACGCAGAAGCTCTTCTCCATTTTATGGTTCTGGAGTGATCACTTTCACCAGCGAAAGTGATCACTCAGAGGTTGTTCTTCAATTATCAACTTCTTTCCTCCAATTTTTGCTACTTTTCTTCTATTTTTCCTTTGATCATCCAATCCTCACGAACTTAGCTCAGAATTCCCTACAAAAGCACACTTGAAATGTCACTTTTTACATAGAAAATCAATGAATTTTAAAATAACTATGTTTAAAAGTGACATGCAACATTTTATTATTTTTTTAAGGGTTTTCTACTATTTCTAGCATGTTTTCTTTATTAATTGCACTAAAAACTATTGTAAAATACTAGTAAAATATGGATTCATCACTACCCCAAACTTGAATTTTTGCTTGTCCTCAAGCAAATTAGAACATATCAAGGGTGTAAATTCTTATTAATTGAAATCCAATAACTTTTTACATTTTTCAGAAAAATTCAGATTAAAAATCCATTTTACTTCAATGCATTCTAATTGTTTTCTCACTAAGTCATTCACCAATTCTTCATCATGATAGTCACACTTGACTTCTTTGTTTGCTGCACAATCTCATTCATTTCAATCTAGCAAATCATTAAACTACATGCAAACAGAGTTGAGAAACATTATCACAGCTCTCAGAAAGTGTTTCTCTAACTCAAATAGTGTTTAAGCTTGTGTTTGCTCTCAGCATCACCAAATTCATCAAACTCTGCCATAAGCTTGCCTATATTCTCTACCTCCTTTGTAAATTTACAATTAATCACATATCAAGAGGACTTTTTAGGTAATATTAAGGCTCAAGGACAGGTATGATTTCAATGAATTCAGGATATCAATGCAGCTAATTTCAAACAGAAAAAGATGCAAATTGAGTAGATAAGCTTTTAAACTTAGTAAGGACTGCATCAACTATTTCTATTCTTAATCAACTTTCAATCACAGTTTAAATTTTTGCAGAATTATCTACCAATTTCCTTTTCCTTTTTGATTTGCTGATTTCTTTTTATTTCTTTTTCATTTTTCTCTTTTTACTTGCAGCTTTTTACTTCTTTTTCATATTTTCATCAGCATTCTTGGACTGAAATTCTGAAATCATAATGAGAGACATGTAAATAAAGCAAAAATATGATTATATGCATATACGTCTCTAGTTCAAATGGTCCAAGGAAAAATCATTATGAAACAAACAAAATGAAGACCTCATAGTCCTGTATTTCAAAAGTAATTATAAACAGCCCCGAAAGAAAGAAAAAGAAATTATAAAACTTAAGAGCAGTGTTCATCCATGACAAGGTAAAAAAAAAGTAACCATCTACATATAAAACTCTGGTGGAAAGGAATCTTCACTAGGCTCGGACTCCATTCCATCAGAATCAAGTGAAGCATCCACGGGCTGAGGGCGAGGAGAGGGTGGCAGGTCATCCGGGTCACTGTCAATCAAGCCGATAGTGGGTGGGGGCGATCGAGAAGCAGGTGGTGGTGGTGAAGGGTGTCGGACAGAGGGTCCAGCTTCGTCGGGAGGAGGTGCTCGAATCTGTTGAGTGTGGCGAGGTACTGGCCTAATGGAAGATTAGATAACTTCGACATCCTTTAACTTAGGAGCAGGGGTAGGACTGGGAGGAGGGGTAGGCTCGGGGTCAAGATCGATAACGGTCTTACCTTTGTCAATAAAAATTTTAAGACGTTTAGCTGGGGCTTCTTGTAATGGAGAATGAGGGGGTGAATGGATGATAATACTCCGTTCTGAAGGTAGAGGTACGGAGACGTTTGCAAAAAGGGTGTCACTCCAACTCGGCTTCCAGCTGCCTTCAGTGAGAGGTCCCATGGTCATGGAGACCATTCCTTGGTACACGAGACAGTGCGTTGCTTGGTCGTATCTCCATACCGCTTTCTTGTCGGAGTCCTCTCCCCATATCATTGCTCGCTGAGGGTCCATCTGTCAGACAGTCACGCAATACATACAAACACGCAACAATAGAACACGAACAGAAAGAGTGAGTTCTAAATACAATCAGATTTCAGATAATGAGTAAGGAAATCAGAGTAATATCAAGCACTTGCAAAGTTACATCTTAATAAACACACAATCATAACAAAATGCCCAATAAACAGTTACGAAATGCAGGCAGAGTCACAGAGATTCGTCACAACATAATTTAAACACTAACGCTTAAAACGTCACTACTTCCTCAGTTTGTTCCCACCATTCCTCTAGTCAAGGTGATCGGAGGCCCTCGTTCCCTACAAGCACACATTGTATGTAATCCATTAAGAATATTCTCCCAATTTAACCATTTCAGTCCCTCAGAAATGAGTCCTTCCACGATCCTTGGTAATACTTGCTCGCGTCAGGATTAGTGGAGGTTTCGATGGCGACGTGTCCCGGCCGCGGTGAGCTATTCTGCACCATTTAGGCAGCCCCTCTCCACTACCCCCAAGGTTCTTCCTTTGAACCTGAACACTCACATTCCCCAACAGTGCCAAACTGTATCCTTGACTCTCCATCCTCCACACCACATGTGTAAACATCCACACATAATAACAATGATAATGTGAAATTGAGGCACACTCAAAGGGGTTCACGCATGCAAAGAAGGGGTGTGCACACGCACTCGGGAAAAACAAAGGAAAATAGGGAAAGATGGAGATGAATGTAACAATTCCACAAAATATTCAAACACCTCAAAATACATCATCTACACAAGTGCCATGAAATTTTTTTATAACATAATCGTAACCTAATCCCATATGCAAACTCAGATTTTGAAGTTAGAAACTGACAACATCCATGGTTTATTATTCAAACAAGTTTCGTTTTTAACCAAAATAGGGTTCCTTGGCTCTCGGTCAAAACAAAAGAAATGGGTTAGGAGAAGAGGTTGATTTCATGTTAAAGGATTTCAAAAAACAAGATGGACAACAAGAGTCGAGAAGAGATAAAGGCTGTATCACAAAAATCTACCATGCAAGAATAAAATCATTCAAGATCATCATTTCCATTCAATAATCAATACGAATAAGCAAGGATCATGCAAGGTTTTCAGTATTATCAACATGCAGACAATGTTTTCACTCATCCATACTCATTCAAGTTACCACACACTATTTTTAAGTCGTATTCAAATAAAGGAGTAAGGAGATGAAGAGAAAGTTGTTTGCATGTCACTTTTAATCTTATTAGAAACGAAAATGGGAAGGAAGGATATTAATCACGTTCAATCACGCACACATGAGCAAGCACATTCATTCACACACACAATCACAAACTCCCCTAACCTTATTTGGTTATAAAAAAAGATGAAGAATGGAAGGTTTGGTCTCGGTGTTGGTAAGAACTTCAACCACAGCTCGAATCTTGTGTGGTGGCACAATCGTTGGAAGGGAGGTGTAAGCAGTGTTGGGAACTCTCTAGGGTCCTTTGTATCTTCTGGGGGTGGTGAAGAGAAACGTTGCTCACGAGAACAAGAGGGAAGGGGATTGTTTGGTGTGGGGGTGAGAGAATGTTTGAGAGAGAAAAAGAGAGATGAGGTTAAGAGTGTTTTGAAAAATGAAAAGGGAAAAGGGCGCGTGAGAAATGAAAGGGTTCTTATATCGTGTCAGCATAAGATTCAGGTCTTTTCATCTCTTCAAAGGGCTGGCGGTCACGAACTGTACAAGGGGAAGTTTTTAGGGTTAGGTTAAGTGAAGTGGTGCAACTTTTTGCCTCCTCCTTGGAACAGTCACGTCCCTTAGTGCGCTGGTGCAGGTGAGACGTCCCATTAAAGCATTAAATGCTCAGAGTGGGAATAGAAGCAACGTTTAATGCTCCACATTTATCCAGCAATCAATCATTAGAGGAACACAGCCGTGATTGGTGAGTTGGTTCCCGCGAGGCTATGCAATTAAGGCAAGGTGGTTGCATAATTTTTCTGGTGGAGGGAAAAGGGTTTTGAACTTTCTACATTCTAGTCACATGAAGGGTTGTGGCTTCTAACCTACTTCGTGGCAAGGGTGGCGCTTCCTCTTCCAAAAGTGGGCATGGGGAAAAGCCTCCATAATGAGTGATGAATGCCATTAATCATGAGACAAGAGCATGCAATTAAATGAATAAGTAATTAAGGAAAGAAATTAATGGTTGGCATGATTTTAGGGTTTTAATTACACTAGATAACAACTTTTCACGTTAAGTCGCCACTCTTAAATGGACAGGTGGCGGTTTCAAGTTTCTATGGGGGAGAAATAAATTTAAACCCTCAACATTCCCTGCACATGAAACATCGAGTCCTTTGGGTGGCTAAGGAAAGGGTGACGCCTCCTCCACCATCATGCAAGTGCAAGAGTCCCACAAATAATTATTACTACCAGTAAATGGGGAAACATAACATGAATCCTGGGCATGGTTTGAGGGGGATTAAATGCCCCAGGTGAAACGTTTTGTGTTGCTTGGTTTGGCCAATTAAATGCTAGCCGCGGTTGGGTCTATTTGGGGAAGGAATGGGGTGCTTGTCTCTTCGTTTTTCCCCCCTTGGTAATTAATTCAGGTGAGTGGCACAACTAAATACCGAATTAAGATGGAAGGCCAGCCCTCATGTAAAAACAAAATTTGACATTTAATGAGAAGAATGGAGTTTCAAATTTTTGGCTACACCAATTAAGAGGGAATATTCAAAAGGAATCATCATGAGTGGCGGTTATAACATTTACCACACAAAAACGGCAGTCTAGGGAAAGGAAAACAACTGCATCTAATTAGGGTAACTAGGAATTAATAATCTCATTAAATGCATTGTTTTACGCTTCAAATCTAGGCCATTATGGCCCGTTTTTCTCTCTCTTGCATAAATAAATAACAAAAATCTGATTGCCTTATTAAAAAAAAAGTATTGAATAAAATCATAAGGTGCATTAATGAATAGGGTAGCAATTATGTGTAAGTGCTGAGAATATGGAAAGTTTTCTTAACAAAGGTTGTTGGGTTCTTGCTAATCTCGAATTAATCATAACTAAATGTATGAGAATATGGAAAGTCTATGCTTCTAGAAAGGATTGGGGTTTTAAATTTTCGGTTGCACTATATAAAAAAAAAAGTTTTTAAATAAGGTCCAATCAGAATATGGCAATCCAAGAGGCGGCGGCTGTATTTATTTAGGGTAACCTGGAACAATGGGATTGCATTAAGTATAGTTAATTTGGGCTAGAATCCTAGGCTATCAAATTCGGTTCTCTCTCCCTTCCCTAAACATAAATGACTTTTCGGTTACTAGCACTAAATGAGGGAAGATTAAAACTTGCCTCTTGAATCTTTTGTAGTACACGTGAGTTCTAGGGTAAAAAGGATGGTGGCTCTCATTAATGGTCTAACTTAGTGTGCATGGAACAAGAATAATGGAAAACTTGAGTACACCCACTATTAAAACCTAGTGAACATTCAATATAAATAAAGAAAGTTACACGTGCAGTTCCACTTAAATTAAGACAGTATATCACAAAATCAAATAATAAGATTTAAAAGAACTATGTAATATTAATAACAATCATCAGGGGAATAAAAAGAAATGGGGTCCATTCATCTGTCTCAAAAGACTATCTCGCCCTAGGTTAATCTCACTAACCTTAGGTTAAGTCAAGGTAACTTCATCACATAATCATATAGACATGCACATACGAAATTAACTAAACATACCTTGGGAGAAATAATTATGCAAGCTGTGAACATAATATGATCAGACAATTGTAGCAAGAACTGAACTAGAGTACTAAAAAAAATCAAATAAAAGAGTTACTAATTAATAATTAACACTTTCTGCTATGCAGGCCGAAATTTGGGGTGTTACACTGTACCTCGAATGTAGTTACATGCAGAAGTAGCAGGCTAGTGCAATATGTAAAGGCTCCCATCCATTAAGCTCGTGATCTTCTTTTCTTCAAATATGGCAAAAGTTTAGCATAGTATAACATTCTTACTTTGAAATTCTAACATCAATATTAAAATATAACTAAAAATGAAAATTTAATAAAACTTGTACTCTTGTCATTATATCTGTGAAAGTTCAAAAGTATTAAAAGCTTGAAAATGAAATAGTTTTCAGGGTTTTCAATTCCTCAGTAGATTAATAACTAAGATTTTCATCCAAAATTTGAATGCAAAATGAAATCAAGATAATTAAATATTAATATTACAACACTTCAAATCAATGATTACAACAAAATTTATCAAATGATATAAATTCTGTTTAACCTAAAATAATTACAGACCTTATTAACTGAAAGTGAAAACTTTGTAAAATATTGCACACTTCAGTTTAATTCAAATCGTACAAAGCAGTCTTGTAACATCCTCGTTTTTATATTTATTATTATAGCAATAAATGTTGGTTGTGTTTGTAAAGTTATTTGATTTTTAAAGAGTTTAAATGATGTAGGTTGCAGAATATCTCGCTGTGGTGAGAAGAGCGTCCAGAAATTAAGCATTCTGATGCTCTCTCGCTGTAACGAGGATCTTCTCGCTATAGCAAGGATGCTCTCGCTGTAGCGAGGAGCTCTTGCTGTAGCTAGAATGACAGACAACAAAGTACAATTTTGTCTGGCTTTTTTCATTGTAGCGAGAGAAGGGCCCACTGTAGCAAAAAGTCTCGTTGTAGCAAGAATGTCACGAGTCAAGGGGTATTTAAGGGTTTCCAAGTTTCGAGTAGTCTATTTGTTTGGAACTTAGTCTAAAAGTGCTTTACTAAGCACAATCTCTTACTTGAATAACGAGTTTAGTACAAAAGGGAGTATGAGATAAGTGTAAAAAAGCTAAATGGATCTAGTATGAATAATTATAGAAATACACTGGGGGTATAGAGTTCAGAGACGATAGGAAATTTGGGGAAAACATAGAGTGGTGAGCGACATTTGAGCATGTGTACACAGTCTTTTCGAGAGCGAATGTGCCATATGGCCTCACACTCGTTTCCTAACTAGTCTCCTGACTCTACCTTTGCTAAGGGGCTCACTATTATACATGTTGTATCTGTATGCATGAGCTAACCGGCGACTATTTACCTAGTTATGTAAGACCTCAAGAATTGCTAGAGGCATCGTATATCTGTGATCACAGTTCATTGGCCCTGTTCACGTATACTGTTTATGACACTGTTCACTTTTTTAAAAAAAATTAATTCCAAACTCTATCTAAATCTATTTCAATACCAAATAGTCCTTCAATTAACATTTAACAGGAACAAAATATTATAAATTACTCAATAATAAGTTACAGGCCTGACATTTAACAAGTACAAAATTTTGGAGCTGCTATGAGACTTAAATTGCCTTTGAGATGTAATTATTTTGGTCATGTACATATTATTTTGAGTCCCACTTATTTTACCAAACGGTTTGTAAATTATCGTATGAATTATATATATTACTGCAAGTTTTGTACCAATGTTGTAAAAAAATTTATTTCTAGTAATTAGGAGTTATGTTTACTGCTATTTACTTCATATTTCCTGTATTGGCAAATATTGTTAATAACCTTAATTATAAATAGGTATTTTATCTAATTGTACTTAGAAAATTTTTGATATATGAAAATTTTATACAGGATACTGAGTTGTATAAATGGAATAAGAAGCTTTTAAAATTTAAAGATTTAGGATGTTACAAATTGGTATTAGAGCAGTTCGTCCAAACCAGCCTGAGGGTGTGGGACTAGTTCGTTTGTGTTGTGTGCTCGTATATTCTTGTTCTACAGGAATATGAAGTGATTGTTTGTTAAGTATAGTCTATTGGTTGTGGATTGTTTGATTTGTTTGAAATGTTTGAAATACTTGTATTGTTTGAACTAGATATAAATCGTGCGAGATAATAGCTGATATGCTTATTGGTCTTTCTTGATATTAGAAATAAAATCTTGGCATGTATGAAACAAGTCCTGGAGACCTTGGTGCATAACCAGGATGCTAAGCCAGCTGAATATCGCAGGTTATCATCGTTCACCAAGCACAACCCTCCAAAATTCAAGGAGAAATTTGACCCTGAAAGAGCTCAGAGGTGGGTAGCAGACATCAAGAAAATTTTCAATGCGATGGGCTATCACGAAGAGCACAAGGTGACTTACGCTACCTATATGTTAAGTGGCAAAGCAGAGGATTGGTGGAGATTTGCCAGGCATACCTTGCCACATGAAGAAGGATATGTAAAATGGGAGGCATTTAAGTCAAGTTTCTTAAGGAATTACTTCACAAAAGATTTGAAGAAACAGAAGGCCAGAGAAATCCTTTAGCTGAAGCAAAGAAGTATGTCTGTGGGAGAATATGTTGCAAAATTTCATGAGTTGATGAAGTACTGACCACATTTCCAACATGAGGATGGTGACAAAGATTTGTGTGCCCTGTTTGAGAATGGATTAAGGCCTAAGATTCGGGCAGTGGTCAGTGTGTTCTAACTGACGGACTTGCCAACTTTAGTGAGTAAGTGCAGAATTTTTGAAGCCAACTCTAAAGGCAAATTTGTAGACACTAGAGTTGGATGACCAATGAGGCAAGACCGGAGACCTCTGAGGTTCTAGAGAGGGCCATACTCTAGTGCTAGTCAGTCTCAAGCAAGTCAGACTGTGTCTTGTGGAGGCAATAGCGGTTGTTCCACCTTTTTAAGGGGACCAATTAGATGTTTTCGCTGTGGAGGACCTTATACTATGAAGAATTGTCCACAACCACCATCAACATGTAATATTTGCAGAAAGATGGGTCATTCTGCAAACATTTGTTGGTCTACTCCTCAGAGAAGTGAGAGTGTAAGTGGAAGTAATAGGCTTGCATCTTGAGGAATCAGTGGGGCAAAATCGAATGTGCTAGGCAAAGTATTTGCCATGAGTTGGTTAGAGGCGTCTAAGTCAAACGATCTTATCAGAGGTAAATACATCATTAAAGATAGAATCCTTAATGTATTGTTCAATTCTGGTGCTACACATTCTTTCATTTCTATGAATTATGTGAGTTGCCTTAGATTGCCTGTATCTTTTTTACCATATGATGTTGTTGTATCTACCCCAACAGCTAAGTTTGTTGTGACTTCTTCTGTGTGCTTAAGTTGTTCTATAATGGTTCATGGTAGGGACTTTAGTATAGATTTAATTTGTTTACTGCTTTCTTAACTTGATGTTATTTTGGGAATGGATTGGTTGTCATCCAATCATGTTCTTTTAGATTGCCAAGAGAAAGCTTTGATTTTTGGTGCTGGTACACCAGAAAACCATAGACTCCAGAGTGTGGGCGAAGTGAGTAATGTGAACAATACCAAGGCTTTCATGGTATTATTTTTGCTAGAGACAGAGAAGAGTATAAAGGCTGAACACATATCAGTGGTGCGAGACTTAGAAGTTTTTCCAGATGATATAGTCGAATTGCCACTGGAAAGAGAGACTGAGTTTACTATCGATCTCATTCTGGGAGCAAGTTTAGTTTTAGTTGCACGTATCGAATGTCACCAATGGAATTGACTGAAGTAAAGAAGAAAGTGGAAGATCTATTGCAGAAACGATTTGTGAGACCAAGTCTATCATCGTGGGGAGCACCGATACTCTTGATGAAAAAGAAGGATGGAAGCATGAGGATGTGCGTAGATTATCGTCAGCTGAACAAAGTGATGATCAAGAACAAGTATCTTCTTCCCAGAATCGATGATCTAATAGACTAGTTGCGTAAAGCCTTTATGTTTTAAAAGATTGATTTACGATTAGGTTATCATCATATTAGAGTAAAGAATGAAGATATTCCCAAAATGGCCTTCAGAATTCATTATAGGCACTATGAATATTTAGTTATGCCATTTGGTGTAACTAATGCTCCAGCGGCATTCATGGATTACATGAACCAGATCTTTCATGAGTATCTGGATCAATTCGTAGTTGTGTTCATCAATGACATTCAGATTTACTCCAAGAGTCATGAAGAGCATACTGAACACTTGAGAATCATCTTACAGATATTGAGTGAGAGACAACTATATTCAAAACTATCAAAGTGTGAATTCTGGCTCTCACAGATACAATTTTTGGGAAACGATGTGTTAAAAGAAGGTATTATGGTTGACCCAGCAAAAGTGGAGGCAGTAGCTCAATGGTCAAGGCCTACTACCTCAATAGAGATTTAGAGTTTTTTGGGACTTGTTGGTTATTATAGAAAGTTTATAAAGGGATTTTCCAAAATAGCGCTACCTTTGACAAAGCTAACACGAAAAGGAAGAGACTTTGAATGGATTGAAAAGTGTGCAGTTAGTTTTCAGAAAATAAAAGAGAAGTTGACATCAGCACCAATGATGATTTTACCAGACCTGAAACAAGAGTTTGAGGTGTGTTGTGATGCTTCAGGACAAGGACTTGGATGTGTCTTTATGCAAGCCAGGAAAATAGTTTCTTATGCTTTAAGGCACTTACGTCCTCACGAAATCAACTGTAACATCCCCAAATTCGGTCACTCGTCATGAGTCGTTCGTCGTTAATTAGTGTCCTTTCACTTTATTTCTTTTCATTCTAATTTAATTCTTGCTGCAAATTAAGATCTTTTGTGTGATTAATTGAGTTACAGCCTATATTTTTATTTTTATTTTTTTGATTAATTGGTTTATGATTCTTGCTTGCATAATTTTTTTTTATAATTCCCAATGTGTTATATTTTGTTTATTTATTCATAAATACATATGTCTATATGGTCATGTAGTGGAATATGTTTTGAAAACCCAAGGGATAGCAAGACAAACCCTAGAGTAAAAATTTTCTGATAATTAGAATGAATGGACCCTACTTCGTTGTTATTATAATTATTATCCCTCTAATCTATTATATTTGTTATTTTCTTTATTTATTTTGATTGAGAGAGGAGTTACACGTGTGACTTTTGGCATTCCCTAGCCGTTATTAATGACTCTCTCTCTACCATTAAGTATCCACTTAACCCTAGTCAAAATATACATGAGCTTTTTCATTTTTCCTCTCATCAATGCGCACCAAAACTTGTCATTTATTATGGAATAATTCCTTTTCACATTATGTTTTACGTGAAGGGGGAAGCCCAAAGGCCATCCTCACTGTCACTCTATTATTTTTTTAAAATAGCCGAAATGCATTAATGCTGGAAAGAGAAAGAGAAAGAGGAAGAATCAACATTAATGACACAAATTTAAAACCCTTAATGATTGTATTTAATGCATATTTTTCGGTTTCCCAGTTACCTCATTTATTAGCAACCTTCCCACCACAGATTACCACAATTCACGTCGCAATTATTTGAAACTTCCCTCTTAATAGTGCAGCTGAGAATTTGCTTAACATTTAGAAGGAAGAGATTAGCCTTAACCATTAGAATTTAAGCCTTTATTCATTCTCTTTAAATGCATACTTTTCGTATTCCCAAGCATTTAATTAGGGCTGACCATTCACCTTAATTCTGCATTAAACTCGTGGCCATTTAATGAGACAATTCCCTAGTAAGTGTGCTTTGATTGCACTTGATCAATAAACCTCTCCCTTACCCATTTAAATCGCCACTAAACCCATTTAATTTGCCTCTCCCCTGCATTTAAATCCCAAAGAGAATATGAAAAGATGTGTGCTCTATTCCCTCCTCAAACGACCTAAACCGTCAGCTTGCATTTAATGGGCAACCCAAACAACATTTGAATTTGCCACCTGAAGCATTTAATTGCACATTCCCACTTTTCCTATTTTTGCTGCAATCATTGCATATTATGGAGGGGTTTTGCGTGCACTAGGCTCATAAGAGGCGCCACTTGTCAGAGAGGTAAACCAAGGGTCACACCCATTCAAACACTTGGAATATGGAAGGAGGAAAGACATGTACCCACCCTGACTCTCCATATGCAGTTTCCTGACCATCACGCCCTTTGAAACGAAGGGAAACCACATGCAACCCATGGATCACACTCACACTATATAAACCCTCTTTGCCTCCATGCACCCTTTTTCTCTCTTCATCACGCAACCCACAAAAGAAAGACAAGAGCCACAAATTTACCCTTGTTGCACTTAGACCCATTTGCTCTTACCCTTGCCTTTTTTTTTTCTCTCTCGTGAACATCTCATTATCACCTCACCTTTCTGAAAGAACCAAACAGACACGAAGGAATCGTCTTCACGGCCTGCACCTGCACTCCCTTCAGCGCTCTTCACTCTCACTTTCTTCAACATTCACACCACCACTAAGGAGCTACTCTGTGGACGAACTTTTGCAAGCAACAAGAACAAGCTTTCGACTTTCCTCTCACCCTCATTTTTGACAAGGTAAAGGGAGTCCTTGCTTGCATGTGAATGTGTGTGCTTGAATGTGTACTGTCAAATATGGTGTGTGTCTTCTTCTCCCTCATCCTCATCTCTGATTTTTGTTAAAAGGTTCACATGCAAGTGGTTTTTCCTTCATCTCCTAACTATTCTACTTGAATGACACCTTAAAAAGGATATTTTGTGACTTGAATGAGTGTGATTATGAGTGAAATATACTTGCATGTTACTGATTTTGTGATATTTTCATGATCCTTGATTGTTCTTGCCTTTTTATTAAATAAAAATGATGACTTTGAAATAGTACGTTGTTACATGTCATGTTTTCGTGTGGATTACTTACTTTCTTCTCAGTTTTCATTGTTCTACCTCTTTTCATATCATTCTTTTTATAAAACCACTTAATTTCTTTCTGTCCATGTCTTTTTGAGTAAAAATCGAAGAAAGAACTTACTTCCCTTTTAAGTTTTTATCTTGTCGAGAGCCAATGAACCACTTTCTTTTAAAACTCAAATCTTCATCGCTGACTATGGATTGTGAATGAATTATTCAAATCTTGTTGGTTTAATTTTCTTTGAGATTAAAAGGTGTAATCCAAAAATGATGAAGTGTGGATGTTATTACATAAATATTCATATGCATAATGTGAAAAAGGGAGAGTCAAGGTCACAGTTTGGCACAATTGGGGAATGTTATTTGTTTAGGTTCAAGGGAAGGACCTTGGGGTAGTGAGGGGGGTTGTCCCAATGGCGCGAAATAGCTCACCGTGGCTGAGACATGTCATCGGCAAACCTTCACTAATCTTGACGCGGGCAAGCATTACTGAGGATCGTGGTAGAACTCATTCCCGAGGAATAATGATGAATTAAAGGAAAGGATATCCTTATATGTGTGTGTGTGTGTGTGTGTGTGTGTGTGTACTTTATGTGCTTGTAGGGAATGAGGGTCTCCAATCACCTTGACTGGAGGAATGTTGGAGAATTGAGGGAGTAACGATTGCATGAGTGATATACATTTCATTGATGATTCTGTTTAACCTTATTGTTTGTGTCAAGTTTAATTGTATGAGATTTTTATGTGAAATCCAAAAATAGGTGCTTCCCAAAATTCTGATTCCTAACTTCTCTTTATTTTAATTATTCGATTTTTGGTAAACCTTTATGTTGGACTCACCCTTTCTGTTGTGTTTCTTCTATGTTGTATTCTTTGGCATATTTTGCATGATTGTGTGGCAGATGGATCCACAGTGGGCAATGATTTGGGGAATGGACTCCGGAGGGAGAGAGGTATGGATGTACGATCCAGCAACAAGCTATCTCGTGTACAAGGGAATGATCACTCTAAACTTGTGACTAACTTCTCATCAATATTTTTGTACCTCTGCCGTCTAAGAAAAGTATCATCATCCACCCACCTTCTCCATCTTCACCAAACCAAATGCCACCCCCTGAACTTTCTAGGACCTTTGATAAAGGTAAAGCCCCTATGAGCCTTGAATCCTCTCCTACTTCTTGCCCTGATTCTTCTTCTGCACCCGATGTGGTATCGAAGGATGGAATTATGGTGGATCCTACAAAGGTGGGAGGAATAGCCCTATGGCCAAGGCCTATGAATGTGACATAAATCTGCAGTTTTCTAGGACTAGCGAACTATTATAGGAAGTTCATTGAAGGATTTTCTAAAATAGCTTTACCCTTGATGAAGCTGACCCATAAGGGGAAGGAGTTTAAGTGGAACAGAGAGTGTGAAGCTAGTTTCCTAGAGCTGAAGGGAAAGTTGACTTCAGCACCTGTGCTGGTTCTGCCTGATCCAGAGAGGAAGTTTAATACATATTATGATGCATCTGGGCATGGACTTGGGTGCGTTTTGATGCAAGGTGGGTGAGTGGTTGCCTATGTCTCGAGGCAGTTTCGTCCACAGGAAGCCAACTACCTGACTTATGATTTAGAGTTTGTCGTGGTGGTTTTTACTCTTAAGGTGTGGAGGCACTACCTTTGTGGAGCAAGGTTTGAAGTGTTCAGTGACCACAAAAGCTTGAAGTACCTATTTGACCAAAGGGAATTGAACATGCGGCAGAGGAGATGGATGGAATTCCTTAAGGACTATGATTTTACATTGTCTTACCATCTTGGCAAGACGAATGTGGTGGCCGACGCATTGAGTAGGAAGTCATTGCACGTGGCAGCGATGATGGTAAAAGAGATGGAGTTAATTGAGGAGTTTTGGGACATGAATCTGACTATGGAGGTAAGGCCAAGGAGTTTGTACCTCGGGATGATGATGATCCACAATGATGAGGTAGAAGAGTGAGGTGAAGGACTTGGAGTTCCACTGTGATGAGAATGGGGTGATCAAGTTTCAGAACCGTGTGTGCATTCTCCAAGTGGATGAGTTGAATCAGATGATACTTGAGGGGGTGCATAAGAGTAAAATGAATTTCCACCCTAGTGCAAGCAAGATGTATCAAAACCTTCACAAGATGTTTTGGTGGAATGGGATGAAGAAGGATGTGGCTGAGTATGTGTCGATATGCCTAACTTGTCAGAAGGCGAAGGTAGACCATCAACATCCACCTGGGTTGTTGCAACCTTTGGAGATCCCTGAGTGGAAGTGGAATAGCATTTCAATTGACTAAAGCTGCATATTTTCTTCTGATCAACATGAAGTATAAATTAGAGAAGCTGGCAGACATGTATATGAGAGAAATAGTTAGACTGCATGGAATGTCGACTAGTGTGGTATCTGACAGAGATCTGAGGTTTACTTTGAGGTTTTAGGAGAGCCTGTAGAAGGCGTTGGGTACTAAGTTGAAGCTTAGTTCAGCTTATCACCCACGGATCGACGGTCAGACTGAGAGGACCATCCAATCCTTGGAGGATTTGCTGAGAACTTATGTGATCGAGCAACAAGGAACTTGGGAAGAATATCTACCATTAGTGGAATTCACGTGAAATAATAGCTTTCATGCTAGTATTGGAATGGCACCATTCAAGGTTCTGTATGGACGGAAGTATAGGACTCCTTTGTGTTGGCACGAGACTGGAGAGGCTACACTGTGTTCTCCGGACATGGTTTAGAAGCAAAATTAGCAGATCAAGATGATCAGAGAGAAGATGAAGGTCACATAAGATTGGCAGAAGAGTTACTATGATAAAAGGAGGAAACCTTTGGAGTTATAGGTGGGTGACTGATAAATCCACATTTTACTAAATTTTTAGCCTAGTTTTTGTTAGTAAATAAGGAGTTAAATAGTAAATAAACTTGAAAATACCATAAAAATTGTATTAATATTCATAATTATGTAAATAGTTTAGAATTTTATATTTTATTCCAATTCTGGACAATTTTGCTTAAAAAAACTTAACTTTGTGCAGAAGCTTGAGCTGAAGATGTTTGAGTTGATGATTGAACCAAAGGAAGTAGAGGAAGTGAGCTTAAAAGATGAAAAATCAAGTGTTATTTGTTGGGCGTAGCCACTTTGGGTGCATAGAGTTAACACTTTGAAGAGAAAAATCCATGAAGATCAAAGAGAGTGTCCATTCTAAGTGCTGAGAGTAGCCACGCATAGAAGAGAGTGTCCACTCTAAATGCTGAAAGTAGCCACTCAAAGTTGTGCGTGGACACTCTGGTCACTTAAAGTAGCCATGTGTAACGCCCCAATTTTCATAAATTAGCTAATAGCTCTTAGATTTTAATTATTAGCTGATTCCGGCTTGCTAGCGTCGGAATAATTAGATAGATGCTGAATTTTAATTTTTAGAATATTGATTTATTTCTGAGTTCGGCATTTTAGGGTAAATGCATGCAAAATATTTGGTTCCAATATCGTCCAAGAATTCCCTGATATTGTTCAGCAGTATTGTCTAAAATATCCTCGAAAGCTTTATCCGAAAAGTTAAATTCTGTCTTATTTGAATAATTGTCAAATCATAAGTATCCATCTCGAAAAACGTGAGATTTCCTAATCATTACAACGATTTAGTAATGCTTTCTTAGCCGTCAAAATCATTGCATAAAATTCCGTGAGATCTAGCAATCATTACCCGGAGATTTCCAAATCTAGTATCGGCCACTAGATTTTCATGCAAACAAATCTTGTCCCCCATTTTACAAACATCGTGATTGCCCAAATATTCTGAAATCTAGTATTGACCACTAGAATTCCGTGCACGGGATTTTGTCTCCCGATTTGCCAGCAAAAGTCATTTCGGAACTTTCTTTTCATGTCTTCCAAATTGCCAACATCATAATTATTCTAACCAATCACATTCTCTCAAACTTAGCACCACATCAAAAGTCTCGTCCAAGTGACAACCTAGGATGTTCCATGCATTTTGCTTGCTGAATTTTACTAACTTTGCCTACAAGTTTTCCCTAAATTCACTATTCATGCACTAAAAACCGTGACACCTCTTTCCTTGCACCAATTTACCAAATTCACTTCAGCTTTTACTCAATTAAAACCGTGTGCAATTTTTCAGTTTGGAAGTCTTACCAAGCAAGCCAAAATACAAATGTTAAGTGGCAATTGGTCACTTAAAGCTTAAACCCTCCATATAAATAGATTTGCTAAATGAGATTAAGCCTTTTGGAAGCCAAAAAAACTGAGAATCTCTCTCTCTTTTCTCTCTACCTTTCTCTCACTCTTCTCATCCTCTCAAAGTCTTAAACTCTCTCAATTTCTCTCAAGAAAACTGAGAGCTTGCAACCCCTCAAACACCACCACTCCTTCATCCAAATCACTCAAACACTTTACCTCACCATCACAAACTTCTTCCTCCTTCATCCTTTCAATTTTCGTGTGGAAGGAGCCAACTTTGGAGAAAAACTTTGAAGAACTTGGCTGCTGTTTTCTCGGTCCAGCAAAGCTTTCCTTGGAGATCCATCTATTCCAACCCCTTCTCCATTTCATTTCACACCTAAAACTCAAGGCAAGGGGGAGTTCTCATCCTTCGTTCCTTTGTTTGCCTTCGTTGGTTGAAAACTATGTAAAATCTTGTAAAGGTTCCATCTTTATTTCCAATAACTTTGATCAAGCCATTGTACCATTTGCATGTTAAATTCTACTTGATTTCTTCACTTTATTTACCTCTAAGTTTGCGGTTTATGTGAAAAGGAGGTAATCTCTCTAAAAGCTTGCATTTTGAACATTTGCATGTTGTTTACTTCTTTGAATGATTTGCATGTTGGTATTGATCTAGTGCCCTTGAGGGTTGAATTATCAAGAAGGACCTTGGACCTAAATAAAATTATTGGGAATATCATGAATTTGAAATATATTGAGTGGCTGAATAAAGAGAGTGAGGAACCACATATATCTTATAAGAAAAAGTGTGAAAATCTGAGAGGATAGAACTTAGAAAGAATGGTGAATGAATTGGTCTAAGTTAGTAACATGACAAGGACATAAGCTTGAATTGTTTTCCCTAAATAAAAGTAAGAAAACCGAGAGGTAATGCCTTTAAATCTAGTGTAAGTTAAATTGTTTGGTTGATGGTTTGGGCAGCAGATAAGTTTCATAATTTATCCATTTAAGGAGAGAAAAACCGTGAGGAAGAAATGCAGAAAATAAGAATTTGATCAAGAGAATTATGGATAATCAAGGGATAGAGGTTAATAAGCATAATGAAATGAATAGGATGGATTTGAATGGTGAAATTACAAGGATTGAGGGATGGGATGGTGCTGAATTTTAAAAAAAAATGAAGTGAGAAAAAAAAAGAAATGAATTGTGAAGGCTTGAATGATTTGCCTAAGTTAAGGTTCAAAGATGTAACGTGCTGCACTAAAATTTTCCATGAGTATGAAATTATAAAACCATGAGATTATGAGTTTGATGAGAAATTATATGCTATGTCCTGAGTTCCTGAATTATATTATCTTGAGAGTATTATTATGAACTTAGTGAGATTTATTGTGAGACTCATGGTATCTATTTATCCATGCTATGGCATGTGACTCATGGAGATTATCTATCCATGTTGCTAAGTCTATGATGACTTTTAGCTTGATGCTATATGCTATGTTTTTAAGTCCAATGTGACTTCTATTATATCTGTGCAACAGCCCGAGTGGCTGGATGATATGAGTTGAGAAAACAATCACAAGAAAACTGAAAATGCTACTTCATGCATCATATATAATCTTGTGAAACGACTTGATGGCATTACAGAGGCACAACTGTAGGTATTGGAAGCTCGGTCCAAAGTAGATCTTCTGGGGATGGCTAAAGGGGGAACATCCGACCTAAGTGGCACATGGCAGCTGAGCTCCCTATAGCCGGGTCATGACCCACTTGCAAGACCTTAGCCAAACCTGACGTGAACTGCATAATACTAGGGTCGTAGAGGTCCATTCCTGAACGTGCCGTATGGCCTTTCACATCAATGATATGCTATTATTATTTTTCTATCATTATATCTGTGCAGAGTAGGGAATGGAGTCCTCCGATCGCCACACGACTTGAATTTATCAATCTATCTCTATTGTAAATGCTGGGCAAGTCGCCAGTCATAGAGAAATGGGATCCCCATGCATCATTTGCATGCTAATAACACATGAGTGACTATATGAGAGAGGTGGAAACTTGCATTCATGCATCATATGCATTATTATTAAGGATGGTTGAATGCTTGTGAAATTGACTATGATTGTGATTACATTTATCTCCTTATTATATGCTTGAACTTTGTATGATGCTGAGTGAGAATGGTTGAATGGATTTGTGACTGTGATGTCGCCTTCCTTGGGGTTTGGCTATGATTGTTGTTTGTGTTTGGAGAACTCACCCCTGTGTTTGTGTTGTTCGTATTGCTTTTCTTTTATTTATATAGATGAACAGGAAAAAGGTGAAGGTGTTCATCCTTCCTTCTGAGGATGACATATGGGTGTTTGACTCTGCAGCCCAGCAGAGCATTTTCCACAGATTTCCCCGAGTGATTCATGGAGTCGATAGTGGAGACTCATGGATTACCCAGAATACTGCCGACACACCCATCGAGATTGTCTTCTTTGTACCTCCTGGTGACACTCAGTTACCTTACCCCGCCTTGTTTGCTTCTCCCACACCCATGTCTGTAGACCCCCGTACACCTACTGCGAGATCTACTCCTGTACCTGCACCATTCTCTTTTATGTCCCCTACTTCTCCACCTGTGCCAATGGAGAGGGATATCCATGTGGTGGAATCCTCCATTAGGTATACCACCATGCCCTCTTACATGCATCCTACACACCCATCTACTTTGGTTCCACCTACTGTTACCCGTTCATCCGCTTACCCTGTTGGATGGGTAGAGGAGGATAATGGAGATTTTGTGGCTGTAACTCCTAGTTCCACTTCCCCGACATCATCTGAGGAGTCTGACCCTATTGAGGATTATTCGGCTCTTGATTGATGTTATTTTTAGTTATGTTGTAGTGGAACTGCTCTTAGGGAGTTGAGTCTATTTCTATCTTACTTATGCTGTTTCCAAACCATGTTGACCGTACTGTTGAACTATGAACCTATCGTTTCCGCACATTATATTTAATATATTTGAGGTATCTTTTGATAATGAGTTGTGATGATTTGATATGAGTATATTATTGATAGTGAGTTATAGATTAATAAGATGAGAAGATATATGCATGTTAACTCTTCTTGAAAGAGAACTATTATTGCAAGCTGTGTATGTGTCTGAAAAAAAAAAGAAAAAAAAATATTCCAGATTTTGGTGTTTTTTGAATTATCATGTTATAAAGTAGTATCAATAAATGTAGTGAATTTGGGTCGTTACACTCAATATATTTCAAATTCATGATATTCCCAATAATTCCATTTAGGTCTAAGGTCCTTTTTGATAATTCAACCCTTAAGGGCACTAGATCAATACCAGTATATCATTGTATAATTATTTTTGCTGCACAATCTCTTAATTCATCAAGGCTTTTGTAGTGAGATGGAAATGATGCATGTAGCACTATCAATATAGACATTTCTTGGCATAATCATAACAAATAGTAAGTCATTCAAATTTTCTAGCCAAGTGTCAATTCAACCTCTTCACGGTTTTTCAAGGAATAATATAATTCATGAATAGTACCTTATTTCACATCACTTACATTTTTCCAGCATTCAAGCAAACATCACTAATTTCAAGTACCAATACCAAGCAACATCAAGGTCAATCACAACCAATTTTACAATCAATCATTCAATCACACACTCAACCAAGTCCCACATGGTTCAAGGCATTCCAATCAAGACAACACACTTTCAAATTCAGTTTTAGTTTCCTTAAAATGCAAGGTACATACAAGATATTTTTCTGAAATTTTGCAACACTTTTGGATGTCAAAACCGAGACCATCCAAGTCCATTTCCACTTTTTCCTTCATATCTCTTTTTCTCATTACTCTTAATAAACTTTTCAAAATTATTTCAAGGTTCCAAATCAATTAATTTCAACCTTTTTACTCAAAATTTTCAGAACTGTCCAGCCTCCAAAATCTCATCATTTGACAAGTCACTAACAAGCAAATTAGGGAAAATCAACATGCAAACACAAGGTTCCATTATCTAAGTGCAGTATTTTAATTTTCAGCAAAGGACTATGTTTAAAAAGGGTACACCGAGACAACACAAGAGCAATTTAGTGTTCAAACTCTCAAAATTACTAAAGGAGTTCTTTTTATGAAATTAGGTTTGGTAACAAAGTGTTCAAGACATGCAAATTCACGGTTCCAAGGTCTCAAGGGTAAATTTCCGTTTATTCAAGAGATTTGGCAAGAAAACCTCTAAACCGAAACTTGTACAAAAGGTTTCCAACATATTTTCAAGTCCAAAATTTTGTACAAAGGTTGGATGTCACATGTAAGGGTTAAAAATTCAAACTTTCTAAAGAATCTCTTCACACAAAACCAAAACCAAGACTTTGAAAGTGAATCAAGTAATTTTCAAGCGAAAATCCCACAAGCAAGTGAAGGAATACAACATGCAAATTCATGGATCATGACTTTGAAGGTGGATCATCATAGAAATCAAGGATTTCAAACATGCAAAGGCAAAACCGAAATACTTTCAAGGAATAAATTGCAAGCATTAAATAAAGTTTCAAGCTTTGAGAGAAATCAACACATCTAAGCATGAAACCGAAAATTTCAAAGAGGTAAAGTGGAGTACAAGGCAAATACTCAACATGCAAATGAAAGATATTGCCATCCAAGCTCATGGTTACTTAATATCAAGGGTGGATCATCATTGGAACAACAAACTCATTCAAAGAAGTGAAAATACCGAGACATTCACATGGAGTAAACAACATGCAAATGTTCAAAATGCAAGCTTTTAGAGAGATTACCTCCTTTTCACATAAATCGCAAACTTAAAGGTAAATAAAGTGAAGAAATCAAGTAGAATTTAACATGCAAATGGTACAATGAGCTTGATCAAAGTTATTGGAAACAAAGATGGAACCTTTACAAGATTTTACATAGTTTTCAACCAAGGAAGGCAAACAAAGGAACAAAGGATGAGAACTCCCCCTTGCCTTGAGTTTTAGGCGTGAAATGAAATGGAGAAGGGGCTGGAATAGATGGATCTCCAAGGAAAGCTTTGCTGGACTCAGAAAACAGCAGCCAAGTTCTTCAAAGTTCTCCTCCAAAGTTGGCTCCTTCCACACGAAAATTGAAAGGATGAAGGAGGAAGAAGTTTGTGATGGTGAGGTAAAGTGTTTGAGTGATTTGGATGAAGGAGTGGTGGTGTTTGAGGGGTTGCAAGCTCTTGGTTTTCTTGAGAGAAATTGAGAAAGTTTAATACTTTGAGAGGAGGAGAAGTGTGAGAGAAAGGTAGATAGAAAAGAGAGAGAGATTCTCAGCTTTTTTAGCTTCCAAAAGGCTTAATCTCATTTAGCAAATCTATTTATATGGAGGGTTTAAGCTTTAAGTGACCAATTGCCACTTAACATTTGTATTTTGGCTTGCTTGGCAAGACTTCCAAACTGAAAAACTGCACACGATTTTAATTGAGTAAAAGCTGAAGTGAATTTGGTAAATTGGTGCAAGGAAAGAGGTGTCACGGTTTTCAGTGCATAAATAGTGAATTTTGGGAAAGCTTGTAGGCAAAGTTAGTAAAATTCAGCAAGCAAAATGCATGGAACATCCTAGGCTGCATGCACACGGTTTGGATATCACAAATCCCAAAATCGGCACAAAATACCAAAGCTAAGATTTTGGGGCAGCAATGCATGAAATTTGGTTGGCCGAGAAAATGCGACATGACTAGGTTGTCACTTGGACGAGACTTTTGATGTGGTGCTAAGTTCGAGAGAATGTGATTGGTTAGAATAATTATGATGTTGGCAATTTGGAAGACATGAAAAGAAAGTTTCGAAATGACTTTTGCCGGCAAATCGGGAGACAAAATCCCGTGCATGGAATTCTAGTGGTCAATACAAGATTTCGGAATATTCGGGCAATCACGATGTTTGTAAAATGGGGGACAAGGTTTGTTTGCATGAAAATCTAGTGGCCGATACTAGATTTGGAAATCTCTGGGTAATGATTGCTAGATCTCACGGAATTTTATGCAATCATTTTGACGGCTAAGAAATCATTACTAAATCCTTGTAATGACTAGGAAATCTCACATTTTTTGAGACGGATACTTATGATTTGACAATTATTCAAATAAGACAGAATTTAACTTTTCGGATAAATCTCTCGGGGATATTTTAGACAAAATACTGCTGAACAATATCACAGAATTCTTGGATGATATTGGAACCAAGTATTTTGCATGCAGTCATCCTAAAATGCCGAACTCAGAAATAAATCAATATTCTAAAAATTAAAATTCAGCATTTATCTAATTATTCCGACGCTAGCAAGCCAGAACCAGCTAATAATTAAAATCTAATAACTACTAGCTAATTTACGAAAATTGGGGCGTTACATTGAGTGGCTGAATAAAGAGAGTGAGGAACCACATATATCTTATAAGAAAAAGTGTGAAAATCTGAGAGGATAGAACTTAGAAAGAATGGTGAATGAATTAGTCTAAGTTAGTAGCATGACAAGGACATAAGCTTGAATTGTTTTCCCTAAATAAAAGTAAGAAAATCGAGAGGTAATTCCTTTAAATCTAGTGTAAGTTAAATTGTTTGGTTGATGGTTTAGGCAGCAGATAAGTTTAATAATTTATCCATTTAAGGAGAGAAAAACTGTGAGGAAGAAATGGAGAAAATAAGAATTTGAAACAAGAGAATTATGGATAATCAGGAGATAGAGGTTAATAAGCATAATGAAATGAATAGGATGGATTTGAATGGTGAAATTACAAGGATTGAGAAATGGGATGGTGCTGAAATTTAAAAGAGAATGAAGTGAAAAAAAAAAAAGAAATGAATTGTGAAGGCTTGAATGTTCACCTAAGTTAAGGTCCAAAGATGTAACGTGCTGTACTAAAATTTTCCATAAGTATGAAATTATAAAACCATGAGATTATGAGTTTGATGAGAAATTATATGCTATGTCCTGAGTTCCTGAATTATATTATCTTGAGAGTATTATTATGAACTTAGTGAGATTTATTGTGAGACTCATGGTATCTATTTATCCATGCTATGGCATGTGACTCATGGAGATTATCTATCCATGTTGCTAAGTCTATGATGACTTTTAGCTTGATGCTATATGCTATGATTTTAAGTCCGATGTGACTTCTATTATATCTGTGCAACAGCCCGAGTGGCTGGATGATATGAGTTGAGAAAACAATCACAAGAAAACTGAAAATGCTATTCATGCATGATATATAATCTTGTGAAACGACTTGATGGCATTATAGAGGCACAGCTGTAGGTATTGGAAGCTCGGTCCAAAGTAGATCTTCTGGGGATGGCCAAAGGGGGAACATCCGACCTAAGTGGCACATGGCAGCTGAGCTCCCTGTAGCTGGGTCGTGACCCGCTTACAAGACCTTAGCCAAACCTAACGTGAACTCCATAATACTGGGGTCGTAGAGGTCCATTCTTGAACGTGCCATATGGCCTTTCACATCAATGATGTGTTATTATTATTTTTCAATCTATTATATCTGTGCAGAGTAAGGAATGGAGTCCTCCGATCGCCACATGACTTGAATTTATCTATCTATCTCTATTGTAAATGCTGGGAAGTCGCGAGTCATAGAGAAATGGGATCCCCTTGCATCATTTGCATGCTAATAACACATGAGTGACTATATGAGAGAGGTGGAAACTTGCATTCATGCATCATATGCATTATTATTAGGGATGGTTGAATGCTTGTGAAATTGACCATGATTGTGATTACATTTATCTCCCTATTATATGCTTGAACTTTGTATGATGCTGAGTGAGAATGGTTGAATGGATTTGTGACTGTGATGCCGCCTTCCTTGGGGTTTGGCTATGATTGTTGTTTGTGTTTGGAGAACTCACCCCTGTGTTTGTGTTGTTCGTATTGCTTTTCTTTTATTTATATAGATGAACAGGAACAAGGTAAAGGTGTTCATCCTTCCTTCTGAGGATGACATATGGGTGTTTGACTCCGCGACCCAGCAGAGCGTTTTCCGTGGATTTGCTCGAGTGATTCATAGAGTCGATAGTGGAGGCTCATGGATTACCCAGTATACTTCCGACACACCCATTGAGATTGTCTTCTCTGTACCTCCTGGTGACACTCAGTTACCTTACCCCGCCTTGTTTGCTTCTCCCACACCCATGTCTGTAGACCACCATACACCTACTGCCAGATCTACTCCTGCACCTGAACCATTCTCTTTTATGTCCCCCACTTCTCCACCTGTGCCAATGGAGAGGGATATCCATGTGGTGGAATCCTCCATTAGGTATACCACCATGCCCTCTTACATGCATCCTGCACACCCGTCTACTTTGGTTCTACCTGCTGCTACCCGTTCATCCCCTCACCCTGTTGGATGGATAGAGGAGAGTAATGGAGATCATGGCACAGCTGCTGCTTCTAGTTCCATTTCCCCGACATCATATGAGGACTCTGACCCTATTGAGGATTATTCGCCTCTTGATTGATGTTGTTCTTAATTATGTTGTAGTGGAACTGCTCTTAGGGAGTTTGGTCTGTTTCTATTTTATTTATGTTGTATTTGGATTTCCATCACCGTGTGGTTAAACTATGAACCCATCATTTCCACAAACTTATATTATTATATTTGAGGTACTTTCTAATGATGAGTTGTGATGATTTGATATGAGTATATTATTGATAGTGAGTTATAGATTGATGAGATGAGAAGATATATGCATGTTAACTCTCTTCTTGAAAGAGAACTATTATTGCAAGCTATGTATGTGTCTGAAGAAAAAAAAATTAATAATGACCAGATTTTGGTGTTTTCTGAATTATCATGTTATAAAGTAGTTATCAACAATGTAGTGAATTAGGTCGCTACACCACGCACAAGGCTTATATGCACAGAACACATGCGGCTGCGCATGGACACTCTAAGTGCTGAGAGTGTCTATGCAAAATAACAAAATTTTGAAAATCACTTCTAATTGTCAACTTTGGACGATTTAAGTTCCTATTTCAGTTGTAGAAGCTTCTAGAAGACCTTTCATGCTATAATCCTCAGAGATTAAAGTGTGAAAGTGGAAAAGGCGGGAAAAACATTATAAAAGTTAAGAGTTCATATTGGAAGTCTTTTGCCATTTTTTTTTTTCTTTTCATTTCTACATCTTAGGAGAGTTAGAGAGGGAGATTAGGGGTGACTTCCAAGCTCTAGACCTTGAGGAATCAGGCTGGGGATTGAATTTATGAAAAAATTCTGCAACTCCTCTTCTTCTACTTTTTCTCTCTCTTTTTCTTTTAGGAACATATTTTGATTTCTTTTTGTTAGGGATCTATGGATCCAGATTTGATATTGATGTAATTTTGGATCTGGACCTTGAGGTTTCGATTGAACTAATTATGTGATTATGTTCTTAATGCAGTTATGAACTAATCCTTCAGTCAATTGAACCTAGAGGAATCTTCATCAATGGAAATTGAGTTTATTTCTCAGATCTGAATCATATGCCTAGGTTATTGAGATCTTAGGAATAAGTATCATAATCTAGTAATCCTATAATTTCCAAAACTTAATGCAATATTTGATTGAATTTCACCTAAGGAATTAGGGAGGTTTAATTAGGTATTAGGATCAATGAGACAAGGAATTGTCCTTTGGTTAAAGAAGTGAAATTGATTATCAATCAATTAGAATTCTTAAGAGACCATAACATTATTACATTGCAATAGAAAATTTGGTGAAGTGATTCCTAACTATTTTCCATATAGCATTTTAATACAAAACTTGCATTTTGTTTTGCTGTATTTTTCAGATTTCTACACTTTATTGCTTTTGTTTGTTAAATGATTCAAAACACTCCAAATTCGTTTGGCTTAACTAGTTATTAATTTGTAAAGTGGTAATTGATAGAACTAATCCCTGAGGACGATACTTAGGACTTACATTGATTTCCAAATTTTATTACTTGCTACAACTACCTAGTACACTTGCTAGTTAGTTCTCCAAATTTGTGAAATTGATTGCGTGTTTTTGAAGGTGTCGCCTGTGACTGGAGTCAAAAGAGCTCTGAAATCTAGAAAGTTATCTCCTAAGTTCATTGGGTTGTTCGAAGTGCTGAGTAGAATCGATCCTGCAGCTTACTAGATAGCATTACCTTAAAATCTCTCAAACCTACGTATGGTATTCTAAGTGTCTCAGCTCAAGAAGTATGTGCCGGATTCTTCCCACGTAATTGACCTTGACTCGGTTCAAGTGAGGGAGGACTTGTCTTATGATGTGTACCCAGTGAAGATTATGGATCACCGTGTCAAGCAGCTAAGGGGTAAAGAGATATAATTGGTGAAGGTAATATGGAGTGCAAGTGATGAGGGAGATGCCACATGGGAAACAGAGAGTAGAATGAGAGAGTTGTATCCAGAGCTGTTTGTATGATTGGTTGAATTTCGAGGATGAAATTTCATAAAAGAGGAGAAAGTTGTAATGCCCCAAATTTTGTAATGATATTTTGTTTATTAATATAAATTGTGGATTTCTATTTGAATGTGCATTTTGATTTATGTGGTGATAAGAATATGTGTGTGAATATATGTGGATAAGTATGTAAGCATAAATGTGAATGTTGATTATGGACTGAGATTGGACTAATTGAAAATATAGGCTAAGAAGGTCCTGGGTGAGTGACGTGCATCCGTTGCACTCTCACTGCAGCGAGAGGGCAACAAATTGGGTGCATTTTTGTGGTGTAGTCTCGTTGTAGTGAGATTATGAAAAAACCAAAGTGTAATTTCCTCTAATATTTTTGCTATGGCGAGAAAGGGTCTCGCTGTAGCAAGAGTTCCTCGCTGTAGCTAGAGTATCATGAATCCTAGGGTATGTGAGGGGTTTAGGGTTTGAGAAACTCATTTCTCACTCCTCCCTTTGAACCCTCTCTCGATTCTCTCTAATTTCAAACCATTTTCACCGATTAAATTGCCTCCAAGCTGTTTGTGAACTTGATTGAAGGGTGGAATCATGCTTGGAACGTTTAGAGGTAAGTTTAAGAGCTAGGGTTTGCATGTTTTCATCCTTTGCCAGTTTTCTTCAGTTTCTCATGGAATTCTTCGATGTATTTAGGACGAGATACTGTGTGGGGGACATTTTCTACCATTAATTCATGTTAGGTCTTGAATACGAGTTAAGGGAGGACTCTACCCTATCTCGTTGTTCTTAAAAATCTATTTATTTTGCTATGTGTTGCAATGTAATTAAGATAGAACGTAGGAAAACGTGTAATATGATAGAAATTCATGGTAATCATAATGTGGTGGACATTGGATGTAGTGTGTGATGGAGTGACTTTATTGTAATAGGATTGTGATAGAAATTGAGGATTTGAATATAATGCGATTGATATAGAACATTGGAAAATGTGTGTTTGGATGAAAATGACTTGGTTGTAGTGAGATTCTGATGGAAATGTGTGTTTGAGTGTAATAGGACCAAACATGTGTGGATATGCTATTAGTTATGATGAATAATATGAAATGATTGAAAATGCGTGTGAATGGCATGATGGGTGTGATTGTAGTTGTGCTTGAAATATTGGAAACTATGAATGCTTACAGCGATACACTGGGGGTATGGAAGATGAGGGCGGTAGAATTACCTTGGGGAAAAAATGGTGGTGGTGACAACAATACAGAGCGTGGGTGCACCATAGGTCACACACTTTCCTCTTAACTTGGCTTCTGAGTAACACCTTTACTAAGGGGCCCTTGACCACACACGTTGTATCCGTGAGGCGGGGGCTAATCGGCGATCATCCATGGTGTGAAACTGAGTAAGTCCCTGAGGTTGTGTACATTAGGAAGTTGTGATCACAGTGCCACAGTGAACGTGGCTAATGTGCAGTGAGTGCACGTGTGTGTGTGAAATGATTGAAGGTGTAGTGAGTACACCTGTGTATGAATTGATGTGTAAATATGTGTGTGTGTGGTTAGAAAGAATATATATTAATGCTGTCAAAGTGTGATTTCATCATATTAGTGATTGGTATGAAATAGGCAAAATGAGTCTCTATGTTTGTGTGTGTAGTAGTGTAAAAGACTCACCCTTACATTTATTTTTCAGGTGACCAGCACCAGACTTAGTGAAGCGGATGGATGATACTGCTATGGGACTTAGAAAATTATTTTTTTTTAAATTATGATGTATTAATTAAGTATTGTAGCAATGATTTGATTCAAACTTGTAACCCATCCCATATTTTGAAACACTTTACTGAAACTCTGCATTTGGAACTATTCGAAATGAAATATTATTATGCTCATTTTAATATGAAAATTTCTTATTGTAAATTATTTTGAAAATAAATTAAGGTGTTACATAACCACTCATGTTATAGATTCCATTCTTCTTACTAAAATAAAAAAAATCATTAGGATTCTATTACTCAAAACAAGAATACTAAAGTTAGGTTTCAAAATAGGGTTTTCTCTCCAAAAATATGTTTTTGACACTATTGTTATAATTTTGCTTTCAAAATCAATAACTTAAGTTTTCTAGGTTAAATCTCATAAATAAGACTTAGAGTTTGGGATCAACTCTCCTTACATAGAAATGGTTTCTTAGGCTGATTTCTCTTAGAGATCTAATAGAGAAGTACAACAATTTCAACGTGGATATCGTCCGAAAGATGGAGTTTTCTATGTATTTTGAAGTAGACATCTTATTATAAGGAAAAATCAAAGGAAAGGAATGACACTAGATATCTGAGCTCTGAGTAACATACTTGAATCTGAATAGAATCAACATTTGAGCTGGGAACAGATTCAGGGTTCATAAGAGGTTTCTCTGAGAAGAGAAGGTAAGAGAATAGAAAGAAATGAGGGGAGAAGGATGTTTGATGAGAATAATAAAAGTTCTAACACTGAGGTCCTTTAAATACCCCTTAGGTCTTGCGCGTTCTCGTTTGAGCGAGGTGACCCTCGCCTGAGCAACACATATCTTGCTTGAGCAAGATATAGACAGTGGTCATCCTGGGTAAGAATTGTTTTAATTGCTTGACACATATCTCATTGGGGACAATCTAGTTTACTATTTCCTTTTGACTATGAATTTGTTTATAATTGTTTTAATTCTTTTCTTTAACATGAGTAACTATTAACTCTATTTAATGTGAATTTTATAATAATTATATTATTTTATTTTGTGTTTAGTTGGGTACCACCATAGAAGGGTCTCCAGCAGGTGACAGATACCACTAAGAAGATGTTTGATACGCCTTACACAAGTTTTGTAAAGGTTCCTAAGGATACAAAGATGAAATGGTTCAAGGATTAGAAGGTAATAACACTTAATTAATTTTACCTAAGTGTAATTAGATATTGTTTCTTGTATCTCTTCTAATTAAATTGTATTTATGTAGAGCAACTTCTCCATTTCTCCCTTAGGATGAAAACATGATTTTCAAAGCCTAGAAAAGTCACACTACAAAATGACTAAGACAGATGTACAATGAGCCCCATTAGGACCCATCATCTGCTGATTGGATAGCACCTAACTTCCTTCATGCCTTGTAGGAGTGTTAGGATACAGTTGAGTTTAAAAATCTCTCTGTAAAGAAAAAGACAAATAGGGCATCCAATAAAAGGGGATCACTATATACTAGTAGCTCTATGACTTTGGCTGGCACTATGGCAAACTTGGTATGTGATATTGAATTTTCTTTTTTTATTTTATTTAATCTATAATTTATATTTGAGTTGGTGATTTAATTAAAATTGCACGAGAAGTCATTGAAGAGACCATCTACACATAGAGAGGTGTTCAGGGAGACACATATTGCAAGGGAGAAAAAACATTGTGGGTTGATATACGATCTCAAGCCACATATGTAAGTCATCCTTATTGACACTGTATGTTATTATTAATGATTTATTAAATAGTTCTCGAGACTAATATATAATTATCTGCACTAAACTGAAGGACGACTATGTTCAAAGGCTTGAGAAGGCATCTTCTCAGGATCTAGAGTCAGTTGATGAGGATGCTATGTGGTTAGATATGGTGGGTGGCTTTATAAAGGCCAGATTTATGGCATGGGGGCGGCTTTGCAGACTCCATGTCCCCTGCATTTATCACTGGAGATACCCCTTCTCTTGCACTTGAGCAAGTGGAGGACATGGTTCGCAATCAGGTCCATGCCCTCAATAAAGAACTATAACATCCTTATCTCAAAATTCGTACAATGTATAAATTATTCTTAATCATTTAAAATAAAATATCGTTTGATGAATTTAATGAATTGATTATAGCAAATTACTGAAATTTTCTTTGAGTTCTATATGTAAATAGAAATTTTAAAATTGGCAATACTAATATAACAATAATAATAAATATTATGATAAATAAATAAACATCACGATTATAGTAAATATTCTTCAATTTGGGAAATCTGAATATAATTTACATACATTAGCATCAAACTTTAAAATTTGAATATAATTTACATATGTAGTGTCCTAAATTACTAAGACACTGATACCAACTTTATAACATGATAGATTAGAAAACAGCAAAATCTGGTAATATTTTTTTTTCTTCCTTCATACAGTTTACAAGTATAATTCCCTTTCTTTGAGAAAGAGTTAACATGCATATGATTTCCTGATTTCAACACTCCATGCTTCAATTTCAATGAGATAATAGAATGAAATCAACACAACTCATCATTAGAAAATACCTCAAAATAGATTAAATATCAGTTTGAGGAAACGTCAAGTACATAATTAAACAGAACGGTCAGCATAATCAAAATACAACAAACATAACATAACATAAGTAGACCAACTTCCTAAGAGCAGTTCCCCTACGACATAAGTAAATAAACAACATCAATCATAAGGTGAGTAATCCTCAATGGGATCAGACTCCTCAGAAGATATCGGGGAAGCAAAGCTAGAGAAAGTAGTCGCGCGCCATGACCTTCACCATTCTCCTCCATCGTTCCAGCTGTGCGAGGAGGTGAACGAGTAGCGGTAGATGGAACTAAGGTAGACGGGTATGCAGGGTGCATATAAGATGGCATGGTAGTATACCTAATGGAGGATTCCACCATATGGACATCCCTCTCCATTGGCATAGGTGGAGAAGTAGGAGTCATACAGGGAAATGGCACAGGCACGAGGGGTGGTCTAGTAGTAGGAGTACGGCAGTCAATCGACATAGGTGTCGGGGAAGCAAATAGAGTAGGATAAGGTAACTGAGTGTCACCAGGCGGGACAGAAAAGACAATCTTAATAGGGGTGTTGACAGCATACTGGGTGATCCACGAACCTCCACTCTCCAATCCATGAACTACTCGGGCGAGTCCGCGGAAGATACTTTGCTGAGTCGCTGAGTCGAACACCAACATATCCTCCTCAAAAGGAAAGACCCACATCTTCACCTTTTCCTATCCATCTATGTAAATAAAAGAAGAACAATACAAGACAACACAAACAAAGGGGTGAGTTCTCCAAACACAAACATCAATCATGAGCCATACCTCAAGGAAGGCGGTGTCTTAATCACAATTCAATCCAACTATCAACATTCAGCATCATAAAATGTTCAATCATATAATAGGGTGATAAATATAATCATAACCATAGCCAATCTCACAAGCATTCAATCATCCCTAATAGTAATGCACATGTGCATGAATACAGGTTTCGATCTCACCCATATAGTCACTCATGTGTTAATAGCATGCAAATGATGCACGGGGATCCCATTCCTCTATGACTGGCGACTTGCCCAACTTTTAACATAGAGATAGATAGATAGATTCAAGTCGTATGGCAATCAGAGGACTCCATTCCCTACTTTGCACAGTGATATCATAGATAGAAATAGAATAATAGTACATCATTGATGTGTAGTGCCATCCGGCACATTCAGGAATGGACCTTGATGACCCTAGTGTTATGGAGTTCACGTCAGGTTTGGCTAAGGTCTTGTAACGGGTTATGACCCGGCGACAGGGAGCTCAGCTGCCATGTGCCATTTAGGTCGGATGTTCCCCCTTTTGCCACCCCCAGAAGGTCTACTTTGGACCGAACTTCCAATACCCACAGTTATGCCTTTGTTATGCCATCAAGTCGTTTCATAAGATAATATATGATGCATGAAGTAGCATTTTTCAGTTTTTTTGTGATAGTTTTCTCATTTCATTTAGCCACTTGGGGCTATTGCACAGTAATAATAGAAGTCACCATGGACTTAGAATCATAACATATAGCATAGAGCTAGAAGTCATCATAAACTTAGCAACATGGATAGATAATCTCCATGAGTCACATGCCTTATCATGGATAGGTAGATCCCATGAGTTTCACAATAATTCTCAATGAGTTCATAATAATTTCAAGATAGTATATTTCAGGAACTCAAAGCATATCATAGATCTCTCATCATAATTTCATAATCTCATAGTTTTATAATTTCACACTCATGGATAATTTTAGTGCAGCATATATTATATTGGACCATAGCTTAGGCAATTTATTCAAGCCTTCTCGATTCATTTCCTCTTTCTCAATTCACTTTTTCTTTCACATTTCAAGTCTAATCTCTCTTTCAATTTAGTACAATCCCATTCCTCAATCCTTGTAATCTCACCATTCAAGTTCATCCTAACCATTACATTTATTTTCATCAATCTCTAACACCTTCTAAACCATAATTCACTCAATTCAACTCTTACTCTCTTGGTTTCTTCCTCTCGATTTTTCTCTTCATGAAAGAACAAATCATAAAACTTAATTCCTCTCTAAACCAGTAATTAATCAAGTTAATTCACAAATGTTCAAGGTCCTATCCTCTCAGTTTTTCACACTTTTTGTCATAGGTTACATGCTGATTTTCATCCTTCATACCCAATCACTCATAACTCAACTAGATTGTAACATTTCCAATAAATCCAATTATATTCATGGTCCATTTTCATCAAACAACCCTCAAAGGTACTAGATCATCAAGATCACAATATTATATAATCATTTTCGCTGCACATTATTATAATTTCTCCATTCTTTCATAAAGGTATGCAAATGATGCATGTGATGCTCTCAAATAGTAATTTCATAGTATAATTCATAATGAATAGTAAGCAATCCAAGTTTTCAGCCAAGCATCACTTGAAACATACTTCAAGGTTTTTCCAAACACAAGTATCAAGGATGAATTGTACATTATTTCACATCACTCACAATTGTCCAGCAATTCACCCAAGTAATTTTCATAATTTTCAAATACCATAACTTGGTAAAATCAAGACATGCACTCACTTTCATTCCAAGGTCAATCATACAAAAGCACAAGCAACAATCCATTTCACAATCAAGCAAGTTCAGCACGGTTCACCCAAATCAAGCCAAGACAAGACACTTTCAAGTTCATTTTGGCTTCCTAACACAAGACAAGGCATACAAGATATTTTCCAATTTTTGCAACACTTTCAATGCCAAAACTGAGACCATCCAAGCAATTTGTCCCTTTCTTTTATAAGATTAACTCCAATGATTCATACCAATCCTTTCCAAATGTTCCAAGGTTTCAAAATATATAAATTTTAGCCTTTTTCCTCATAAAAATCAAAATTGTCCAGCCTTTAAAAACTCATTTTTTGTCAAGTCCAAAATAAGCAAAATAGAGAAAAATCAACATGCAAATATAAGGTTTCATCATCCAAGTGTAGGACTTTTATTTTCAAAAGGTATTCATAATTATAAGGACAAAATCGAGACAATACAAGGCCAATTTAGCATTCAAACTCTTAGAATCATGAAAGAAACTCTTTTTATAAAATCAAGCTTGGTAACAAGATGTCCAAGACATACAAGCTCACGGTTCTAAGGTCTCAAAGGGTAGATTATCATTTATTCAAGAATTAACGTACAAAGGAAAAATACCACATGCAAGGATCAAAACCTCAAACTTTCTAAAAGATTTCTTCGTGCAAAGCAAAACCGAGACTTAAGAAGTGAGGGAAGTGATTTACAAAGTGAAAACTCAACATGCAAGTGAAGAAAATTGTCATCCAAGCTCACTGTTCCATGGTTACAAAGGGTGGATCATCATTTGAACAAGAAATCCAGCAAACTAAGTGGAAAACCAAGACATGCACAAGGAGGAATCAATATGCAATTGACAAAAATGCAAGCTTTCGAGGAAAACAACTCATCTAAGCATAAACCAAGAATTTGGAGACCAAAAAGTGAAGTACAAGATAAAAAATTGCCATGCAAAGTAGGCTTTCTATTTATTCAAGGTTAGTGAAGACAAAGATGAAATCTTTACAAGGTTTTATACAAATTCAACCAAGGAAAAGCAAGTAAAAGATAGAAAGGTGAGAACTCTCCCTTGATGAATCCATATTTTACTAGTATTTTACAATAGTTTTTAGTGCAATTAATAAAGAAAACATGCCAGAAATAGTAGAAAACCTTTAAAAAAATAATAAAATGTTGCATGTCACTTTTAAACATATTTATTTTAAAATTCATTGATTTTTTATGTAAA
Source organism: Abrus precatorius (assembly GCF_003935025.1). Lineage (NCBI taxonomy): Eukaryota > Viridiplantae > Streptophyta > Magnoliopsida > Fabales > Fabaceae > Abrus > Abrus precatorius. The sequence continues at coordinate 16,332,915 of NW_020874292.1, forward strand.
AAGTGACATTTCAAGTATGCTTTTGTAGGGAATTCTGAGCTAAGTTCATGAGGATTGGATGATCAAAGGAAAAACAGAAGAAAAGTAGCAAAAATTAGAGGAAAGAAGTTGATAATTGAAGAACAGCCTCTGAGTGATCACTTTCGCTGGTGAAAGTGATCACTCCAGAACCATAAAATGGAGAAGAGCTTCTGCTAATCACTTTTTCTGGAACAAGTGAGCGTTCCAGAGAGTCCTCCAAGAAGAGTAGCTGCGCGTGTTCACTATTATCCACAAAAGTGAACACGCGCAAGAAGGTAGCTTCTGCGTGTTCACTATTTCTAGCAGAAGTGAACACGCGCATGACATCAGTAAGGGAAGCTTCTGCGTGGCTACTATTTTCAACAAAAGTGAACACTTTGAAGTGCGCGTGGCTACTATCACCAGCAAAAGTGAACACGCACAAGTGGAAGTGAAGAATTAGCCTCTGCGTGATTACTATTGCTGGAAAAAGTAATCACGCCAGCAGAGCGAGAATTCTATAAAAGGCAGTTAGCTCAGGAATTTAGAGAGTTTTTTGGTTCATTTTTTATTTTCCATTTGTTTTTGTTGTTGAGAGAGTCAGATAGGGAGATTGAGGACGAACACCAAGCTTCATTTCTTGAGGGATCAAATTGGAGATTGGCTTGAAGATGTTTCTTCTTTGTTCATTCTCTTCTTCTCTTCTCTTCTCTTCTCTTCTCTTTTTGTAATGTTTGCTTAAACTCTTTGTGGTTAGGAACTGTGAATCTGAAATGGAAATGTTGAATTGATTTTGGATGTAAACTTTGAGTTTTGGATTGGATGAGTGATTGATTTTGCTGTTAAAGTAGTGATTGAATGGAAATTTGATCAACTAATCATAGAGGAACTTTTATCAATGGGAATTGAATTTGTTTCTCAAATTTGAATTAATTGCCAAGGTTATTGGTTTCTTAGGGCTAAGATATCTTAATCTTGCAATCTTTTGGTTTCTCAAACTTAATGCAACATTTGATTGGATTAGATCTAAAGGATTAGAGTGATTTGATTAGATGTTAGATTCATTGAGGCAAGGGATTGTCCTTTGATTAATATAACGTGAAACTGATTGTCATTCCATCTAAATGCTTGAAAGTTCAGAACTTTATTAATTCAATGTTGAAGTTTTAGTGAAACAATTTCCTAACTACTCTTTCTACATCTGTTTACTATATACTTTTGTATTAGTTGTTCTGTTTTACTTTCTAATTTCATTTTTGATACATTCATACCAAATCCATCTGAAATTTGTAAAGCTCAACTAATTGTGATCTTGTGAAGTGGTAATTGAGAACTTTATTCCCTGAGGACGATACTTGGAACTCAATTTGATTCTAAGATTTTTTATAACTTGCTACAACAACACTAGTACACTTGCTAGTCAGTTTACTTTCAGTGCAACAGCAGTTGTAAAAGTAACACCCCTTGCCTTTGAGTTTTGGGCGTGAAATTGAAGAAGGAAGGACTGGAAATGGTGGATCTCCAAGGGAAGCTTGCTGGACTGAAAAAAATAGCAACAAAGATCTTCAAATTTCTCCTCCAAAATGAGCTCCTCCCACACGAAAATTGGAGGAAAGGTAAAGGAAGATGTTGGTGATGGAGTGGTGGTGTGTTTATATGATTTGGATGAAGGATTTGTGAGGTTTGAGGGGCTGGAGCTTCTCAGTTTTCTTGAGAGGGTTTGGGAGAGTAAGAAATGGTAAAGTAAAGTGAGAGAGAATGAGAAGGGAGGTCACGATTTTTGGCTTCCAAAATGTGCAATTGAATTTGGTAAGTCTATTTATATGGAGGGTTAATGGTTCTAATGGCCAATTGAAATTTGACACTTACAGTTTTGGCTTGCTGGACAAGGTTTGCAAGTTCCAAATCTCACTTGGTTCAATTGGTGTAAACTTGAAGTGAATTTGGTGAAAAATTGGATAAGGAGGGTGTCATGGTTTTTAGTGTAGGAATAGTGAATATTTAGGGAAACTTGTAAGCAAAGTTAGTACATTTTGGCAAGTAAAATGCATGGAATAGTTTAGCGCTGCATGCACATGGTTTTGGTGGGGCAATTTCCAAAAATCGGCACAAAACTCCAAGGTTAAGATTTTGGGCAGCAATTGCATGAATTTTGATTGGCCGGAAAAGAATGTGACATGACTAGGTTGACATATGGACAAGACATTTGATGTGGTGCTAAATTCAAGAAAAGGTAATTGATTAAAGCAATCATGGTGTCAGCATTTTGGAAGACAAGAAAAGAATGTTCCAAAATGATTATGTTTGCAAATCGGGAGACAAAATCTTCTTGCATGAAATTCTAGTAGCCGATACTAGATTTCGAAAGATTCGGGTAATCACAATGTTTATAAATTGAGGGACAAGGTTTTGTTGCATGAAAATCTAGTGGTCGATACTAGATTTAGAAATCTTAGAAGTAATGATTACTAGATTTCGTGAGATTCCATGCAATAATTTTGACGGCTAAGAAATGATTAAAAATCTAATGCGATGATTCCTAAATCTCATGTTTTTCAAGGCAGATAATTAGGATTTGACAATTATTTAAATAAGACAAAATTGACTTTTCGAATAAGATTATCATGGGTATTTTAGACAGTACAGCTGAACATAATCCGAGAAATTTTTTGACAATATTGAAATCAAATATATTGCATGCAGTTACTCTAAAATGTCGAACTCAGAAATCAATCAATATTCTATCAAAAATAAAAAATCAGCATTTATCTAATTATTCTGATACTAACAAGCTGGAATTAGAAAGCAATTATGATTTAAGAGTCGCTAGCTATTTTACAAAAATCGAGGCGTTACAACATATACATAATCATAATATTTACAATCCATAAACAAGTATAAATCCCAGAGCAGTCTCCCCAAAACCAACTATTGAAGATTGGTTCTCCAGCGTCCTAACTCTCTATCTCAGGTAAGTCTTCCAAATTCAAATCCTCATCTGATCCCAGGTAGTGATCGCCTGAATCAACTCTAACCTCTGTGCCAATGACGCACTCAAAGGTCCATCTGTATGGTCTTTCAAGAGAGTAGTGGTCGTGGTAGGTAAATAGATACGTGAGAGCTGCTGGGGTCCTAACGGTACCTCTGTACATATATATACATATAGGGTTTGGTGTATTCTACTTCTAGGAAAATCAAAAGGAATGCTATAAAAGTACTCCAATTCTAACATAACAAAAATTGTAGGCTCATTCTCCACAAGGACAGCAAATTTAAAATAACATAGTCTTTGATATTTATTAAATACATAATTGAGCCTATTATATACTAATTTATCTAATAGTCTAATTCTTCCCTGAGACTCTGTCATCCTGGTTCCCTGAAAATATTAGTAAGGATGAGCGTCTATTCTATCCCTTTACAAACATTTAGCATAAAAATCAAATTTTAACATAAGTACAATACATTCAATTTCATGAATTCATATTCACAAACATATTCACATCACGCATAATAATCAACAATTTATTATCCATTTTCCTTTCTCTTATTCCAACACGTACTTCCAGTATATTGTGATTATAGATATCGATGTCTCTAGCATTTCTCGAGGTCTTACTCAACTAGGAAAATAGTTGGCGGTTAGCCCATGCACACGAATACAACATATACAATAATCGGGCCCCTTAGCAAAGGCATAGTCAGGAGTCTAGTCAGGAAACGAATGAGGCCATGTGATGCATTCGCACTCAAAAAGAGTGTGTACACATACATGAATGTCGTTCACCACCCTACATTTCACCCAGATTCTCATCGTCTCCGAACTCTATACCCCCAGTGTATCTCTGTAACTATTCACACTAGATCCAATCCAAATCCAACTCTTAGGTCATTCTCAAAGTTATTCTCTTTCTCACTCATAAGATCGTGCTTAGTAAAGCACTTCCAAACTAAGTTCATTCCACACATACATTCATTGATACGCTTTCAACCATAATTTTTTTTATATCAACATCGCTACCTTATATCCTTTTACTCAAATATATTTCATAAATTCACAAAAAATCACTCAACAAGTTCCATAATATTCCACATCAAGAACTCATTATACAATGCAAGTAAGCATATATCAGTCATTTAGCCCAAACAATTAATCAGTCTAAACAATCAAATAAACATATTTTCATTCATACATTACACAACATATATCTCAATTGTAACGCCCTGAATTTTTGTAATATTGATTATTGACGTATATATATGTATAAATGTGAATGGATAATGGAATTTGCACTTGGGTGCATGATGAATATTGAATACTGATGTGTATAAATGCATATGGATGCGTATAAATGTATTCGTATATGATTGGATTGGATTGATTGGACTGAAAACAGGTTAAGGGCATAATATTGGGTGTTCTCGCTGTAGCGAGAGGGCCCTGGGAGGAAGGTATGAAACTGTTGCCTTCTTGCTGTAGCGAGAGGTCCCTCGCTGTTGCGACAAAGCGACAATTTAGAATGCATTTCTGGGTGCAGTCTCACTGTAGCAAGATTTTGCAGAAACCAAGATACAATTTTCTCTAATATTTTTGCTACAGCGACAGGGGGCATCGCTGCAGCGAGGCATCTTACTGAAGCGAGAGTATCACGACCAGAGGAGTATTTAAGGGGTAAGAATTGGGGGAAATCATTTCCCACTTCTCCCTTGAAACTCTCCCCCATTTCCCTCAATTCCCAAGCCATTCTTACTGATTAAATTGCCTCCAAAGCCGTTCGTGAGCTAGGTTGAAGGTTAGATTCATGTTAGGAATGCTTGGAGATGAGTTTTAATGGTTAGGATTTTGATTTTCGCCCTTCTTCTCTGTTTTCTAGGTTCTGTTTGAGTTCTCATAGAGTTTTCCATGTGTTCTAGGGACGAAATTTGTGTGGAGAACGTTTTCTACCATTGTTTGTGTGTGGGTCTTTAATTTGAGGTAAGGGGGACTCTACCCTATCTCATCGTGTTTGATTTCTATTTATTCTATTAAATATTGCAATGTGCCTGAGATAGAGGGAAGGAAGTATGTAATTGGTGGAAATTATTGTGTGTTTGAATACCATGTTGTTTGATTGTGGGAACTCTTGATTGAGAATGTAAGTGAATGTGCGTGAACATGTCAATGATTGATGATTGAATAACGTAAATGGTTAGAAATGGGTGTAGATGGCATGTTGAATGTAAATGTGAATTTTGTTGAAAATGATATGTGATGGAATAATGGCATATGTGCCGAGTGTTGTAAATGAATGTTGGCCTAGGTGCCGTGTAATGTGACTGACTATGGGCTTTATGCCGTGTATGGAGCGAGGTTCGAAATGTTCAGTGACTACAAGAGTTTGAAGTACCTATTTGATCAGAGGGAGCTGAACATGTGGCAGCAGAGGTGGATGGAATTCCTCAAGGACTATGATTTCACTTTGTCTTACCACCCTGGCAAGGCAAATGTAATGGTTGATGCTTTGAGCTGGAATTCATTACACGTGGCAGTAATGATGGTAAAGGAGATGGAGCTGATTGAAGAATTTTGAGACATGAAATTAGCCATGGAGGTGAGGTCGGGAAGCTTGTATCTCAGAGCGACAACAATTCATAACGACTTCTTGGTATATGTTCGAGGTGAACTGCAAGTTCTTTCCCTCACTCTTCTGCAAGACATGATGATGCAGAAGAGTGAGGGAAAGAACTTGCAGTTCCATTGTGACAAGAACGGTGTAATCAAGTTTCAGAATCGAATGTGCATTTTCCAAGTGGATGAGTTAAAGCAAATGATACTTGAGGAAGTGTATAAGAGCAGGATGAGTTTTCACCCCGGTGCGACCAAGATGTATCAAAATCTCTGGAAAAGTTTTTAGTGGAACAGAATGAAAAGGGAGGTGGCTGAATATGTGGCTAGATGCCTAACTTGCCAGAAGGCGAAGGTAGAGCACCAGCATCCATTTGGGTGGCTGCAACTATTGGAGATTCCTAAGTGGAAATGGGATAGTATTTCTATGGAGTTTGTGTCCAGGTTGCCGAGGACCAGGAATAATCATGCCACCATTTGGGTGATTGTGGACCGATTGACTAAGGCTGCACACTTTCTCCCGATTAACATGAAGTATAAGTTGGAAAGGCTTGCAGATTTGTATATGAGGAAAATAGTCCGGCTACATGGAGTGCTGGCTAGTGTGGTATCCGATAAAGACCCGAGATTTACCTTGAGGTTCTGGGAGAGCCTACAAAGGGCGTTGGGCACTAAGTTAAAGCTTCGTTCAGCGTATCATCCATAGATCAACGGTCAAACTGAGAGGACAATCCAGTCCCTAGAAGAATTGTTAAGAGCTTGTGTGCTCGAGTAGCAGGGAACATGGGAAGAATGTCTGCCTCTGGTGGAATTCACGTATAATAACAGTTATCACACCAGCATCAGAATGACATTGTTTGAGGCCTTGTATGGACAGAGATATAAGACTCCTTTGTGCTGGTATAAGGATGGAAAGGCTACTCTGTGTCCACCAGACATGATCTAAAGGCAGAATGAGCAAATCAAAATGATCAAAGAGAAAATAAAGGCCGCCCAAGATCGACAGAAAAGCTACTATGATAAGAGAAGGAAGCCTTTCGAGTTTCAGGTGGGTGACCATGTGCTTTTTAAGGTCTCACTTGCGGCTGGAGTTGGAAGAGCTCTAAAATCTTGAAAACTATCTCCTAAGTTCATTGGGCCATTAGAAGTGTTGAGTAGGATCGGTCCTGCAACATACCGGATAGAGTTGCCTCCGAGTCTCTTGAATCTACATCCGATGTTCCATGTGTCACAACTCAGGCAGTATGTGCTAGACCTTTCTCATGTGATCGATCTTGACCCAGTTCAAGTAGGAGAAGACTTGTCTTATGATGTCTATCTGGTGAAGATAGCGGACCACCATGTTAAAAAGCTGAGGGGTAAAGAAATCTCATTGGTGAAGGTGATATGAAGCTCAAGTAATGACGGAGATGCCACAAGGGAAACAAAGACTAGAATGAGAGAGTTGTATCAGGAATTATTTGTGTAGTTTTTGTATGTTTGGTTGAATTTCGGGCACAAACTTCCCTAAAGGAGGGGAGAGTTGCAACGCCCCAAATTTTTGTAATACTGATTATTGACGTGTATATATATATATATATATATATGTATAAATGTGAATAGATATTGGAATTTGCTCTTGAGTGCGTGATGAATATTGAATGTTGATGTGTATAAATACACATGGATGCGTATAAATGTATTCGTATATGATTGGATTGGATTGATTGGACTGAAAACAGGTTAAGGGTGTAATACTGGGGAGTTCTCCCTGTAACGAGAGGGCCCTGAGAGGAAGGCGCAAATTGTCGCCTTCTCACTGTTTGGGATGCATTTATGGGTGCAATCTCGCTGTAGCGAGATTTTGCATAAACCATGATGCAGTTTTATCTAATATTTTCACTATAGTGACAACGGGTGTCACTGCAGCGAGAATATCTCGCTATATTGAGAGAGTCACAAGTAAGAGGGGTATTTACGGGGTTAGGGTTGGGGAAAATCATTTCCCACTTCTCTTTTCGAACTCTCCCTCATTTCCCTCGATTCGTAAGGTAGGTTAAAGGTTGGATTTGTGTTGCGAACGCTTGGAGGTGAGTTTTAATGGTTAGGGTTTTGGTCCCTCTTCTCTGTTTTCTGAGTTCTCTTTGAGTTCTCATGGAGTTTTCCGTGTGTTCTAGGGACAAAAGAACTTGATCTTACAATCTTTTGGTTTCTCACACTTAAAGCAACATTGAATTGAACCAGATCTAAGGAATTAGAGTGATTTGATTGAATGTTAGGTTCACTAAGTTAAGGAATTAACCTCTGAATAATAAAACGTGAAACTGATTGTCACTCTTTCTAATTACTTGAAAGTTCAAATCCTTATTGATTCAACATTGAAGTTTTGGGTGAAACAACTCCCTAGCTATCTCTTCCACATCTGTTCATCAAACATTTACATATTCATTATTCTGTTTTTCTTCTGATTTCAATATTTGTCAATTTTAATTCCAAACACTCTTTGAAATTCGTGAAGCACAACTAATTGTGGCCTTGTGAAGTGGTAATTGAATACTTTTATTCCCTGAGATCGATACTTGGGACTCTAGCACATTTCTATTAATTTTTATAACTTGCTACATCAACACTAGTACACTTGCTAGTCAAATTTACTTCTCTTCTGAAGTGTAACAGTAATCAACACACATCCTCATTCTCCCATCATTCTTCTTCACCAAGAGAATTGGTGCTCTCTGATAGACGATGCCGAATCGCTATCAAAACAACTAAGTTTTCAAAAGATTTAGTTGTATAAAGTCAAACCTAGGCCGATTCACGGAGACACATTCTTAATCAAATTCAATTTTAGGTTTTGTTTTAAAAAAAATACTTAAGGTTTTTTGGGGTTTTGAAAATTGCAACTAATCAAATTAAATTATAGACAAAATTAAAGTGAGTAAAAATGAATTAAGAAACATCAATCCACCGAATACCAATTGGGTGTAACTCTGGCTATTACAGTATCTAAAGATTTAAATCCACATTTGAACAATCACCCAATTCAATTATTAATTCAATCAAATAAACTAATTGAATATAGTTACGAATTAAATCAAATAATCATTTAACCTAATTCGCATTAATTATCAAATTAGAGCATCAATCGAGTCCTAATTTGAAATCTAACAACAGAAAAGTCAATCACAATCGCAATAACCAATTCTGAGATTAGAGAGAAAAGAGAACAAACTCAGAGCAATTAACGCAAAATTCAAGTCAAAATTATAGCGTTTGAATTTCGCAGATTGAATGAGAGGTTTAGCCTTCCATCGAAACACTCAACCTATGCAAAAAAGAAAAGAACTAGAGAGTTTGAGGGAAAGTAAAAACAAGGATTCTTATTTCGACCAAGTCTCAAAATCTCAACGTGTCTAATCACATGCGTAAACGTGCACACCCTAATTTAGAATCTCATTAGTTTATTTATAGTTTTACTAATTGGCCAAAATTCAGGCCTCATTAATATCTAAAAGCCCAAATACAATCTCGCAAAAATATTCAGCAAATCTGCCTCAACTTCTAAAAATCATAAAAAATCGAATATAACTCCAAATCCAGCAATACATTAATGCATTTTGAAGCCCTAGATGTGTAGAATCCAATACAACTAGAATCAGCCAAAAAAAATATCTGTAGAAAAAGTTTGGCCAAAAGAATAGTCTGAGGTCATAATTATCGAAAAATACAAAATTAAAGCATTTATTTGTAATAGGCCCAATTTATTCTAATAAGTAAAAAATAGTAAAAACTATAAAAACAAAGCATATTAAAAGTGTTTATAAATGAACATAAAACTATAAATCTAGACATAAAATATGTTATATCACTCCTCATGGTGAAACACTTGGCTTCACAAACTACTTCTACAACAAGTCCTCTACTTGCTTCTTGACCTCTGCAAACTCCATCGGTGACATCATATATGGTGCCACAGAAATCGGGCTTGCTCTTGGAATGAAGTCAATTATGAACTCTATCTCCCTGTCAGGTGACAATTTTGAAACATCTTCAGGGAAAACTTCCAAGAAGTCCCTCACCATTAGGATGTACTCCAGCTTCACTCCATTTTTAGATTAAGTCCAGTAGCACATGGTTGGCAACTAGCCGATATATTCTCAAAATCACATCCAATTGGAAAGAGGCAAACATATTAAGTCTACCTTGAAGTCCCTTCCATGCACCATTGAACACCCCAGACACACATGAGGTCACGACTGACTTACCGTATGGGTAGTCACCACAACATTACATGGCAATTCCGTTACAGACAAACCCAAACATTTCACATAATTCACAGAAACAAAAGATTGCATAGCACCCAAGTCAAACAAGACATCCAACAATTTGTCCTTTATACCACATTTACCTCGAAGTAACTCCTCAGACTGTGAAGCCTCCACTCCGCTCATAGCAAAGACTCTCCCAGGAATACTCAGCTTCGGCCCCATACTCCTTGTCGACTTAGGTCTCTAGGCTATACTTGTACTGCCACTCTTCTCAAGAGTAGCCCAGCACACATTAGTAGTGTGCCCCAACTTTTTGTAGTTACCATAGTTAGTTCATGGTTGCAAGCAGTCTCTCAACATGTGTGGCCCTCCACATTTGAAGCATTTGATTAGCCCTCTGAAAGGGCCTGAACTTGAGCCACTTTCACTACTTCTCTCCTAAGATGAAGTCCTTCTGGACAGAGAATAGCTAGAGCTTGAGTATGGCCCCTTCGAGAACCTAGGGGGTCTTCTATCCTGCCTTATTAGACCACTCCCCCTGGTGTCTATGGTCTTACCCTTAAAATTGGCTTTCAAAATTCTACACTTGCTCACTAAAGTAGGCAAGTTAGTCAGCTGGAACACGCTGATAGCACTGATAACCACGTCGCAATGGTATCAAACAAACTAGATTTTCTAAAAAATTTTACAATACAAGAAGTAAACCTAGGTCATCTCACAAGGACATAAGATACATTCTGTTTCTGGTTCCATCATGTGGTTTCAGATTAGCTTAGAGAAGAATTATTTTGAATTGTTTTGAATTAAATTGTAAACAACAGAAAAGAAAAGAACAATGAATAATTATAACGAAACGAAATATGAAATTCAACCAAATCAAGATCTCAATCACTACAACGCAATTCTCATTTACACGAATATAATTCCAACGAATTTCTAATCAACACTAATTCAATACGACATTAATAACCCAAAATCTAAATCTAGATTATGAATTTCATCAAAACAAGAACTGCAATCGCAAATCCAATGCTCTAACAAAATTCAGAACAATTGATTTATTGAATTAGGTGAATTCATTTATTTCAAATCTGAAATTCTCATTCTCTGTTTAGAATGCAAACGAAAAATCAATATCATGAAAAACATAATTATCCTAATCAGAAAAGAGGAGGAAAAGCACGAATTCGATAGAACTTAACCCGAAACTCAAACGCAATGTTGTTCTTGAAACCTTGAACCAATTGATGGATTAGCCTTGCTTCATGATATTGTTTGCTTCGGCCAAAACCAGAAAATATGAAAAGATGGAAGGTAGAGAGACGAAAATAAAGGAAAGAATTTAAAATAAAGACTTTTGTAATTCTGAAAAATTGTGGGAAAAGAAAAACAAGGATTCATACATAGAGTCATAACCTCTATTTAAAGATAAAATAATTGGGCTTAATTAAGGCCCAACTCCCTAATCAGTTTCCTAAACACCTAACTAAGTAAAAGATATAATAATTAGGCTTAATTAAGACCTAACTCCCTAACAATAGAATTAACAGTTTCAGAAGAAGCACCAAATACACTACCACTATTTTTGTTAGCTCTTATCCTACAAAGTGTTCTTTCTATCTCAAGATCAGGTTGATTCACTACACTAGGGTTGGCCCTGGTCATGTAAGGTTAGAACCAACAAGAAGAACAAGCAATCAATGAATGCACAAAGTAGGTTTACAAAGCAAGTACAATCAAAATGCAAGATATGAATGAAGTGGGACCATGATAAATCTCTTTTTGGTATAGAAAAACACCAAAAAAAAATTTCAGATTTTTTTGAATTGATTTACCATGGAAACTAGAAGCCTAAAATCAAGAAAAATAGGTCAATAAATGCTGAAAAATAAAAAAAACTTTTAGAAAACATGCGATTTTTGAAAATTGAGGCAGCCTCAACCGGCGAAGCGGTTGCAGTAGATAGGAAATTTTTTTCTACCCCAAAGTCATGTGTGGTGGGTTAATTTCTGACATTCCTAGCAAAAGTTATGGCATTTTTAAGTTTCACAAAAATTCTGTTGGCCACAACAATGTATCTCTTTTTCTATTAATGATTTTTGCAATCTACCAACTCTAAACACTAATAGACACTAAAAGAAATGTGGACACAAAAATTCAGATCAAAATTCAATCTCTAGGTATTTTTTTAGAATTTTTCAAAATTTGATGAATAGTGCATCAATAGTAAAATATGATATCAAAATATGCAGCAACTATGTTTTTCGCATGCAGCCACAACAATTGAACCAATCACAATCACACACTCAATTGCAATGAAATAATGGAATAGACAATCAAAGGATCATGAATAAACATTAAAACACGAATTGATCAACACACACATACGAATTGAAATGCAAAACTAAACCTGCAAATGAACACAGAAACACAGAATACTTAGTTTCAGAGTTTGCAAACGAACATAAACACAATACGCAGAACGGAATAGACGAACAAAATGCACTATGAAATAAAAACACAGATGAAATGTAGCACAAACACAGAAACACCGAATCAGTTAGTACACATGATGAAATAAAAACAAATTGACTTATGTCCCCGGCAACGGCGCCATTTTGATAACCACGTCGCAATGGTATCAAACAAACTAGATTTTCTTAAAAAATTTGCAATACAAGGAGTAAACCTAGGTCATCTCACAAGGATATAAGATACATTCTGTTTCTGGTTCCATCATGTGATTTCAGATTAGCTTAGAGAAGAATTGTTTTGAATTAAATTGTAAACAACAGAAAAGAAAAGAACAAGGAATAATTATTACGAAACGAAATATGAAATTCAACCAAATCAAGATCTTAATCACTACAACGCAATTCTCATTGTTACACGAATATAATTCCAATGAATTTCCAATCAACACTAATTCAATGCGACATTAATAACCCAAAATCTAAATCTAGATTATGAATTTCATCAAAACAAGAACTGCAATCGCAAATCCAATGCTCTAACAAAATTTAAAACAATTGATTTATTGAATTAGGTGAATTCATTTATTTCAAATCTGAAATTCTCATTCTTTGTTTAGAATGCAAACGAAAAATCAATATCATGAAAAACATAATTATCCTAATCAGAAAAGAAGAGGAAAAGCGCGAATTCGATAGAACCTAACCCAAAACAGAGACTTTTGTAATTATGTCAATATTCTTTTCCCTGAGCAAACACCCCCGAAAATAAAGGAAAGAATTTAAAATAAAGACTTTTGTAATTCTGAAAAATTGTGGGAAAAGAAAAACAAGGATTTGTACATAGAGTCATAACCTCTATTTAAAGATAAAATAATTGGGCTTAATTAAGGCCCAACTCCCTAATCAGTTTCCTAAACACCTAACTAAGTAAAAGATATAATAATTGGGCTTAATTAAGACTAACTCCCTAACTAAGTAAAATCAACAATACAATCAAATTCTGAAAATTTTAGTGCAGGGCCGCAACATTGTGATGAAATTTTGGACTTGAAGATGCTCGAACTGGGCTTTTCTCCCAACAGAGAAGTTGTAGATCTCTGTCTTATCTTTCTAAGGACACCAATTTGTTCCAATTCCGAGTAGTGTAGCTTCAGATATGGTCTTTGCAAGAAACTGTGTCAAAATAAGAAATTATGGCGGGAATTAAGAAAGATTTATATTTAAATCCTAAATTACTTACTAACACAAATCTAAACTAACACATCAAAATAATGCACTAATGAAGCACAATTAAACCAAAAACATGGAGAGAAAGATGTACTAAAATATGACTATCAGTGGCTGCGCCCTCTTGTAACTGGGGCACTTGGATGCAGTGGCTGATGGCCAACATCAGGGGTAGCTAGCTCCTTCAAAGTTTTCTCTTGCTTGTTTGCAACCATATCTCTTGTACTGCACTCTCTTTGTTGTAATCTCCAAAGCCTTGCATATGTCCTCTGAATCTCAGTGATGTAGGAATTGCTTCATTCCTTTGATTGTGCGGATCGTTCCTAGAGAAACACCAATCAAGATCACTTGAGAGAAAAAGGAGTTTCTCAAAACTCACTAGATTTCTTCAAATCTAAAAAATGAACCAAGGTTATCAAAATACAAAGGAAAGTGCCTTATATAGACAACAAGCTACACTAGCTATTGGGCTAGGCCCAACTACACAAGAAGGCAAAAGTCTAAGTTACAAAATACACTTTGAGACCTAAGAATCATGAATGATACAAGAGAAATAGGAATAGGTCTTCAAAGTTTTGCCTTCTATGGGCTTGGGCCCAAGCTGACTCACTGGGCCCATAAGCTTGCCTAGGGCTTCTCAACCCTTAACCTAGTCATAGGGCCTTGAAGTCCCTCCAAAGCATCCTCTACTTGGCTCAAGCTCTCCAAGCTAGTGAGGTCCTCATCACTTAGGGTCTAATGGATACAGTGTACCTGCTTTAGACCTGGTCATGCAAGGTTAAAATCACTAAGAACATCATACACTTAATAAGCACTTATTGAGTGAACAATGTCAATTTACAAAGCATGTACCATGAAAATGTGAGATATGGATGAAGTGAAGCCTTGATAAATCTCTTTTTGGTATAAGAAAACACAACAAAAATAGGGAATTAAACAAAATAAGTTAGTGCACATAATAAAACTAAAACACAATGACTTGTATCCTCGGAATGAGGCAAGTAACGGTAACAAAAAAGGTTGTTTTCTTCAAAAGCAGGAAAAGTCTTACAAAATCCAAAATTATGAAAAAGAGAGGACCCAAAGTCAACCTTTTGACCCCTATATATACCATTCTTAAATGAGACAATATAAATGGGCCAAGGCTGCTGCAACTAAATTATAATAAAAGCCTTAAATAAAAATCCTAAATATAAAAGGTATGTTTTAAGTCTGAACTTCAAAAATTAATAAAAATAGCTTCAAACTCCAAACATCATTATCCATATGTTCAAATTGAAGCTCGTGAAGTCAAGAATCCATTGCAAAAGGAATCATCCAAAAATGAAATCTACAAAAAAAGTTATGACCAAAATAGTGGACAAAGGTCAAAATAGAGAAAATATGAAATATAAAGTAAAGATAACAAGTATTTATAAAAACTTCATTTTAATGCAAGAAATGCAAAAAATGCTAAATGAAATAAATAAATAAAGAAAAGGTATTTTGGAAGATGCAATAAGACTATAAATGTGAGTACCAAATATGAATCATCGCACCCTCTTTAAATGCTTTATCTCTCTTGAGCAAGAAACTCTGCACCAAAATTCCTATTTTTCTCATTCAAGAGAAACAAATTTGAGGGTGTTGTTGTTCACAATCTAACACTAACAAGTGCACTAGGATTGCAGTAAGTAATGAGTAAAATGAAGATCCAAATATCGTCTCCACAGGGAATTTAGATTTCAATTACCACTTCATAGAATTATAACCATTTGAGCCATACGAATTTAGAAGGAGAGTTGTAACATGTAATAACAGCAAACCAGACAATTAAGAGTAAAAGAAACTTGTAGAAAAACAGAACAATGAACAAACAATTATGTGATAACAGATGGAGAAACCATAGCTAGGGAGTTGCTTCACCAAAACTCCAATGTTTAATCAATAAAGTTCTGAACTAGCAAGCAATTAGAAAGAATGACAATCAGTTTCACGTTATATTGTTCAGAGGTTAATTCCTTAACTCAGTGAACCTAACATTCAATTAAGTCATTCTAATTCCTTAGATCTGATTCAATTCAATATTGCTTCAAGTGTAAGAAACCAGAAGATTGCAAGATCAAAGTCTTTTATCCCTAAGAAAACTATAATCTCGGTGATTGGTTCAGATCTGAAGAACAAATTCAATTTCCATTGACAAGAGTTCCTCTGAAATTAGTTAATCAAATTTCCATTCAATTACTACATAAAATACAGAATCAATCACTCAATCTATTCCAAAGCTTTAAATCCAGATCCAAAATCAATTCAACATGTTCGTTTCAGATCTACAATCCCTAACTATGAAGAAATTACACAACCATGACAGCAGAGAAAGGAAAAAAAAGAGAAGAAGAGAAGAAGAAACTCAAAATCGCCATGGCAATAAGCTCCACTCCAATGTCTCTTCGTGAAGCTTCAAGATTCGACTCCCCACTCCTCTCTCTCACTTTCTCCAACGAGAATCTAACTAACAAAACTGAAAATGAATAGAATCCCCTAAAATCGGAGCGTTTCTTGTATTTATAGAATTTCCCAGATTTGCGCGTCATCACTTTTATGAGAAATAGTAGCTACGCAGAAGGTTTATGGTTACGCGTTAACACTTTTATGAGAAAAAGTGGCCACGCGCAACTTTCCTGATATTGAGAGCTCTCTGGAACTATCACTTTTGCTGATAAAAGTGTCTACGCAGAGCCCAAGTAGTTGCGCGTGATCACTCTCATGAATAAAAGTGACTACACGCAACTCGCCAAGTTGAAGGCTCTCTGGAACGATCACTTTTGACGACAATAGTGGTTACGCAGAGCTTTCCTGATATTTTGCCTCTCTGGAATGCTCACTTTTAATGGCAACAGTGGTAATGCCCAAGCTTTCTTCTTCTTTGAACTTTGGAGTGATCACTTTTACTGACAATAGTGATCATGCCCAGTTTCCATTTTCTTATTCTTGTGTTTTTGGAGTCCAGACTTGCTTCTTTCCTCTTTCTTGTCATCAAGCCTCCATTTTCATGATCCTTGCTCGAATTATTCCTTCAAAAACAAGATTAAAAACTTAATTCCTAAGCAAAAATTCCACAATTGCTAAGATAACTTCAAATTTAAACAAAACCTCAATTCCTTCTCTTTTTCTGAGTTTTTTTGCTTTCTTCATATATTTTTCTTATCAAATGTGTTAGAATTATGCTAAAATATCAGTAAAAATATGAATTCATCAGGTGTTACACTAATCTTCAACTTCATGCGTCATTCCTTCTCTGACTTCTCCTTTATTGATGGCATGCTCCTTTAGATGATGATCACACTAATTATTCCTGATGTACACTTTTATTTTATTTTTTTACATTATTTATTTAGATGTTTACTTCTTCATTTGTAATAAAATTTTAATTTTATATTTTATAAATAATTCTGATTTTAAATATAATATTTTTAGTTTTCATTATATTTATAAATTGTGATAATTAAGAACAACAGGGAATAATTATGTTTGTAAACAAAAGGTGAAAAAAATTTAAAATGTCACATATGTGTTACAGACGAATTTCTCCATCTGTAAGTTATAGACTGATTATTTTGTCTCTATTACAAATAAATTTTTTTGTTTATAACTTACAGACGAAATTTTCCATCTCTATGTTATAGACAGACTTTTCTGTCTCTAATTATTTACCGACGAGGATATTACAAACGATTCCAACTCAATTGTAAATTCGCTTGTAATTCATAAATCTGTCTATAATAGTTCTAAAATCCTTCTATATTTGTAGGTTTTGTAGTAGTGCACATGACCTCACACTCATTTTCTGACTAACACCTTTGATTATACCTTTACTAAGGGGTCCTATATTGTATATGTTGTATCTGTGTGCAAGGGCTAATCAGTGACTATTCACTTATATATGTAAAACCTCATGAAAGGTTAGAGGCAACTAATAACTGTGATCACAGTGCACGAAAAGGTGCTTAAATAAGAGTGAAAAACATATTGATTATGTGATGGAAATATATGTATGGTGACTTCTTGATGAGTTATTATTATATTTGATATTTTCCCAAAATGTGATATTTGAAAACTGCATATGTTTTTAGTGATGAGGAAGGAACTCATCCTTACAATTGTTTTTAGGAGACAAGGATGAAAGAACCTCAAAGACCTATTAGGTTGTCAGAATTACAAGTTAGTAGTAGCTCTGCCATTATAAATTTATTGTAAATAGTAATGATGGATCCAGTGTTGTTAAATATCTGTTATGGCAGTGCCATGGCAGAATGGCATGGCGGTTCTGATGGAACCTGTTAGAGGTATGGCATGGCGTGGCAGATCTTCACGGTGGCACCATGGTGGCCGTTAGCAGTTATGGTGGAAAGATGGCATTTTGGTAGAAAAATGAGTTTTTCTGCATGTTTTGGCTAGCAACCCAACCCAGTCCAGATAACCCAACCCTAAATATCAGGTTTTTTCCTCTCTTCTCCTCACAATCTCACTCACTATCTCTATGATCTCTCTCTTCTCTTTGTTTTTCCCTTTCTCTCCGCTCTTTGCTTATAGGTTTTGGTTTTGGTGCAATTCTGTCTC
This sequence comes from Abrus precatorius, assembly GCF_003935025.1. NCBI lineage: Eukaryota > Viridiplantae > Streptophyta > Magnoliopsida > Fabales > Fabaceae > Abrus > Abrus precatorius. The sequence continues at coordinate 16,351,067 of NW_020874292.1, forward strand.
CATTTCTGGCAACTACACTTATAACACATAAAATACCAAAGTTCTGATACCATTTATATATATATATATATATATATATATATGTACTAGTACATACCCTTTTTTGAAGAGAGAGTTAACATGCATATCTAGTTCATATTCAACATCTCATCACTTTTTAACTAAATCATAATCTCAAGATCTCATAATCAGTAGTATAGCCAAGCTACACGATAATAAGGCTCATAATCAATAGACTGAAATTACTTTCATGATATTATAACTAGCAGTTAATAAAACATCCGAAATAGTCTTAATAGCTTAGACATAGTTTGAAATGAAAGATAACATTAACCAAGTACATGATATGACATAACCAAACTTCCTAAAAGCAGTTCCCCCTAATAACATAACATGTAAAACAACTACTTCGGTCATAAGGAGAGTAATCCTCGATAGGATCAGACTCCTTAGAAGAAGAGGGGGAAGCAGAACTAGAAGTAGCAACAAGATCTCCATCGTTCTCCTCTATCGATTCAGTAGTGCAAGGAGGTGAACGAGTAACAGTGAAGGGCGAAAGGATATATGGGTAGGCAGGGTGCATATAAGATGGTGTAGTCTTGTACCTAACAGAGGATTCCATCACATGACATCTCTCTCAGCTGGTACAGGAGGTGAAACATGATGCACAAAAAGAAAAGGCACAAGTGCAGGGACTAGCCCAGATATAAGAGTACGAGGGTCAATAGAAAATGAAGTTGGGATAACAGAGAAGGCAGGGTAAGGTAATTGGGTATCACCAAGAGGAACAGAAAATACTATCTCAATGGGAGTTTCTACAACATACTGGGTAATCCATGAGTCTCCACTCTCCTATCCATGAATCATACAAGCAAGTCTGCGAAATATACTCTGCTGCGCTGCGACGTCAAATACCCACATATCCTCCTCAGAAGGTAGGATCACCTTCACCTTGTTCTTGTCCATCTGTATTTACATATAGAAGGGAAAAACAACACAGTGCAACATAAACCAAAAGGGTTGAGTTCTCCACACACATACAAGCAATTCAATCATCACTCTAAATTCACACAAGCCATCTTCATGTTCTTTCCAAAATTTCAAGGCACCAAAGCATGGAAATACAAGTCCTTTTTAGTAAAAATCAAAGCTGTCCAGAATTTTTCCACTAAGATTTGTGACATCCAAGGTAAGAAAGCTAACATGCACACACTTTGCTTCATCATCCATGGGCAGAATTTTATTTTAAAGATGAAACCAAGTTTAGAGAGAGAAAACCAAAACATACAAGAGTACAAGATCAACATGCAAGCATTCAAATACCAACATTTCAAGAAGTAATTTGTTTTGAAGTTGAATTCAAGTTCAAGAGGAGAAACAAAGACATGTGAGAGTAGGAAATAACATGTGATGAATCCACATTTTGTTAATATTTTACCTATCTTTTCATAAATTTTTAATGAAAAAATGAAGTTAGAAATTGTAAATACCATAAAAATCTCAATTATACCAATCATTCTAGCTTTCTTGTTTTTGGTTCAATTTACATTGATTTTGTAATTATCTTTTGCAATTTTGCTCACTAAAATAATTATGCAGGAATTTTTGGACAAAATCTATGAGAGTTAAGCTCTTGAGAAGAAATTAGGTGAAAGTAACTATTTTCAATACCTAAAGTAATCACTTTGAAAGTAGTAACTACAAAGCCAGATTTGAGAGGTGAAGTTGCATGTGTTCACTATCACTAATGATAGTGAACACTACAAAGAGCATTTCATGAAGGGAGGCTGCGCATAATCACTTTCATTACTCATAGTGATTACGCACAGGCTTGTGTACCCAGCGAAGCTACGTGTGATTACTTTCTCTAGTCATAGCGTGCTGCACTTAATCACTTTCGCTAGTAAAGTGAACACTATAGAGAAGAGAAAATGCAATGGGCTGGGCGTGAACACTATCAATAGCCAAAGTGATCACTCCAAGAAGCGTTAACTTTACTATAAATAGGTTTTTCACTTTTAGGATAGGGATTTTTTTGTCATTTATTACACTTTCCATTTACATACACTTTGCAGATTCTTAGGTCAGAACCTTGGGTGGCTGCCAAAGGTTCAATTGTGGTTTCTTTCTTACTTCATCTTGTTTCTTTTCCAATTTACTTTAATTTCCTTTGACTTTGTTAAACATCATCTCTTGTAATGTTCAACCCTATTCCTATGGACAACTAATTTTTGTTTATTAATCCCTAGTAAGTTTATAAAGGTTCTTGAAATCTTGGTTTGATTGCCAATATGAATTTCTTTTCGTGAATTTTACTTTCCCTAATCTCTTAAAAATTGGGTTAAGAATTAAATGGAGGTTATTGCTTAATCAATCTAAATTTCATTTTTAGCAAGGGTTCAAAACTCAGTTTGCTTAATTCTAGGTTGGGTTCTAATTTTTCTTAATTCTAAGGAATGAATGATATGTTAATACTTGGGAGGATTTATGATGGAACCAATATGGATGAATTAGGGATTAATATATTTTATTAATTGATTTTTCCAACTTAGTTTCTTGCTTGAATGTTTTTAAATCTGAAAACAACAACACCCTCTCCCTGTTTATTTTTTAGACTTAGTGCTCATGTTGTGTTTGATGTATAATCCTATACCCAATCTTCATAAGAGGACAACCTAGGTTGATTCAATCTAACACTATTAATTCTGTTTATATTTTGATAGAGGTAGCGACAACCTTTTCATCAAATTTGGTTTCGGTTAATTCAAGTCTGTGAGGAAATTAGTATTTGACTTTTAGTTAACTAATTATTGAACCAATTGTGGATAAACTAGGAATTAATCTAATAATTTGTTGATTGATTTTCTTAATTTCGTATTTCTATTTTGAATTATTAAGATCTTTAAACCACAACAAAACCTCTTTGTTTATTTTTAGGACTCAATGCTCATGTTATGTTTGATGTATAATCCTATACCCAATGTTCACAAGAGGACGACCGTGGTTGATTCAATCTAGCACTACATAATTCTATTTATATTTTGATAGAGGTAGCGGCAACCTTCTCATCAACATGCATAAAGGGAAACTTAAACATGCAAGGAAGAAATCCATAACACCATAAATCATTGAAGAGAAAGGCACAAACTTTTCAAGGATTTTCGCAAAATACAGCCAAGGAAAAGCATTCAATAAACAAGTAAGTGAGAACTCCCCCTTGCCTTTGAGTGTGGGACGTGAAATGAAGAAGAAAAGGGTTGAAACGAGAAAAATTGCATAAAGAGAGCTTGAGTCCTACCTCCAATCAAGCTCTTGTTGCACGGATTCTTGAGGAGAAGATGGTGGAATATGTTGGTGAAGAACTTGATCCTCTTCTTAGTTACATCACAATATTCAACAATTAACAACAAATCGCACATAATAGAGTAGGACAGAGTCTCCTCTTACCTTGGATTGAAGACCCACACTAGGATTCGACCTTGGAAATGCTCCCCACATAGATTTCAGCCTAACCACATGAAAGAACTTATGAGAACCCAAGGAAACCACAAAAACAGAGAAAGGGGGTTGAAAAACAGAAACCCTAATCATTAAAACTCACCTCCAAGCATTCCCCACATGGATTCAACCTTCAATCAAGCTCCCGAACGACTTTAGAGGCAATTTAATCGGTGGAAAATGGTTTTGGGTCCAGAGAATCGAAGGAACTTCAAAGGGAATAGAAGAAATAACCTCCCCCAAACCCTAACCCCCCTTTAAATCTTGTCTAGTCGCGATACTCTCGTTGCAGCGAGCGACACGCTCTCACGCTATAGCGAAAAACTCAGAGGAATCTGAACTCTAGTTTCTGCAGAATCTCTCTATAGCTCTCGCTACAGTGAGATTGCACCCAGAAATGCACCCCAAACTGTCACTCTATCGCTACAGCAAGACGTCTCTTGCTACAACAAGAAGACGACAGTTTCGGTCTTTCCTCCCAGGGCCCTCTCGCTACAGCGAGAATCCTCTTGCTGCAGTGAGGACAACCTAGTATTACACCCTTAACCTATTTTCAGCATCAGAAAATCTAATTCAATCAATCATACACCTACGCATACATATATGCATTTATACTTATATAAATAATAATAATTAATATCACAAAATTTTGGGGCGTTACAGATAGAATTCATGATTTTTGAGCAAGGCTTAAATTGAGGTTTTTCAAAAAAAGGTTAAAGGCACAAGAGCGGTGAACTAGGATTATCAATATAAAGGGAGGTTTATTTAGGCTAACTAAGCATGATCAAAGAAGGCCTCCATCATATATGTGAGATCTGCAAATTACATATTCAATTAAGAAACAAAGCAAGCTCTAGAGGTGTAACAACAAATTCACACATAAAAAATGCTTATGCATGAGGCTCAAATCTCACCAAGGAATTTTAAGTGATAATGTCAATCAATTTAGCTCCTTTTGAAAATTACAAGTATGACAATCATGTGAGAATGGGAAAAACAATTTATGAAATTAAGAAAACAGAATTCACAGAAATGCAATCAAATACAATGCATTCATAGAAGTCAGTTCATGATCTAATCTAATATTTTTGTATTTTTATAGGAGTATTTTCATTGATAGTGAAGCTAAACTCATGAAATAAGAGGTACAAAATTCACCCCCTTTAATGGCAGCTGTGCAAGTGTCAAAATCTAATGTGTTTCAGTTCTGAGTTATAAGAGTATAGTCTACACAAAACATCATAATTTCCATCAATTAATCAAAAAAATAAGCTAAATAAAACTACAAAATTTTTAAAGCAAATAAAACTGTAATTCATTACAACTAAAAATGAACCAAATTGTCTTTAACAACTCAAAAGTAAATAACTAAAAATTGCAGAAAATAAAAATCCTAATTACTAGAATTATACAATACTGAATTTAAAGAAAACAGAAATAAAATTAAAATCCTAAGTTAATCTTTTGCATCTTTCTCTTTTGAACTGTCCTCCTCATCTTCATCTTATTCATCCATTTCTGAAAAATTCCTAGAGGAATGTTGAAACAAGTGTTGAAGAAAGGGAGGTTCTTGAAGGTAGTAGCCCTCAAACACTAGGCATTCTCCACCTTAGATTCATACAACTGCTCCTTGGTCATGCCCATTTTCTTTCCAAAATCAGAGAAGTCCTGCTGCCCAATTTCCTTCTTAACAGAAATTTACAGAACTATATTGATGTTTATAGCAAAGAAATCCACCTCTACACCCCTAAGCATGATGTAGTGGTAAGGTAATTACTCTTCCTCAGTCCTTACTCTCTTCTGAATTTTCTCCACAAATTTAGGATGATCACTTTCAGCTAGCTCAAGGTTCCTATCATAAACTATCTTCCTCTCGAAATATTTGCCTTGATGTAGTTCTTATGAGCTTTGCTTTTGAATCTTGTATCATGATTAGGTACAACCCTCGATAATGAGAAACCTGCAAACCTGCGCCTCTTTGATCTAAGATTTCCTCTAGGTGTGCTTGCCATATTTCAGCTGAAATCACAAATTAAGTATGAAAAGAATGAGTTTCAGAATTTGTCAAAATTGCAGCAAATATTTCAACAAACTAAGCACTTTTTCTAACTCAAATTGCAGAGAAAATGTTGTCCTAAGACTGTATGCGTCATCAACAAATCATCAATCAAGTACAAATCATCAAATTTCAGCAATATAGAGTGCATAATAGCATTCAGGCTCAACTCAAATTTTAATCAATCATGTGTAGTGCGGTAATGTAATGCACTGTGATCAGGCCATATTCCAATCAGATTTCAATGGTAAACATGTGAATTTCAGAGTAGTGAAGTGCAATACAATAACTAGTAATTCAGAACATCATAATCAATCCATTACAACAACCAAAATTTACATTAACACCTACTAAATTCACTATGAAAACCTTATCTTCACAGACAATTATAAAAAATTATTTCAGAATTATGCAGAGTGCATGTACGCAATTTCTAACATCACAATGCAGTCCAATCACAATTAAATTCGTAGAGAATAAGCCCTATGTTCATATCACTAAGTACAACATAATGTTTATGTGAAAAAAACCTAATTCAGTGTCAAATCTCAATTAAAAATGACAATTTTAGCATGGAAACAACTCTTTCCCCCTTCAATTACCTATTCGAATCAACAATTTCATAGAATTTACCCTCAATCCAAATTCCTAAATTTTTCCCAATTCATCCCCTTCAAGAACCCTAATCAAAATATTCAAAATTGGAGGAAGAATTACCTGGAATTGAGTGCAATAATGATGTAATCCTACTCGTAAGTAATGGTACTGTAGATAATCAACACAAATGTACCCAATGATAAGTAGGAAAATCAAATTTTAGGGTTAGGGTTTTGTGGTTCTGCGTTATCACTCTTAGCACTTTAAGTAGCTACACAGACTAGGTAGAAACTTTAAATGGGGAAAGTGAACATGTTAGAGTCATGTAAATGAAATATAATGTGCAGGTGTGGCGAGAGTAGCCATGCAAAAGCTTCGCTCAGATATGCATGTTCACTTTAAGTGGCAAGAGTAGTAGCGTGCAGTTGCGCGTGAACACTTTAAGCGATTGGAGTAGCCACGCAGAAGCCTCTTCTTTAATTTTTCTCAGGTACCCTTGCGCGTGTTTACTTCAAGTGGTCAGAGTGTCCACTTAAAGTTGCTGGTGTTCACTTCAAGTGATCAGAGTGTCCACTTGAAAACTTTGCTGTAAAATTCAAGAATAATGAACTTCTGCGTAGACACTTTATGCACTTAAAGTGTTCACTTAAATGATCAAACTTCAGAAAACAGCCCCTGCGCCTCAACTCTTCTTCCTCAAAGTGATTACTCAAATGATGAACATCATATAAAACACAATTGCATCACTTTGTCTCATTCTTCCCTGCTTGAATTAACACTTGCAAAATCAAAACTCACATTATACACATTTAATTCTATGAAAACTCAAAATTAGCTACCCCATCATATTAAAAATTCAGAACCATGTAGAATTCTAAATTTTAAAATTAACCAAAATTTAAAATTCCTAATCTAAATTCTATCAAAAGTTAAAGGTCAAAAATTTAGAAAGGAATAGATAAATAATCCTAAAGTATATATGTGGTTATGCTGAGGAAAATGGATGTTCCAGCACTCCAACTCAGAAAACTCCTCTATAGGTTGACATTTTTACTCCAAAAAAAAAAAATTATTACCTACAACCAGAAATTCAGATCATGTAAAAAATGAAATCAAAAACCAGAAATTAACAAAATCTAAAGGGAAAGAAGTGTGAGTTGCCTCTCACAAAGCGCTCTTTTAACGTCACTAGCTTGACGCCTATTGATCTTTGATTCTAAGAGATGATTTTGATGATAATGACTCTTGCTCTATCTTTAAATGTTTCCCTTTTTTCTCACCAATTTGTAGCTCTTCATTTAGTTCAGAACCTGGATGAAATAAAAGTGGAGGAACTTCCAGCAGCTTGATATACTCAGCCAGCTTTCTTTCATGCTTTTTATTATCTTTATATCTAATTCCAGTAAGGATCTCTCTTAGAATAGAAACATCATTCTATTTTTCCTGCTTAGAATTCTGCAGTCCTTGAGGAAATGGAAGCTTTTTGCATTTTGCTTCATCCATTGGCTTGCAAGCATCTTCAAACAATCATTTTTTGGTTCTTTTCTCAGGTTGTGTCTTGTTGTAGTCCTTTGGTTGTTTTCTCTTACATTCTCTTAAAAGAGTTAGCTGCTCTTCCTTGCAATCCTCTTGTTAATTATTTTGATCACTATTCTTTTCATATTTATCAAATGCTTCCTTTTTCTCAGCAGCTTTAGTACTTGAAGTTTCCACCTCACTCCTTGCGAAAGTAGCTTGACATTGCTTTATTGAGTTCATCATGGTGTTGCTAGGCAATCTCTCATTATACTTATTTAACATTTGCTCTGAAATTTGTCCTATGTGCATCTCCATCTTCTTCACGGATGCCTCTTGATTCTGGAAAGTTGATTGAGTAAATTCCATGAATTGGAGCAAAGTTTCTTCAACTTCATTATTTTTGTTTGGAAGAGTCTTTGAAGGCTGCAGTCCTCCTTGAAGTTGAGAATATGATGCTTAAAAATACGGCTGTGAAAATTGAGGACTTGAGAAAGGTGTTGCTGCAACATAAATTTGTTGATTCCAATCATAATGTAGTTGACTCATGTTAGCTTGATACTGATATACATGAGGAAAGGTAGATTGAGGTCTTTGAAAATTTCCTCCATGATTGATTTGTTCTTGAAATTCTAGTGCAGCCACATCATTGCTTCCATTCAAATTATTTTCACTGTAAAAATCACACACTAAAGGGTTAGTTTAGGCAACTCTAACTTAAAAATTATTAATTAAAGCTTCAAAAGCATCTGCTTCATAAGCTTTTGTTCTTGCAACTTGGCTTTGATGAAAATTCTGATACATGCTGGTTGCCATCAAACAATAGAGCAACTTATTTTTCTAGTTTTTCTTTGTATATGAAAAGAAAGTGAACAAAATTCAAATGAAATCAATAACTAAGTAAAATGAAATATAAAATTATGTAGAAAATTACAAAACATAACATGCAGAAAACATTGAAAATTATGCAAAATGAAAATTACAATTATGTAGAAAAATGAAAAATGAAATTATGTAGAAAATAGCAAAAAATACAAAAAAGTTATGTAGCAAACAACAACAAAAATGCAGAATCTATCCAAAAAAATGCAAAAACAAAAATGAATTATGCAGAAAAATTAAACAATCATGCAGAAAAATGCAAAACAAGTCATGCAAAAGTCAACAAAAAAATTATGCAGAAAAATGCAAAATGAAAATAAGCAGAAATGTTGCAGAAAATTACACAAAATGCAAGAAAAAAATAAAGCAGAAAAATTAGAAAGCAAAATAACAAAAAGAAATGCTGAATCTAGCTATCTCTTTGCTACTAATGATATTGAAAGTAAATAGTCCCCAGCAACGGCGCCAAAAACTTGTCACACAAAATTTAGAGAACTAACTAGAAAGTGTACTAGATAGTTGTAGCAAGTAATAAAATTTGAAAATCAATGTGAGTCCTAAGTATAGTCCTCAGGGATTAGTTCTATCAATTACCACTTCATAAATCAATAACTAGTTGAGCCAAATGAATATTGGAGATGTTTTGTATCATTTGAGAACAAAAACATTAAGTGCAAAAATCTGAAAAATACAGCAAAACAGAATACGAATTTTGTATTACAATGTTATCTGGAAAATAGTTAGGAATCACTTCACCAGATTTTCTATTGCAATATAATAATGTTCTGGACTCTTAAGAATTCTAATTGATTGATAATCAATTTCACTTCTTTAACCAAAGGACAATTCTTTGCCTCATTGATCCTAATATCTAATTAAACCTCCCTACACTACTAGAAAAGCGCTTAATATAGACGGATTTTACAGACGGGAAAAAATCTGTCTGTATTACAGACGGCTTTACAGACGAATTTGTGAAATAATTTTTTTTTTCTAAAATATCTGTCTGTAAATCCGTCTGTAATACAGACGGATTTTTCCCCGTCTGTAAAATTCGTCTGTATTTTGCCCGCCTTTTGGCGCCAAACGTTATAGACAGTAATTACAGACAGATTTTTCCGTCTGTAATTTGAAAATAGGACGAAGTATTATAGCGGGAAATTACAGACGGATTTTCCCGTCTGTAAATATGGCGGTTTTAGCCGACCTTTCAGGTGGCACATTACAGATGGATTTTTCCGTCTGTAAATGGGATTGACGCATTTACAGACGGAAAAATCCATCTGTAATGTGCCTCCTGAAACGCACCGTTTCATTAAACCTATTACAGACGAATTTTCCCGTCTGTAATGACTGAAACCCATTAAAATCGCGTCTCCTCTTCCCCTCCCCCATCAGAACCCTCTCTCTCTCTAAGAGCTCAGTGTTTTGGCCATTGCGAGTTATTGGAGCAACCATTTGAAAGTTTTTTTGCATCATTGTATTCCTGGTATGATACTCTAACTTTTAATCGGTTTAGTTTTTTAATTTTTTTATGTTTTTTAGAGACTTAAAATTTCTAAGATAGAGTTGTAGGATTGGAGATTGTATGACTGGGGGGAAGGGCGTAGACTTAAAATTTCTAACATATGACTGTTTGTACCTCTTCTAATGAAATTGTGTTTTTGTAGAGCAACTTCTCCATTCCCCCCAGAACGAAAAGATGATTTTCAAGGCCTGGAAGAGCACACTGCAAAGCAACTAAGACAGATGTACACTAAGGCTCGCCAGGACCCTTCTACTGCTGATTGGATAGCACCCAACTTTCTTCATGCCTTGCAAGAGTATTGGGGTACAGATGAGTTTAAAAATCTCTCTGTAAAGAACAAGACAAACAGGGCATCTAATAAAGGGGGGTCACTGCATACTGGTGGGTCTACGACTTTGGCTGGCAGTAAGGCAAACTTGGTATGTGATTTTAAAATTCAGTTTACTCTATCTATAATTTCATATTTGAGATTGTGATTTATTTCTAATTGCAGGAGAAGTCGTTGAAGAGGCCACCTACTACTGAAGAATTGTTTAAAGAGACACACACTCGCAGGCAGGACAAAAACCTGTGGGTTGATACACGATCTCAGGCCACATATGTAAGTCATAGTTATTGATAATATATGTTATTATTAGCGACTTATTAAATAGTTCTCCAAACTAATATCTAATTATCTGAACTGAACTGTAGGATAACTATATTCAAAGGCTTGAGGAAGCATCTTCTCAGAATCCAGAGTCAGTAGATGAGGATGCTATGTGGTCACAGACAGTGGGTGACCTTTATAAAGGTCGCATTTATGGCATGGGGGGCCGCTTTGCAGACTCCATGTCCCCTGCATCTGTCACTGGAGATGCCCCTTCTCTTGCACCTGAGGATGTGGAGGACATGGTCCGCACTCAGGTCCATGCCCTCAATGAAGAACTCCAGAAGCAGAATGAGGAGATGTGGAAGAGCAAAGAAAGTGCATGGAAGAAGAAATGGGCAAAGAAAATGGAGAAGAAGATAGAGAAGAAGGTGGCGTCGAGAATGCAAAGGTAGGTCCAGCAGCAGATGACGCAGCAGCATATGCAAATGCAGCAGATGCATGCTTATTTTGAGCTCATGAGAGCAAGCAGCTCCACACCTCTTCCTCCTCCTCCACCAGCTCCAGCACCACCGGTTTTCACCTCCATGCATCATTCTTCTACTGACTCCTCTTCTACTGATGATGATGCTCCTTCGGATTCTGACCATATAGATTATTCCTGATGAAGACTTGTATTTTATTTTTAAATGTATTTATTTATATGCTTTTTTTTCTTCCTTTGTAACAACATTTAAATTTTATATTTTATAAATCATTTTGGAATGTTTAGATGCCGAATCTATAGTTTCTATTTTGTTTATAAATTGTGATAATCAAGAATAGCAGGAAATAACTATCTATACAAATAAAAAAATATCAATTATAGTAAAATATATCACTGACGGATTACAGACGGATTTTTCCGTCTGTGACTTACAGACGGATTTTCCCGTCTGTTACTTACAGACGGATTTTCCCGTCTGTGAGTTACAGACGGAAAAATCCGTCTGTAATTATTTACCGACGAGGATATTACAGACGGTTTATATCCGTCTATAAATCCGTCTGTAATAGAAAAAACCGTCTGTAATGCTCTAAAAATCCGTCTGTAAATCTGTCTGTATAAACAGACTTTTTAGTAGTGCTAATTCCTTAGGAAAAATTCAACCAAATATTGCATTAAGTTATGAAAATTATAGGATTACTAGATTATGATACTTATTCCTAAGATCTTAATAACCTAGGCATATGATTCAGATATGAGAAATAAACTCAATTTGCATTGATGAAGATTCCTCTAGGTTCAATTGAATGAAGGATTAGTTCACAACTATATTAAGAACAAAATCACATACTCAATTCATAGATCTCTAACAAAAAGAAATCAGAACATGTTCCTAAAAGAAAAAGAGAGAGAAAAAGTACAAGTAGAGGAGCTGCAGGATTTCTTCACAAATCCAATCCTCAGTTTGATTCCTCAAGGTCTAGAGCTTGGAAGTCGCCCCTTATCTTCCTCTCTAACTCTCTTAAGGTGTAGAAATGAAAAGAAAACAAAAAATGGGAAAAGACTTCCAATTCTGAACTCTTAACTTCTATTTATAATGTTTTCTCGCCTTTTCCACTTCCACGCATTAATCTCAGAGGATTATAGCATGAAAGGTCTTCTAGAAGCTTCTACAACTGAAATAGGAACTCAAATCGTCCAAAGTTGACAATTAGAAGTATTTTTCAAAATTCTATTATTTTGCGTAGACACTCTCAACACTTAGAGTGTCCACGCGTAGCTTTGCGTAGCTACTCTCTTGGTCTTCATGGATTTTCTTCTTCAAAGTGTTAACTCTATGTACTCAGAGTGGTTATGCCCTACACATAACACTTGATTCTTCATCTTTAAAGCTCAATTCCTCTACTTTCTTCACTTCAATCTTCAACTCAAATTCTCAGCTCAAGCTTCTACATAATGATTAAGTCATTTTAAGTCAAATTGTTCAGAATTGGACCAAAAATGTAAGATTATAAACTATTTATGCAATTATGAATATTAATGCAATTTTTATGATATTTTCAACTTTATTTACTATTTAACTCTTTATTTATTAACAAAAACTAGGCTAAAAATATAGTAAAATGTAGATTTATCAACGGGCCACAGTGGTTTGCTTCTGAAAATGCTAGCTAACCAAAGTTTCACCAATAAAAAAATAATAACCAGAAATAGATATGCAAGTGTCCAAGCATTATAAAAGCCCTTGACTTAAGTGTGAGACTTGTGAGAAAAGAAAAGACCAAGGTCAGGGGCCTTCTTTAGATATCAAAAAACTTTGTTGGGTGCTTTGTAGTGAGTTTAAGCTGGAGGATTCATGAACTTGCTCACCTGTTGAGTAGCAAAGGTGATATCAAGGTGTGTGGCAATGAGGTAGAAGAGTTTGACAACAAGTCTCATGTTGGAGAGAGCACCATCATAAGAGGGACTAATATCTTGATGAAGGTGCATTGCAGGATCTAAAGGTGTGCTTGCTAGTTTATAATCGAGCATGACAACATCTAACAAAATTTGTAAATAACATTTCATTTGGGAGAATGAAATTCCAATAGATGAATTTGCAATTTCCAACCCAAGGAAATACGTTAGCATGCCTAGATGCGTAACCAAACACTGTAAGCAAATTCTCCTTAACAGAAGCAAATTCACTAAGATAATTCTTAAATAAAAGTACATTATCGACAAAGACAAGTAAGCTAGTAAAAGAAGAATTTGAGAATTTAAGGGAAAGAGAATTGTTAGCAGCAGAACAAGAATAACCAAGGCTCAAAAGAATATCAGATAATTTTTCAAACCGTTGTTTGCTTGCTTCAATCCATATAATGATTTACTTAGCTTGCAAACTTTATAACAAGTAGATTATGATAAAATTACTTAGATAACCATGCTTCTTATAGCACACATCCACTATACATCCAATTCTCCCATAAAACTGCGGATTTTGAGGTTGTCTTTGTCAAAAGAACCATATCCTCTACCTCTACCAAACTGCTTCTTGCTTTTTATAATATTAATGAGGACTTGACCTTCATTATTATTCGAACCACCAAATCTCCTTTCATGTCCACTAAGGAAAGAGCCTTATTAACACTAGAAAAGGGTTCCATCATTAGAATTTGAGTTCTAACAACAGTAATTCATCATTCAGTTTACTAAAGAACCTTATTACAATCTTCTTCTAGAAATTGCCTTCCATTGGTGCTCGCTATACAAGTACACTTCAGAGAACATACACAATCTACAAAGGTCTTGAAATTCTCTATTTCATCACATTTTATAGTCATTTATGTAAAGTAGTGAGCAACTAAACTTGTAGCTTATTTTAGGGACACCAGTTCCTCCTATAGCTCAAACACTCTAACTCGATTTGCTTGTGAAAAACAATCTCTCAGCAACTGTCAAGCTAGAATAACAACTTGAATGTAGACTATGCTTTGTTAAATGATAGGTTCAATTAAATTGAGAATTCAAGATAACACCAATTTGTTACAGTGCTCCAAGCATTGAAAGTTGGATCGAAAGCAGGAGGTATTGGCAACGATCCATGGATGAACTTGAATTAGTTCTTTGAGAATAACACTTCATTCCTATAGACAAGTTGTGATAATTTTTAACTTTGAGCAATAGAGACACTAAACCTATAAAAGGATTTTTGCTAAGATAAATGTAATAGACACTGAGTGAGTCTAATGTTAGATCTTGTGATGGAGGATTGGGAGAATTTCCACCATCATTGTTTTCTAAACTTAATGTTCTTTATGCCATAAAAACTTCTTGTAATATTATTTATCTTTACTTTGTATTTGATAATATTCCAAAGTAACTCAATTGTCCCTTTTATATATATATATATATATATATATATATATATATATAGATCATAGTTATTAATTATTTTTTTATATAAAATTAATTTGTGTTAATTATTAATGATGTTTCTTACAATTTTGCTAATAATAATTACTTCACAAAAACCGTTTATTCTAATAATTAATTTTATGTTTTAAGAGGATATATATAAATTTAAAGAAGCTACTTGTGTTCTAACTTTTAACTTTTACTTTAGGTAGATTAAAAAAATTTCAAAATAAATAAATAGATGTAGTTGAAGTTACAAAATTTTAAAAAAAAAATATTTTATGGACACTCATGAAAGTATAAAACGAAAAATAATAAATATAATAAATAATATGATGTGATAAGAAAAAAAGTGATAAATATTAAATAATTATATATAAATCATAGTAGTTTAAAAATTAGCGATCTAAGTTCTAACTAAGGGATAGCTAGGCATTTGGGATCCGCCTAGGATTCATGTGCTCTGTCTCCACTTGTCTCCCGCTATGTTCACAAGACATCTTTTTATGTGCTTTTGGTTTTTGGGGACAATTTTTAGGTGTTTGGACATTGACTTATCTGCCGCCAAACCATTAAACAAATGCCGCGTGTAAGTTTATACACAAGTAATTCCAGACTTGAGCAACAAGATATGGCTCATTATTTCTCGATACAATCAGATAAATAAATCGCTGACAGAAGAAAAAGAAAAATTATTTTTCATTTATCTTTTTCACCTTTTTTCATTGATGAGGGAATCAATGATAGCAAGATAAAAACTACGATTATGAAGAAAGTTAAATAAGTTTAAATTTAATAGATAGAAAATTCAAAATTAAAAAATAATATAAAATATTTAGAACTTGAGATTTAAATTAAAAAAAAATGCTCAATAAAAAAAGTTACACAATATAATGAAGAAGAAAATTAACTAATAAAAATACAGATATTTCTTACAAACACTCTTGTTTACGAAATAACTCACAAATGGTTAATGTAGAAATAAATGTGTTTAATTACGAAAACTTATTTATTTATTTAACTTTGAAAAAAAAGAAGGTTATAATCTACCTATGCTTCTATAAGATTGCATGGATGTAAAGCATGATATTGTGTATTCTTAGTTTTCAAAATGTTATTATTGGCGATTCGGAGATTGTGCATAAGGTATATTCTGCATGTTATAATCGGTGTGAAAAAAGTTGAAGTGGCCTAAACTGAGTAGGAGTAAGATGAAAGCAGAACTGCCGAGAGTATATATTGATGCACAAAATAAAAATTATACTAAAATAGTGTTAACATGTCTCATATTAATTAAAAATATGGTCAAAATATTTGTCTTATAGGACTTAAAAATAATTTCTCTTTATAAATTAAATTCTTAAAGTGAATTAGACACAATTTTTTAATGAGTAAATTGTTTAATCTTAAATTTTAAATTTGATGTTATCTAAAACAATTATTTGAGTCTTTACATAATAGTTTTTTTTTCAAATAATTCTTATAGTGTATTTTAGAATGCGGAGTTCCATCGTCCTCAACCTGTACTGGAAATTACTTTGGAGCCTTATAAACAGCTGAAAACTCATTGATATGCTTAGCTTAGCAGTATAAACCTGTGCAATGGCGAACAGAGGAATCTTTTGTGTCTGCTTCTCTTTCTTTAAAGCATGTGTGTTTTCGATTATATAAAACTTATTATGTTTTTTTGTCCCATACGAAAAGTACATTGCAGGGTGATAAATGATTACCTGACATTTAAATAGAAATAGATTCACGAATGCCACGGAAATTTAGCAATTAGCATTGTTTTATTGTTAAATTAAGCACAGACAATCTTTTGACTTGATCTCCTTTGTTATAATACGCCAAACTACATTACATTAAGCCCTTGAAAGCTTGTTGCATTGTTACAAAGCTCAATCTGTAGCTCATCATTATTTCTTCTAGCTAACATATCGAATGCAGTCTACCCAAATTTTCTCAATATATTTTAATTCAATTGTCGGCATCTTTTTAAAGAGTTGTTTGAAAAAATAAAGGTTTCAGAAAAAAATGGATGATAGGGAAAAATTGTTTAAAATAAATATATTTTAATTTAATAAATTTTAAAATAAAATAAAATAAAAATAAAATAATGAATTAATATAAATTTAATGTATTTGTTTATCATTAAAATGATTGATAATTCTTTAAATTCAAAAATAAAAAAAATTCTTTCCACTCCTTCTCTTTTTTTTATAAAAACTTCTACTCAAACAATCTTAATAGATAAGCAAATTGATATAATTATTAATAATTATTTAATTTACTTAAAATAATTTTACACCATGATAATATATTTATAATAGGAATTTTTTTTTGGTACATTATTTTTTACGGTAGTTGAAAACAGTTGAATAAGTTATAATAAAGAATATTCTTATAAGAAATACCCTACCACTTAGAGGAATTTTATTCAAGTTATCGGGTTGAACTAAGGTAAGTCATACCATTTTTAAGAAGATTCCTTCCTTATATATGAATGTCGGTAGTTTTGTCCTTTAGCATATGATAAGTCTGTATTTAGACCTTCTTTTACAGCCCATATATTCATATTTGATCTTTATTTTATTTTAGTTTTACACTAATTTATATATTAATTGTGCAGTTTGATATAAAGAGGCCGCAAGTGGATTTTGGGTGCATTTTAGGCGCAAATTGATAGAAGATTAGAACTTCATAGCAGCCAGCACGCCTAGACCCTTCCAACAAGCACGGGGTGCTTCGAGCCCATAGTATGAATCGAATTTTACTAACCATGTATTGTTGTGACACACCAAAATAAGGTTGCCATAACTCATAAGTGTCAGAACATGGTTGTATAGTTGTACTATGCAATGTTCAAGTACAGAATGATCGTGATTATGAATGGGATAAAAAATGTTATTGTCTGAGATGTTCTAACAAGCAATTTCGAATTTAACTTTGAATCAATATGTAATGACAAGTTTCAAAAGAAAATCCACTTTTTACAAACTAAAAGTGCAAAAAATTGAATGAAAATAATATGTGGCAGGGTTATGTGAGAGTTCAATGTTGGAGATGGGCATATTAAATTAATTTTCTTTAAATTTGTAGTAAATTGACGGTAACATTTACAAAGAATTAGTAAACATTCCATCTATTATTTAAAAATATTGATAAATATAAAAAATGTGTTGAAATAATTCTAAAAATTTTAATTTAATTTATTGAAATATAAAAATGTGTTGATAATAAAATGGTGTCTACTTGTAGTGATTTTGAATTTTACAGTATTGGTACCCTTCTCATGTGGTCTACTATATTTATAATTTTGTACAAAAATATATTTATATTATAATTAAGTCAGCAAATTTTTTTATAATTTTTTTACTTTTTAAGAAAAAAAAATTAAACCACTCCAATACATTTCAAATGGAGAGAGGGTTGCAGATAGGGTTCTTTGGAAGGAAAGGAGGAGAGGCCATTATCAGGGATGGAGATGGCAACATATATGGCACTAAAGGTTGACAACATAAGATAACATCGCTTCAATGTCACCATGGTCATTCGATAAAATCTGTTCAACTAAGAAGCGCTACAAAGCCACTGCACAGCAATATAAAAAGCACCAAATCAAAGCCATCACCATTTAAATATGAACCATCACAAATCTATTGAAACCACCATGCACTGCCAAATCTTGACCCCCAAAACCTCTTCCAACTTCATGCATTAGCACACCTTGCCACCTATAACACACTAAGATTTGAGCCCCCTCCCCTTCTTCACTTTTTCCCTCTTTCTCATTGGCGGCATATTTATCGCTTACCCCTTCATTAATAATAAAATTTCTAGGTTCCTTTCATTATTAAGTTGCATAGTTTCCCATTGTGCTAATGTATGAAAATTGACTATGCTTACGCCTTCGATGCGGATGAGTTACACCCTTAGTTTTGGCCATTCTTAAAGAAGAGAAAAAAATGTTAAATGAACATAATAAAATTTTTAGATTAATCTTTTGAGGTCCTTTGAATAAAAAAATTATATTAGATGAAAATAAACTTAAATCTAATATAGATTAATTACTGACACATGTTATCTAAACATTGGAACACCAAAAAAAGGGTGCAAATATCCTTTCAAATTTGAAGGTACTAGAGAATTTCTTTATAAAAACATAAACATTTAGATGTATGATTATGGTATGCAACGATTTGGTCACATCGATTTTGACATGAGTGAGGGTGGTTTAAATTGAGATTCGCATGACATGGTACAAAATGACTAGGATTTAACTTTAAGCTACTAAATAGATAAATCCTAATTCTATACTCCTATTTCATAGGGGACAATCGGGAGTACTACCTTTTTAGGTAGTACACCCTTATAGCATCAGTGAAATGTCGTAAAAGGCTTTGTAAGAGGCATATAATATGTTTCACTAATGTATTATAATAGGCTCTTGGAGGGCGATGACATCCCTATCTTCTGCTTCTCCTCCCCTTAGCTAAAGATTTAATAAAGTATCTAGTAGGATCTCTTAACTTTTCTTTAGCTTTTAAGGGTATAGAGCCCGCGTTAGTTGGTCATAGCATGCTGAGAAGATGGGACTCACTCTATCTTGACAGAAAGTACTGATGTTTTGTAGTAAGAACCTAACGACACTCTAGATTAATTGTCCAGTAGCTCGAGTTGGTCATAAAGGAGGCAAGCTGAGATGAAATACGTCCTTGTGATATCTAAGCTTACCTTTGCCCAAGGTCGATTGGGTTTCTTTCACACCACTTCTAGATATGAGAAGCATGACTTGTTGAGATGACCACTTCCATGTATCAATTTTCTATTAGAGCTATTTTGTTAGTTTCTTATGCATATTAAGTATGTAATCATGCTAGGTGCGGTTTCTCATGTTCAAGGGAAATTACCTTTTACCCTTAGTTTTACCTAGTGGGTAAAGGGTACGAGAGTCTTTCCCTTCTTTATGTGGGTGACTTTGGTGAATGTTCTTTTTTCTCTCTCTTTCTAAAACTTCAAATTTTAGATTTACTTTTTTCCTTTTACTATTTTGGATATACTTTGTGCATTCTTTTTTATTTTCTTTTACTTTATATAGGTATTTTGATGCTCTACTCTAATATCTTTTTTCTGTTCTTCTTATTTTGCTATTTTTACTATTTTTCTTCTTATTTTTTTTGCATAGTCAAGAGGTTTTAGGAATGATTAGGGAGGGCGGGAAGATGATTTTGAGGGCAGTTTTGCAAACTTGCCAAGGGATTCTCAAATTAAACTAGAATATTATCCAACAAAAATTATTTACAATTACTGAGAATATCTTGATTTAATTGCATTAACCAAAAAAGTGTCTAATAGAATAAGAGAAATTCATATAAGATTCAAATTAAACAAAAATGAGAAGAAAAAAGCACATTGTAACTGTTTGAGAAGAAAATTATTCGAAAAGAACTTAGGGCATGCAACTTTACTTTTACACCTCTTTCTGTTTACTTTTAGTTTAACCCCAATATAAGTTTTCTTACAATTTCTAATCACTCATACTAAAGTTACTGACACTCAATGGTCATACAATATTCTTTTTGCTAAGCGATCACCCTTAATGGTCATGCAAGATAAAAAGAGAGGAAAAACATGGAGATCTTGAGCTTATGAATTCAATAACCAATTGATAGATGAAAAATAAGTTTGGTCCAGTTAATTTCCTATCTCACTTTATCGTATAGTTCCATTAACTACATGTGGCACAGTCACATATCATGTAATCAACTATGACCTATTAAGAATGACCAATCCCAATATAAAACATATACATGCTTGGACAAAAACTAATCTTGAAAAGAAATAAGAAATGTAATTAAATAGAAAAATCACATAAAGTGTGCAAAGGATCCACAATTGTAACGCCCTTAATTTTTTATTTAAAAATTAGATAATATTTTTGTGTTTTTCTAAAAAAATTTCAGTGAATTGTGAAGTTAGACACATGAAATAAGAGGTACAAAATTCATCCCTCTTTCATGGTAGCTTATGCAAGTGTCAAAATTCATGTGCTTGAGTGTTGTATGATGAAGACATGGTCTGCACAAAACACCCAAAATTTCATCAATTAATCAGAAAAATAAGGTAATTAAAAATGCAGAAATATAAAAAAAATAAATCTGCATTGTATTACAACTGAAAATATCCAAATTGTTCTGAACAACTAAAAAATAACTAACTAAAAATTACAGAAAAAAGGTCCTAATTACTAAAATATTATAGTACTGAAATACAAATAAAACACAGAAAATATAGATCCTAATCTAGTCTTCTGCATCCTCTTCCTCTGAACTCTCCTCTTCTTCTTCATCTTCTTCATCATTCTCATCATCTTCATCCTCATTAGCCCTTGGAGGAGTGTTGAAGCAAGTGTTGAAGAGAGGGAAGTTGTTGAATGTAGTGGCTCTCAAACATTAAGCATCTTCCACCTCTGATTCATAGAGCTGCTCTTTTGTCATCCCTATCTTTTTACCAATATTCACCACGATGTTTTCCAGCAGAATAACTCCAGCTTTATTGCTCTCATGTAGAGCATTCTGCCTCTCTGCCAAAGAGTCTTGTCTGTCCATAATTTTTTGTAGTTATTCCTTGACTTTGAGGGGATAATCCTTTTTGAACTTGGTAGGTACAGTTGAGGCGGCTGTGGCTGGAGTGGAGTGATGAATCCATATTTTGACTGATATTTTAGCATAATTCTAACACATTTGATAAGAAAAATATATAAAGAAAGCAGAAAAACTCAGAAAAAGAGAAGGAATTGAAGTTTTGTTTAAATTTGTAGTTATTTTAGCAATTGTGAAATTTTTGCTTAGGAATTAAGTTTTTAATCTTGTTTTTGAAGGAATAAATTGAGCAAGGATCATATCCATGGAGGTTTGATGACAAGGAAGAGGAAAGAAGCAAGTCTGGACTCCAAAAACATAAGAATAAGAAATTGCAGATTGGGCGTGATCATTATTGTCAGTGAAAGTGATCACTTCAGAGCTCAAAGAAGAAGTGAAGCCTGTGTGTTACCACTTTTATCATTAAAAGTGATAGTTCCAGAGAGGCAAAATATCAGGAAAGCTCTGCGTAACCACTATTGTCATCAAAAGTGATCGTTCCAGAGAGTCTTCAACTTGGTGAGTTACGCATAGTCACTTTTATCAGCAATAGTGATAACGCGCAACTACTTTGGCTCTGCGTTGTCACTTTTATCATCAAGAGTGATAGTTCTAGAGAGCTCTCAATATCAGGAAGTTGCGCGTGGCCAGTATTTCTGGGAAAAGTGTTAACGCGCAACCAAAAACTCTCTGCGTAACTACTATTTCTCATAAAAGTGATGACGTGAAAATCTGAGAAATTCTATAAATACCAGAAACGATCCGGAAAAAAGGGGATTCTGTTTATTTTCAATTTTTTTTAGTTAGATTCTTGTTAGAGGAATTGAGAGAGAGGAGTGGGGATTCGAATCTCGGAGCTTCACAAAGAGGAATTGGAGTGGAGCAAGCTTCCATGGAGATTCTGATTTTCTTCTCTCTTCTTCTCTTTCTTTTCTTTTCTCTGCTGCCATGGTTGTGTAATTTATTCATAGTTAGGGATTGTAGATCTGAAACGAATATGTTGAATTGATTTTGGATCTGGATTTCAAGCTTTGGAATAGATTGAGTGATTGATTCTGCACTTTACGTAGGAATTGAATCGAAATTTGATTAAATAATTTCAGAGGAACTCTTGTCAATGGAAATTGAATTTGTTCTTCAGATCTGAACCAATCACCAAGATTATAGTTTTCTTGGGGATAAGGAACTTTGATCTTGCAATCTTTTGGTTTCTTATACTTAAAGCAATGTTGAATTAAATCAAATCTAAGGAATTAGAATGTTTTAATTGAATGTTAGGTTCACTGAGTTAAGGAATTAACCTCTGAACAATAGAACGTGAAACTGATTGTCTTTCTTTCCAAATGCTTGTTAATTCAGAACTTTATTGATTAAACATTGGAGTTTTGGTGAAGCAATTCCCTAGCTATGGTTTCTTCCTCTGTTATCACATAATTGTTTGTTCGTTGTTCTGTTTTCTGCAAGTTCATTTTACTTTTAATTATTTTAGTTTGTTGTTATTACATGTTACTACTCTCCTTCCAATTTCGAAAAAGCTTAAATGGTTATAATTCTATGAAGTGGTATTTGAAACCTAAATTCCCTGTGGAGACGATATTTGGATCTTAAATTTACTCATTACTTGCTGCAATCCTAGTGCACTTACTAGTGTTAGATTGTGAACAACATGGAGGCATATATATTCTTAATCATGGTTACTGTAATTAGAGGAACAACCTTAATTTTCTCCTAAAATTCCCCAAATTCTGCCCCTGCATCCTCACAAAGTAAAGTGATTAAACCTGGAAAACCTAAAGAATCCCTCTTTGTTTTCAGAATTACTTTGATGCTTGTCACAAAAATTAAAGAACTAACTAGCAAGTGTACTAGGTAGTTGTAGCAAATAATAAAATTTGGAAATCAATGTAAGTCCCAAGTATCGTCCTCAGGGATTAGGTCTATTAATTACCACTTCATAAATCAATAACTAGTTGAGCTAGACGAATTTGTAGAGTTTGAATCATTTAACAAACAAAAACAATAAAATACAGAAATATGAAAAATATAGTAAAACAGAATACGAATTTTGTATTAAAATGCTATATGGAAAATAGTTAGGAGTCACTTCACTAGATGTTCTATTGCAATGTAATAATATTATGGACTCTTAAGAATTCTAATTGATTGATAATCAATTTCACTTCTTTAACAAAAGGACAATTCCTTGCCTTATTGATCCTAATATCTAATTAAACCTCCCTAATTCCTTAGGTGAAATTCAACCAAATATTGCATTAAGTTATGAAAATTATAAGATTACTAGATTATGATACTTGTTCCTAAGATCTCAATAACCTATGCATATGATTTAGATATGAGAAATAAACTCAATTTGCATTTATGAAGATTCCTCTAAGTTCAATTGAATGAAGGATTAGTTCACAACTGCATTAAGAACAGAATCACAAACTCAATTCAATTAAAACCTCAAGGTCCAAATCCAAAATTACATCACAATATCAAATTTGGATCCATGGATCCTTAACAAAAAGAAATCATAACATGTTCTTAAAAGAAAAAGAGAGAGGAAGAGTAGATGAAGAGGAGCTACAAAATTTCTTCATAAATCCAATCCTCAGCTTGATTCCTCAAGGCCCAGAGCTTGGAAGTTGCCCCCAATCTCCCTCTTTAACTCTCCTAAGGTGTGGAAATGAAAAAAAAAAAACAAAAAATGGCAAAAGACCTCCAAATCTGAACTCTTAACTTCTATTTGTAATAATTTTTTTCGCCTTTTTCACTTCTATACTTTAATCTTTGAAAATTATAACATGAAAGGTCTTCTAGAAGCTTCTATAGCTGAGGTAAGAACTCAAATTGTCCAAGGTTGACAGTTTCAAGTGATTTTCAAAATTCTGTTATTTTGTGTGGACACTTTAAGTGGTCAAAGTTCCACGCGCAGAGTGAGTGGCTACTTTTAGTGGTCAGAGTGTCCACGTGCAGAGTGAGTAGTTACTTTTAGCGACCAGAGTGTCCACGTGCAAAGTGAGTGGCTACTTTCAGTGACCAGAGTGTCCACGCGCAAGACTCTTTAGGATTTCTGCTATTGGAGTGTTCACTTTCAGCACTTAGAGTTGCTACTCACTTGATCTTCATAGATTTTCTTCTTCAAAGTGTTAACTTTATGCATCCAAAGTGGCTACGCCCAACACATAACACTTGACTCTTCACCTTTTAAGCTTAATTCCTCTACTTTCTTCACTTCAATCTTCAACTCAAACATTTTCAGCTCAAGCTTCTGCACAAAATTAAGTCTTTTTAAGCAAAATTATTCAGAATTGGAATAAAATCTAAAATTCTAAACTATTTATACAATTATGAATATTAATGCAATTTTTATGGTATTTTTAAGTTTATTTACTATTTAACTCCTTATTTACTATTGCCTCTCACAAGCGCTCTTTTAACGTCACTAGCTTGACACCTCATGTTTCTCAATCTTAAGAAACCAAATTAATACAAGATATGTTCTTGGTAAATGCCTCTCCATGATAAACTTTCAATCTTTGGTCATTGACCTTAAACTCTCTGCCTATCTTTTGATCCTCAATTAAAATTGCACCATAGGGAGATACATTCTTGACAAGAAAAGGTCCAGACCATCTTGATCTAAGCTTCTCTAGAAATAATTTCAGTCTTGAATTGAACAATAGAACCAACTGTCCAGGTTTGAACTCTTCCAATATGAATTTATCATGGATTCTCTTGATTTTCACCTTATACAGCTTACCTTAATTCCTCTAGTTCATGCAGTTGTAGAAGTCTTTTTCTCTCCAGCACTAGCCAAGTCAAAATTCAGCCACTTGGTGACTCAATAAGCTTTACTTTCCAGCTCAACTGGTAAGTTACATGCCTTTCCAAAGACTAATTGATATGGTGACATACCAATTGGAGTTTTTAAGGCAGTTCTATATGCCTATAGAGAGTCATCCAATCTTTTTGACTAGTCTTTTCTTGAATTATTCACCACTTTTTTCAAAATTTGCTTAATTTCTCTGTTTAACACTTCCACTTGTCTACTTGTTTATAGATGATAGGGAGTAGCCACCCTATGTTTAATTCCATACTTGTCACAACTTTCAACATAATTCTTGGCATCTTTAAAGAGTGTAGGCCAAAAAAATCTTGCTTGCAAGACTTTTACAGTAGTCCTTGAACTTCTATAATGGCTTCCATACTCTGAATTATGACAATGCCACAATATTTTAGCTTGTTCATTTTGTGGGATACACCTTAGTAGACCATCCACCCCAATCTTGTACAAATAAAGGTCTTTCCAAACATAGAATTTGTTGTCATGTAGAAACTTCTTTCTTTGCTGCCAGCTAAGCCTCTTTGGAAGGAGTTGAGTGGCCTTAAAGTTTGCTATGTCAGTAAACCAAGGTATATCTTCTACAGCCAAGAGTCTTTCATTTGGAAATTCCTCATTAATATCCAAGGAATTAGAGGTTAAGCTATCCAATGGAAGTCTGGTGTAATGCCTTGAGTTTTGTAAACTATTGTGATTATTAATATGAATATGTGGGTTGCTATTTGAATATGTATTTGATGTATATGATGATGTGAATATAAGTGTATATGTGTGTGATAACGTGAATGTATATGAATATGTGTATACGAGCATGAGTGTGAATGTTGATTTTGTATTGAGAATGTTTGACTTATGGATGGGCTGGACCGATTAGAAAATATAGGTTGGAGTGTGTTGTAGGGCATTCTCGCTGTAGCGAGGGGAGAGGACATGCCTCTATTGCGCTCTTGCTGTAGCGAGAAGGCAATAGAGGGAGTGCATTTCTGGGATGCAATCTTCCTGTAGCGAGATTCTGCAGAAATCAGAGTGCAAATTTGTCTCGCTGTAGCAAAAGTGTCGCGACTTATAGGGTATTTAGGGGTTTAGGGTTCGAGAAACTCATTTCTCACTCTTTCTCTTCATCCCTGTTTTAATTCTCTCGACCCTCAACCCTATTTCAATGATTAAATTGCCTCCAATGCCATTTAGGAGCAAGATTGAAGGTAGAAGTCATGTTTGGGATGCTTGGAAGTGAGTTTTATGTGTTAGGGTTTCAATTTTTGTCTTTTTCTTTCATTTTCTCAGTTTCTCATGGAGTTTTCCATGTGGGGAGCTATTATACCGTTGATTTGTGTTGTGGGTCTTTAATCCAAGATAAAGGGAGACTCTACCCTATCTTTTGGTGCTTACAATTTGTTTGTAGGGTTATGTATTGGCATGTGAATGATTGAAACGTAAGAGAATGTGTGTTTTGATGAAAGTGATTTAATAGGAGTGAGATATAGATAGAAAGAATGTATGGAATATAATTTGATTGATATTGGGTATGATGTGTGAAGAAATGGTGATGAAAATTGGATGTTTGAGTGTAATGTGATTGAATGTGGGCATTTGTGCCATTTGATGAAAATGAATACCATGATGTGATTGGGAATGTGAATAAATGTGTGTGGAAATGGCATGAAAATGCGTGTGATTGCGATTGTGAATTGGTTGGAAACTATGAATAGTTTAACGATACAATTGGGGTACGAAAGATAGGAGCGGTAGAAATACCTTGGGGAAGAGAGAGTGGTGGTGACACCAACAGTAACATGAGTGCACCACAGGCTACATACTCTCCTATTAACTCGGCCTCTAACTAACACCTCTGCTTGGAGGGATCAGTATTGCACATTTTGTATCCGTGAAATAGGGACTATCCGATGACCATCCATGGTGTGAAGCTAAGTAAGTCCCTCAGGTTGAGGGCATCAGGAATCTGTGATCACAGTGCCACAATGAGCGTGGCTATGTGCAGTGAGTGCCTGTTGTTACAATTCTAAACACTAGCAAGTGCACTAGGAATTGCAGCAAGTAATAAGTAATTTTAAGATCAGAGTATCATCTCCACAGGGAATTAGGAATTCAATTACCACTTCACAGAGCAAGAACTATCATACGAATTTGGAAGAGTAGTAACATGTAAAAGGAATAACCAAAACAATACAGAGTATTAAACTTGCAGTAAAACAGAGAATGAAAGTTGTGTTGAGATGAAATACGAATGAAGGATAGTTAGGAATTTATTTCACCAGAATATCAATATTAATTCAATTAAACCCTCTGAACATTCAAGCAATTGGTTAATTGACAATCAGATTCACATATAACTGGTCAAAGGTTAATCCCTTAACTCATTAACCCTAACGATCAACTAAACCCCCCTAATCCCTTAGGTGAGATTCAATTTCAAGTTGCATTAAGAATTACAACCATAAGATTGCAGAATTAAGTTCCCTTATCCCTAAGAAATCCCTAATTCTGGTTGCTAACTCATATTAGAGCAATAGATCCAATTCCCATTGGTAAAGGTTCCCCTTTGATTAATTAAGTGAATTCCCATTCAAAGATCACGTAAACAGCAGAATTAACAACTCAATTAATCCAAGAACTCAAAGTTCAGAAGAAAAAGTCGAATCAATACATCAATTCAAGATCCATAAACTCCTAACTTACAACAAAGAATGAGAAAGAAGGAGAAGAAGGAAAGAAACGCAGAAGATCCATCTTCAACAATCCCCAATCCGATCCCTATTCTTGGAGCTTGATGTTCGTCCCTAATCCTCTCTCTGACTCTGTCTGAACGAATAAAATGAAGTGAAAATGAAAAATGAGCAAAAGACCCCTAAATCTGAGCTTTTTCTGGTATTTATAGAATTCCTGACTTTGGGCGTTATCACTATGCTCCATAAGAGTGGCTATGCAGAGGCTTAATTGGTTTCTGAAGGACTGGAATGATCACTTTTGTTGATAAGAGTGGTAATGCAGAAGGTCGAGGAGTGTGCGTGATCACTTTCAAGAGCAATAGTGGCCACATGAAACTTGCCAAGCTGAGGACTCTTTGGAACATCCACTTTTACCAACAAACAGGGTTACGCGCTTCTCGCTAATATTAAGTCTTCGCTAATATTTATCTTAAATATAGGTCTTGTAGATTGGCAGATCCTTGAAAACTGAGGAGCATAAGCACTGAGCATTCTCTGCTAAGTCTGGAGTGTGATATATTTCATCCTTGGTCATTCCTATTTTTTGACCAATATTTAGCATCACACACTCCAATAGCATTATGCCAGCTTTGACACTACTATGCAGCTCAGTTTGTCTCTCAGCTAATTGATTCTGCCTTTCAGCCATCAACTTTAAGGTATCCTTCATCATCATTGGCTTCTCCTTTCTGAATTGAGAAGGAATGGGATATGCTGCAGAGCAGGAAGTGGTAGCATATATTTCCTTCACCATGGACACAGAAATAGAAGGCACAAATCTTATCCTTTCTTGGTACTTGCCAAACTCCACCCCTGCATCTTCACAAAGTAAAGTGATTACTGAGGGAAAAGCCAGTGAATCCCTCTTAGTCTTTAGGATGTTGAGTATGCATTCACTAATGATTTCCCCCACATCTATATACATATCTGTGACTATGGCAAAAAGCAGCTCAGCCCTTTTTATTGCCAATGTTGAGCTGTGTTTGACTGGCATGAAGGAATTTAGGATGAAGGTGCTCCATACTTTGGCAAAAGGTAGCAGATTCTTAGTGACTATGCACTTTGGCTTCTTTGCTTGGTTCAGCTTCCAAGTTATTCCTGGCCTTCCAATCTTCTCTAGAATCTGCACAAAGTCAATGTCAGAATTATTCTTGAATGCATTGAATTCCAACTGTGCAGGTTGCTTTACAAAATTGATGTTCAACACCCTATTGATATTGGCAAGTGTGAAGTCTACCCTCATACCTTTTACCATAGTATGAAATTTAGGGATTTGATCTCCCTTGAACTTTATAGCATTGGCATAGAATTCTTGAGTAATCTCCCTCCAGCCCATGCCAACTAAAGAACAAAAGGATTCCCAATCCCTCTTCTGAATTTCTTCCTTGTATTCTGGGTAATTGTCCCCAGCAATTTCAAATGCTCTATCAGGGACAATCTTTCTCCTCAAAATATTAGCCCTGAAGAAGTTCTCATAAGCAATACTTCTAAATTTGGGGTCACACACTTCTATTGGACTAGAGCTTGAAGCACCATCTGTTATAGCCTTCTTTGATCTTAGAGTGTTCTTGGAAGATCCAGCTTGAGTGTTTTTTGAAGATCTCCTTGGAGTGTTGTTGGAAGATCCAGCTTGAGTTTTCCTGGAAGATCCAACTGGTGTATTCATGGAAGTTCTGGCCATTTTAAAGTTTTCTACAATAAAGAACCACTTGGACATTTTAATATTGTAATACACAGCTGCAAAAGTATATATTTCTGTACTGAAGAAAATTCAATCAAACAATTTACAGAAATTCAATTCTTCTTACAACATAACATGCAATCTGCTGTCATGATAAGTCAATGTACAAATACAAAAGTACAACTGCACAGTATTAAGCATTCACAGTCAGAGCATGTTAAATCCTAATATATAAGTTCAAAGTGCACACTCTCAGAGCATATCAGGTTAACGCAGAGGAATCACTACCAATTTTCAACACAGATATGAACTCCAATCTTTCCCAGCATAATTTGTAACTAAATATCATCAGAGTTATGCACTCTAATTATCAATTCAATCTTTTCAGAGAATTTTGTTTAGGTCAACTCAGATTTTGCATAGATTTAGTTCATATAGTGCATTGTAGGTTTAACTATCTGAACAAAAATATCATAATTGACAGAGAAAACCTATTCAAAGTGTTGCCCATTCTATTATTGAACCAAATAGCCTAAGAACAGTGCCCCCTTTTCATTCGACATTTTTCAAATATGCATTCTAATACCATTCATCCACTCATATCACAAATTTACATTCAACAATTTGCAAGTCAAATATTTCACTGAAGTCTATTTAGGTCGCTCAATTTCTGCAGATTTTATTAAGAGAAATAGCACAATGTAGATTCCAATCTCCTAGAAAAATTTATACATGACAGGGAAAACTTATTTAGAGAATTATTCTCTCTATTGCTGAATCAAATAAACTCAGAACAATGCCCCATTACCCATTTGACGTTTTTCAAAACATCAAACACAGAAAAACCCTAATCCACAGTGTCAGAGAGATGGGGGTAAGCGTACCTTGCAAAGAGATGTAGAAATATGTGGGAAATATTTGCTGCTGTTAGGTTGATGCACACAGGATTGAGATTGCAAAGAATGCTCAGAGAGAAAGAAGATTTTTAAGGTGAAGGTGTGTGTGTGCGTGTTCACTCTCATATATTTTTATAGCCACGCGTGAGCACGTGACCACTTTCAAAAAGAAAAGTGAATGTTATGACATTAAATGCTCCCAGCGTTGTCACTTTTTTTAATTAGAGTGAGCGTTCCAGAGAGTTAGATATTTCTAGGTGAAGAGTGCGTTATCACTTTGCTCGGTGAAGAGTGCGTTATCACTATTGCTGAGCAAAGTGATAACGCACAGCTACGTGATAACTTTTTTAAAGTAAAAGGGGATAACGCACAGAGGTCCAGGTTATACTTACCTGTGTGTAGCCACATTTTCCAAGGAAAGTGAACGTTCCAGAGAGGTTGTTTTCCCCTCTGCCTCTGCGTGATCACTCTCATCAGTGAGAGTGAACGTTCTAGAGGAGCGTGTAAGCCTTCCTGTCTCTGCGTGATCACTCTCATCAATGAGAGTGATTGTTCCAGAGAGGAACCTCAAAATGCCTTCTCTGCGTAGCTCCTTTTCTGAAAAATAGTGATTACTCCCATCAATCACATTTCTCTAAAACCTCAATTAACTCACTTATCTCACTCTAATCCTTTCAATTCATTCTCACAATATCAAATCTCACTTCATGTACAAAATTCATATCAGAAAACCAGATGCAGCATAATCCTATTGCAGAAATTGTAGAATTTTTAAGAACATAAACAATGACAATTCTAAACAAAACAAAAAGCTTAAAATAGGTTAGAAATGTGAGTTGCCTCTCACAAAGCGTTCTTTTAACGTCACTAGCTTGACGTTAAATGTTCCTCACTTAAGAGGAACTAGTTTCATGCACACTTTGACTTTCTCCACTTGACCTCCAAGGTAAACTTTCAGTCTTTGCCTATTCACCTTGAATTCTCTGTCATCCTTTGGATCTGCTATCAGTACAACACCATATGGTGATACCTCTTTCACCATAAAAGGTCCAGACCACTTAGATTTTAATTTCCCTGGAAACAACCTCAACCTTGAATTGAAAAGTAAAACAGATTGCCCAGGTTTAATATCCCTTTTTAGAATAAGTCTGTCATGTAACTTCTTGGTCCTTTCCTTGTATACTTTGGCATTTTCATAAGCATTGAGTATAAACTCCTCCAATTCATGCAGCTGTAGCAGTCTTTTGTCTCCTACACTAACTTGGTCAAAATTTAGCCATTTCACAGCCCAGAATGCTTTATGTTCTAGCTCCACTGGTAAGTGGCAAGCCTTACTATACACTAGCTGATAAGGAGACATCCCAATTGGTGTCTTGAAGGTTGTCCTATTTGCCCACAAAGCATCATCCACTTTCTTAGACCAGTCCTTTCTTGAAGAGCTTACCACCTTCTCTAAAATCTGTTTTATTTCCCTGTTGAAAATATCTACTTGGCCACTTGTTTGAGGGTGGTAGGGTGTAGCGTTTCTATGCTTTACTCCATACTTCTCTAGGACTAATTCCAGATACTTGTTGCAGAAATGACTTCCTCCATCACTTATCAAAATTCTGGGCACTCTAAACCTTGAGAAAATGTTTTTTCTGATGAATGAAACCATAGTCCTTGCATCATTGGATCTGGTAGGAAGTGCTTCCACCCATTTGGACACATAGTCTACTACTACTAACATATATTCATTAAAAAATGAGCTAGGGAAAGGACCCATGAAGTCTATTCCCCACATGTCAAATAGCTCTACCTCAAGTATGTTTTGCAGTGGCATCTCATGTTTCTTAGATATATTTCCCATTCTCTGGCATCTGTCACATCTCTCCACATAATTATTGGCATCCTTGAACAATGTTGGCTAGAAAAGACCAGATTGTAGGACTTTGGCTGCTGTTCTTGAGCTTCTATGATGTCTTCCATATTCTGAACTATGACAGTGCCACAAGACATCTTCCTATTCTTCCTCTGGTATGCACCTTCTCATGGAAGAATTTTTTTCTCTGCTGCCAACTCAGCCAATTTGGAACATGATGTGTAGCCATAAAGTTGGCCATATCAGCAAACCATGGTTGTGATTTAATCTTGAATAAGCTCTCATCTGGAAACTCTTCTTTTATTTGCTCTACCTCAATTGGTATGGTCTCAAGTGGTAATTTTGACAAGTGGTCAGCAACCCCATTCTCCTTTCCTTTCTTGTCTTTGATCTCCAACTCAAATTCTTGAAGGAGTAAAATCTACCTTAATAATTTGGGTTTAGCATCCTGTTTTGACAAATGATACTTAAGAGCAGCATGGTCAGTGTACACTATAACCTTAGACCCTATCAAATAAGACCAAAATTTGTCAAATGTAAAAACTATAGCTAAGAGTTCTTTTTCAGTAGTAGTGTAGTTAATTTATGCAGCGTTAAGAACTCTACTAGCATAATGAATGACATGCAGTTTCTTGTCTTTTCTTTGGCCTAAAACTGCTCCTATAGCTACATCACTAGCATCACACATCAGCTCAAAAGGCAATTCCCAATCTGGTTTAACAAGTACAGGTGCAGAAATTAATTTTTCTTTCAAAGTGTTAAAAGAGACTAAGCACTTATCATCAAAAACAAAATCTACATCCTTACTCAACAACTCACTCAATGGCTTTGCAATTTGAGAGAAATCTTTAATGAACCTGCGATAGAACCCAACATGTCCTAAGAAACTTCTTACTCCTCTATCATTTATAGGTGGTGGCAGCTTCTCTATCACTTCTACTTTTGCAGGGTCCACTTCCATTCCTCTTGCTAAAACCTTATGTCCTAAGACTATTCCTTCTTGTACAATAAAATGGCACTTTTCCTAGTTAAGAACAAGGTTTGAGTGTTGGCAACGCTGCAAAACAAGAGATAAATTAGCTAGACATTGATCAAAAGAATTACCAAATACAGAAAAGTCATCCATAAAAACCTCTATAATTCTTTCAATCATATCAGAAAAAATGGACAACATACACCTTTGAAATGTAGCTGGAGCTGTGCACAGTCCAAATGGCATCCTCTAGTATGCAAAAACTCCAAAAGGACAAGTGAATGCTGTCTTTTCTTGGTCCCTTGGGTCGACTACAATCTGGTTGTAACCAGAATATCCATCTAGGAAATAGTAGTAGTCATACCCAACTAATCTCTCCAACATTTGGTCAGCAAATGGAAGAGGAAAATGATCCTTTCTTGATGCATCATTCAATTTTCTATAATCAATGCACATCCGCTATCCAATTACTGTTTTAGTAGGTATTAACTCGTTTCTTTCATTTGGAACAACAGTTATACCTTCTTTCTTAGGTACTACATGAACCAGACTAACCCATTGACTATCCGAAATAGGATAAATAACCCCTGCATCTAGTAATTTCATCACCTCTTGCCTCACTACCTCTTTCATAGTTGGATTAAGTCTTCTTTGAGGTTGGACAACAGGCTTGCAATTCTCCTCAAATAATATCCTATGCATGCAAAAGGAAGGATCTATACCTTTCCAATCAGAAATATGCCAACCTAGTGCAGATTTATGCTCTCTCAACACTCTCAATAGCTTTTCTTCTTGGTCTTTCTTCAGATTGCTATTTATTATTATAGGTTTATCATGCCCTTTATCAAGAAATGCATACCTCAAGTTAGAGGGTAATTGCTTGAGCTCCACTTTAGGCTCTTTTTTCTTTTCCTCTTCTTGATGTAATTCTTCCTTGAGTTAGTTCACTGCATTGTTAACACATGGAAGAGAATCTAGTTGCAAAATACATTCTTTCACTACCTCATCTTGCTCCTCATGAATATTACATTTTGCTACAGCTATTGTACTTTCTAAGGCTGCACTTTCATCATTTTTCTCCAAGGATGATGGTATCACAACATCTATTACATCAATATTCATGCAGCTCATATCATCACTTGGATGTTTAATGACTTTAAATACATTGAATATGACTTTTTCCTCTTGTACTCTTAACATTAATTCACCTTTCTGCACATCAATCAAGGCTCTCCCTGTGGCTAAAAATGGCTTTCCTAGAATGAGAGGTATATCTGCATCTACCTCCATATCTAGTATAACAAAGTCTGCAGGGAATATAAACTTGCCTCCTTTGACTAATAGGTCTCCTACTACTGTTAGCCAATTGTAATGTTATCCCTGTTGGCTTCACCTCCTCAATTCCCAGCTTCTTCATAATTGCTAATAGCATTAAATTTATGCTAGCCCCCAAGTCACACAGGGCTTTTCCAATGGAGCAAGGTATGCTAAACGATCCTAGATCCTTCAAATTTTTAGGCAATTTCCTTTGTAAAATTGCTTTGCACTCCTCAGTGAGTGGTACTAGTTTCTCCATATCTAGCTTCCTCTTCTTAGATAAAAGCTCTTTCATGAATTTTGCATAAGAGGACATTTGTTCTAATGCCTCTACAAATGGTATATTAATTTGGAGCTTCTTGAACACATCTATGAACATTTCAAACTGCCTTTCTTGTCTAGGATCCTGTACTCTCTTTAGAAACGTTAACCTCTTTAATTGCTCTTTATTAATAGGCTTGCAAGCCTGCTCAAATCTCTGCTTCTTGCCCTCTTTTCTTGTTTGTTATTGCAGTTTCCTTCTTCTTCTCCCCTCTTCAGCATAGTGTATTTTCCACTTGCAAAGTCTTCTTGTTTCAGCTCACTCTCCTCATAAGAATTTGTGACTTCATCTTTCTTTCTTGGGCTTGAAACCACTGCTCCACTTCTAGTGGTTATGGCTTGGCACTGCTCCCTTGGATTCACTATTGTACTACTAAGGAACCTTCCTTCATCTCTATTGGCAAGTTGCTCAACCAACTGCCCAATTTGTGTTTCTAACTTCTTTATAGAACTTTCTTGATTTTTGAAGTTAGTTTTTGTCACCTTCATAAACTGCAATAAAGTGTCTTCTATTACATTCACTTTCTCACTCAAGGGTCTTGAATTTGAATACCCTTGATTTTTCTGAAATGGTGCAGAAGGACTCCCTTGAGAATATTGTTGCTGTGCTTGAGGAGCTGCATTTGGGAAAGGTGCAGTACTCGCATTTCCTCTTGAATTATAATTTTGTGGATTCCACTTGGAAAACTGCTGTCCTCTATTGTTATTTAGTTGGAAACCAGGTGGATATGGTTGTTGTGGCCTTTGATAATTGCCCATATAGTTGACTTGATCAGGTTGTTCTATAACTGTGGGATCATAAGCTCCATTCACATGGTTGCCACCACATAAATCACAACTCAGTTGTGAATTTTGTACAACACCAGTTTGCATGTTACT
This sequence comes from Abrus precatorius, assembly GCF_003935025.1. NCBI lineage: Eukaryota > Viridiplantae > Streptophyta > Magnoliopsida > Fabales > Fabaceae > Abrus > Abrus precatorius. The sequence goes on from NW_020874292.1 coordinate 16,386,760, forward strand.
TATTTGTTGAGTCAATGCAGCAAGCTGTTCAGAGAATTGTTGATTCTACAGTTGGTTTTGAGCAAGCAAGGCTTCTATGGATTTGATCTCATAACCTCCTCTACTTGAAGCTTGTCTTTCATTCAGATTTTGATACGTCGAAGAAGCCATCATCTCTATAATTTGTTGTGCTTCTTTCAAGGTTTTTGAACTCAATGAACCTCTAGCTGCTGCATCTATCATGGTTTTAGTTGCTGCAATCATTCCATTATAGAATGTTTCAAGTTGCATCCATTCAGGTATGTAGTGGTGAGGACACTTCCTTAATAAATCCTTGTATCTTTCTCATGCCTTATACAATGGCTTTCCATCTTGCTGAACAAATGATGTGATTTCCCCTATGATTTTGGCAGCTTTAGAAGGGGGAAAATACTTGATTAGGAACTTATTCACCAAATCAGCCCATGTTGATATGCTACCTTGTGGCTGAGCTTGAAGCCAGCACTTGGCTTTATCTCTCAATGAAAATGGGAGTAATCTGAGTCTAATTGCATCTTCACTCACCGCATTAATTCTGATTGTGTCACAAAGTTGCAAAAAATTTGATATTTGTAGATTTGGATCATCTGAATGGCCTCCTGCAAATTGGTCTTGCTGTACCAAATTTAAGAGTGCAAGTTTTTTCTCAAAGTGGTTGGCCTGAATTGTAGGTCTCAGAATAGAAGAGCTGAACCCTTGTAAATTAGGAACTATATAGTCCCCTAATTTTCTCAGTCTTGATTGTTCTCCCATCTTTATTTGTTTGGGAATCTGACTGGGTTAAGGTGGAGGTGTAAAACTCTCTTGCTCCTCTCTTTCAATTTGCTTAAATCTTGCTTCACTTCTCAACCTCCTTAGAGTTTGGTCTATGTCTGGATCAAATACCAAAGTGGCTTTATTTTTATTTTTCCCTCGCATATACAAACCAAAAATTAACAAAGTTAAACTAAAATTCAATAGTAAGATATATACTAACAAATATTATGCAAAAAAATATCAGCAAATACATGTCAAATACAGGTCTAACAATTGCAGAATGATGCAGAAATTCTCTACTATTATTCTACACTTATCTATTAAAAATTGAACAAAGTAACTTGCATGTAATACTAACTACAGAGAAAAAATTAAGACAACAAGAATTCAATCTAGCAATTTTTCTGTTACTAATGATATTGAAACTCAAATTCCCCAGCAACGGTGCCAAAAACTTATTGTTACAATTCTAAACACTAGCAAGTGCACTAGGAATTGCAGCAAGTAATAAGTAATTTTAAGATCAGAGTATCGTCTCCACAGGGAATAAGGAATTCAATTACCACTTCACAGAGCAAGAACTATTTGAGTCATACGAATTTGGAAGAGTAGTAACATGTAAAAGGAATAACCAAAACAATACAGAGTATTAAACTTGCAGTAAAATAGAGAATGAAAGTTGTGTTGAGATGAAATACAAATAAAGGATAGTTAGGAATTTTGTTCACCAGAATATCAATATAATTCAATTAAACCCTCTGAACATTCAAGCAATTGGTTAATTGACACTCAGTTTCACATATAACTGGTCAAAGGTTAATCCCTTAACTTATTGACCCTAACGATCAACTAAACCCCCCTAATCCCGTAGGTGAGATTCAATTTCAAGTTGCATTAAGAATTACAACCATAAGATTGTAGAATTAAGTTCTCTTATCCCTAAGAAATCTCTAATTCTGGTTGCTAATTCAGATTAGAGCAATAAATCCAATTCTCATTGGTAAAGGTTGCTCTTTGATTAATCAAGTGAATTCCCACTCAAAGATCACGTAAACAGCAGAATTAACAACTCAATTAATCCAAGAACTCAAAGTTCAGAAGAAAAAGTCAAATCAATACATCAATTCAAGATCCATAAACTCCTAACTACGAAGAATTAAGCAAACATTACAACAAAGAAAGAGAAAGAAGGAGAAGAAGGAAAGAAACACAGAAGATCCATCTTCAACAATCCCCAATCCGATCCCTCTTCTTTGAGCTTGATATTCGTCCCCAATTCTCTCTTTGACTCTCTTTGAATGAATAAAATGAAGTGAAAACGAAAAATGAGCAAAAGACCCCTAAATCTGAGCTTTTTTTGGTATTTATAGAATTCCTGACTCTGGGCGTTATCACTATGCTCCATAAGAGTGGCTATGCAGAGGCTTAATTAGTTTGTGAAGGACTAGAATGATCACTTTCGTTGATAAGAGTGGTAATGCAAAAAGTCGAGGAGTGTACGTGATCACTTTTGAGAGCAATAGTGGCCACGTGCAACTTGCCAAGCTGAGGACTCTCTAGAACATCCACTTTTGCCAGCAAAAGTGGTTACGCGCTTCTCGCTAATATTAAGTCTTCTCTGGAACACTCACTTTTGCTGGCAAGAGTGACCACGCCCAGACTCCATTTCTCCTTTAAGTTATGGAATGATCACTTTCACTAACAATAGTGATCACGCCCAACTTGCATTCCATAATTCTTATGTTTTGAGTCCAGAATTGCTACTCTTCCTCTTCCTTTCCATTTATCTTTCATTTCCATGAACCTTGCTCAGGTTATTCCTACAAAAACAAGATTAAATTTCTTAAATTCTACACAGAAAGCTCACAACTTCTAAAACAACTATGAATTTAAAGAAAATCTTCAATCATTATATTTTTATGAGTTTTTCTGCTTTTTCTAACATATTTTCCTAATGAACTGGGTTAAAACTACATTAAAATATTAGTCAAAATATGGATTCATCAACGCCCGTGTGTGTTGATTGTTTGATGGTGAACTAATTGGAGTGAAATGTTGAAAAGTAGTAATTGTATTGTTTGATGCATGATTTGAACTTTCTTAGTAAATGTGTGAAATGTGCAAGGTGAGTCTTTGTACAAAGACGATCAGCACCAGGCTCAGTAAAGGGATGGATGATACTGCTATAGGGCTGAGAAGAATTTTTTTGGAACTGAAATGTATTAATTAAGTCTTGTAGCAATGATTGATTCAAATTTGTAATCCATCCTTATTTTGAAATATTTTAATGACACTATTGTTCGGAGGGCAAGTGTACCCATCGAGAAGTAATAAAAGGGTTCTTAAATTAAGTTCCCGAAATATCATCCCACAGGGATTGTTTTCCAATTACTAAGAATTTCCTAATTTAATTGTTTAAGCTTCAAAGATATGAGATTAAAACAAAAATTTATAAAATTAATTATAAACTAAGAGCAAGGTATACAATGCATGTCTTGATTAAACTTATCAGAGAGGAACCTAGGGCATATGGGTTTTCTCATTGAATCCTTTACGTTATTTTTCTGTTTAACTCTAAATCTGATTTCCTTGTGATTACCAATCATTCATACGAATACTATTAATACCCAATGGTCATGTAATATTAATATTCTTTTCTCTAAATTAACATCCCCAATGATCATGCAAGACATCAATTTAAGAAAGCTTAAGGAACCTATGAACTTGTTAATTTAATAATGATTAAAAGAGAAAGATTGGTTTGGTCCACCTAATCCTTTGTCTCGTTTTACCCTATAGATCTATTAATTAACTGAGGTACGGTCGCTTGACAGTATAATTAATTAGGATTAAGAGAGAAGCACAATAGGATAAAATCTAATCACAGTAGGATAAAGTCTCACCAAGCATGTGCCAAGGATCCCGTGCACGAGAAAGGAGATGAGAAGTGTCAAAGACTGGTGTCAAAAACGGTCCCCCTTTAAGATGCTTGAGATCTCCCTTTAAATAGGGTTTGAAAACCCTAAAGACTCTTCATAATTGGGCTTCCCGGAGATGAGCATGGTCGTCCAAGGCCTTGAGCACGACTGTGCATGGGCTCGAAGCACCCTGTACTTGTTGGAAGGGTCTGGGCGTGCTGACTATTGCGAAGCTCTAATCTTCTATCAATTTGGGCCCAAAAACACACCCAAAGTATACTTACGACCTCTTTATACCAAATTGCATAATTAATATATAAATTAGCATAAATACCAAATAAAATAAAGGTCAAATATGAATATATAGGTTGTAAAATAGGGCCTAATTACAGACTTATGAACTCCCCCATACTTATCTGTTTGCTTGTCCTCAAGCAAAGTGCTGGTTAAGAGAATAACATAATAACTTGAAACATAATACCACACAAGGATCCCAAGATGAAGGGGATAAGGAGAGTAGTATCACTGAGCATAAGCAATCACAAGGATTCCCAATTAGAATCTTATATTTTCAAACTTTTCACTCAAACATCAAACTGAAGTACTTTACTTTCCTTTCTCATTGATGGACAAAATAAGATATCACTCAGTTCTCCTAAAGAAAAGTGTACTACCATAGGCTTGACTATAAACCGACTCTCTACTAAATAAATTAAATGCAAGTAAAAATCATGAGGTCTTTTCAGGTTATAATGTGGCCAAGGGGTTATAATAATTGAGGTGAGATAAATGAAAGAAAGGGGATATACAAACGGGTAATAAATTATAACAATTACAACATCCCCTAAGTTTACAAATGAAGCTCTTGGAGTAATTTTTATATTTTTGTATGTAAACAATATCTTTACTCCTCTTTCCTTTCAATCATATATAACCTTTTTTCTTTTCTTTCTTTTTCTTTTATACTCTTTCTTTCTTTTTGCATATGAGAGATATAGAGGAGAATTTATCAAACAATTGAACAACTCAATTGCTCCATTCATAAGCTCAAGGTCATCAAAACATTCTATAAATTTAATGCAAGGGACCAAGAAAATCAATAAAGCTCAAAGTGGACAACTAGTTGTATCTCAAACATGTGGAAAGGCAAGAATAAAAAATCCTATTATGCCTCAATCACATTAAAACATGCAATTAAAAAGAGAGGTCTTAAGTTTGTTCCAAGTCAAGTTCTAGAGCACAAATCCTAAGGAGATAATTACAAAAAATAATGAGGAAAAGGGTACAATTAATTAGATTAAGAGAAAAATCCCCTTTAAGGCTCAAAACTCACATATGTGGGTTAAAGTTTAATGCAGAGCATAAAAGTAAGGAACTTAGCTAATTATTAGTTTCCAAATAAAAGTATAATGCCAATAATAATCACTCAACATGCTCTTCTATCTGAAAAAATTGGGTTCCATGAGGGAAAAAGTTTTAAATTATCATAAAAAAATAGCATAGACACTTTACTCAAGAACATGCAATAACAATTATATAATCAAGAACTACTCCCCTATACTTAAAGCAAAACATTCTCCTCAATGTTTGAAAGCAATCAAATTAAAAGCATGCAAAGAGGGCAATTGAATAAAAAGGAAAGAGGTTCCCTGATAATTCTTGGCGCGATGACTTCGGGTGAGGGAGCACGACCATGCTGAAATCTTAAACACGCCCATGCTTATGATGTAAAGCTTCTCTCACAATTGCGACTGAATGCACGCCCGTGTACGGGATAAGCACGGGCGTGCTTTCAGATTAGAGCTCAAAAATGTGTGCGGGAACAATCAACTTCATTCTTGCAATCTTTCAATATGCTTATTCTTTATTCTAAAAATAAAATAACAATAGCAAAATTAAAATAAACAAAAAGAAATAAAATTTAAATAAAATAAAAGACACAAGTTGCCTCCTGGAAGCGCTTGTTTAACGTCACGAGCCTAACGTTCTTATTAAATCATGATGGGAAGAAGGTATGAGTCTCAGAGGTGACTCCTTTGATATGTAATTGTCTCCCCAGTAGCTTTGCCTCCCCAACACCTATTACATCAGAAAAATTATTCATAAGATGGAGATTAGAATAAAAAGAAGAAAATTTAAGCTTCAAATTAGGAGGCTTATTAATGGATGGTTTAAGCTTTTGTCTTTTCTTTTTCTTATATTGCTTCCTCCTTGGCCTTCTTGTGGTTCCATGCTTCACATAAATTGGAGGAGGAGAAGCAACATCTACAGTGCTTACAAAGTGACAAGACTCTTGGCTAGAAGGGTACTTGAAAGAATTAAAAACTTGAAATACAACTTCCTCATCATCTAGCCTCAGTGCGAGCTTCCCTTCTTGTACGTCTATGATGGCCCTAGCAGTGGCCAAGAACGGTCTCCCTAGTATGATAGGGACATCATCATCTTCCTCCATGTCAAGTACCTCAAAGTTAGCAGGAAATATAAACTCCCCAACTTTTACAAGTACGTTCTCCATTATGCCTTTGGAGTATGTGATAGACCTATCTGCCAGCTAAAGTGACATGGAGGTCGGCTTAGGTTTATGCATTCCAAGCTTCCTGAAAACAGAATAAGCCATAAGATTAATACTTGCTCCTAAATCACATAAAGCCTTATTAATATAAGTTTTTCCAATTGTGCAAGGAATATTAAAACTCCCTGGGTCCTTAAGTTTAGGTGGAAGCATTTAAGGACTATAGCTGAGCACTATTGGGTGAGCTTCACAGTTTCATGTGCTCTCAACTTTCTTTTATTGGTCAAAATCTCTTTTAAAAATTTAGCATATTTGGGCATTTTGGAGATCGCATCAATGAAAGGCATATTGATGTGCACTTTGTCCAATAAGTCTAAGAACTTGTGGAACTCTTCATCATAAGGAGAGTGACCTTACAGCCGCTGTGGGAAAGGTATCTTAGGCTCATAGGGCCTTGGTTGAACAAGAGGCTCTTCCTTCTTTTCTTTTTCAGGCTCCTCGCTTGAAGCACGGTCTTGCTCATAGTGATGCACGACCATGCTTTTATCACTGTCATGGGCGTACTTGTATAAGCACGGTTGTGCTTCTATTGTAGCAGGGGCATGCTCATCAGTAAGCACGGGTGTGCATGTAGAAACAGCATAGGCGTGCATGTGCCTTTGTTCTGCAATTCTTGTAATTTCTTTCCACTTCTAAGGGTGATGGTGTTGCATTGCTCCCTTAGATTAGGTTTAGGCTGAGATGGCAGTGTTCCTATCACTCTTTGACTCAGAAGATTCATAATTTGCTCTAATTGTGCACTCATCTTAGAAGAGTTAGCTTGTATTTCAGATTTGACCTCTGCAAACTTATCGGTTCTCTCAATATTTTGGTACAATTTGGATTCAAGCTCTGTCATCCTCTTATCAGAGTAATGCACATATTGCATCATCTGTTCTTGAAAGTTGGACTGAGATCTAGGAGCTTTTTTCCCTTCTAGTCTTGCTTCCTGACTTTGCATATGAGGAGGGCGATAAACACTTGAATTTTGACTTCCAAAGCCATTCCCCCAAGAATTAGAAGGATTACTCTTCCATCCCGAACTGTGATTGCCCATGAAGTTTGCCTCTTCTTGCTTAAATTCTGGGCTTGCAGAAGCTCTTACTGGGCGGTATTTTTCCTCTTGATGTCGTAAGAGTCAGCGGTGTGCCACTGAAAGCTAGAAGATGCCATCTCATCTATTAGCTTATATGCATCATCTGGATCTTTTCTTATGAGGGACCCTCCTGCTGTGGCATCAATCGTAGCCCTAATGGTGATTGATAGGCCACTGTAAAAGATTTGCACCTGTCTCCACGTCAAAAAATCATGATGAGCACATCTCCTCAAAAGCTCTCCAAATCGTTCCCATGCCTCGAATAAGGATTCTGCTTCATATTGTTGGAAGCAACATATCTCCGTCATAAGCTTAGAGGATCTTAATGGGGGAATGTACTTTCCCAAAAATTGTTGAGTGAGATCCTTCCAAGTTGTGATGGAATTGGCTGGGAGTGAGGAAAACCATGCATTCACCCTTTCAGATACTGAGAAGGAAGAAAAACAGAGTCGAATAGAATTGTTGGAGACTCCATTATACTTTATGGTTTCTGTCAATTGGAGGAACTTTGTTGGATGAAGATTGGGGTCTTCGTTAGGCATGCCTCCAAACTGTATAGAATTTTGAACCATGATTATGAGTGCTGGTTTCAATTCGAAATTGTTTGCCTCCACATTAGGTGTCGTGATGCTTCTAGGAGTGCCTCTACCAGTGGGTGTCATGTAATCTTGAATTGATCTCCTTCCCTCTGCCATTCTTTGCTCTCTCACTTCTTTTCTTTATCTACGAACTGCTCTTTCAATCTTTGGATCAAATAAACAGGTTGTAGAGCACTTAGAACGAGTGAGCATACATTAAAAGAAATTATGAAATAAAAAAAATTAAAATAAAAATTATAAAATATAAAAGAAAAATTTAACAATAAACAAAACAGAATTAAAATAAAATACAACACAAATTGCTCAAATCAATTAAATTTGAGATTTTCTTAATATTAAAAAAGTAATCCCCGACAACGGCGCCAAAAACTTGTTCGCAGGGCAAGTGTACGCATCGAGAATTAATAAAGGGTTCTTAAATTAAGTTCCCGAAATACCGTCCCACAGGGATTGTTTTCCAATTACTAAGAATTACCTAATTCAATTGTTTAAGCTTAAAAGATATGAGATTAATTAAAACAAGAATTTATAAAATTAATTATAAACTAAGAGCAAGGTATACAATGCATGTCTTGATTAAACTTATCAGAGAGGAACCTAGGGCATATGGGTTTTCTCATTGAATCCTTTATGTTATTTTTCTGTTTAACTCTAAATCTGATTTCCTTGTGATTACCAATCATTCATACGAATACTATTAATACCCAATGGTCATGCAATATTAATATTCTTTTCTCTAAATTAACATCCCCAATGATCATGCAAGACATCAATTTAAGAAAGCTTAAGGAACCTACGAACTTGTTAATTTAATAATGATTAAAAGAGAAAGATTGGTTTGGTCCACCTAATCCTTTGTCTCGTTTTACCCTATAGATCTATTAATTAACCGAGTTACGGTCGTCTGACGGTATAATTAATTAGGATTAAGAGAGAAGCACAATAGGATAAAATCTTATCACAAAACAGAATTCAAATTTAGATTCAAACATCAAAATCCCATAAATTCATGAATAATAGTTCTCATAGCCCTAGCTATGGACTTAGTTACTCATGCTAAAGAAAAGAACTAAAACAATCATAAACAAAGCCATAAAGAAAAGCAAGCTAGAATGAGACGAGTTCTCAATCTTCAAGTACGATCGCTCGAAGCTCAATGTCCCGCCAAGCATGTGCCAAGGATCCCATTCATGAGAAAGGAGATGAGAAGTGTCAAAGACTAGGTGTCAAAAATGGTCCCCCTTTACGATGCCTGAGATCTCCCTTTTAATAGGGTTTGAAAACCCTAAAGACTCTTCATAATTGGGCTTCCCGCAGATGAGTACGACTGTGCAAGGCCTTGAGCACGACCGTGCATGGGTTCGAAGCACCCCCGTGCTTGTTGGAAGGGTCTGGGCGTGCTGACTGCTGCGAAGCTCTAATCTTCTATCAATTTGGGCCCAAAAACGCACCCACCTCTTTATACCAAAATGCATAATTAATATATAAATTAATGTAAACACCAAATAAAATAAAGGTCAAATATGAATATATGGACTGTAAAATAGGGCCTAATTACAGACTTATCAACTATGCGATGGAAACTAATTGAATTAAACTCTTATTATTCCCATTTATTGTGAAATACATTTATTTTAGAAAATTAAACCAAGGTGTTACAATTTTGGTATCAGAACAGTTCATCCAAATCGGACTGGGGTATTAAGGCTGAAGCGTTCAAGTTGTGTATTGATGTGTTTTGTTTGTCTGAATTATGAATGTTGTTATTGATCTGACGTGTTATAATTTGGTTTGTTGAATTGTTTGCTAGACTAAGGTTAGACTGGACGGTAGAGTTAAAGGAGCTGGTGTCATGAATGACCTTCTAGAGTAGATGACCTAAGTTCTAGAGGCCTTGGTGTACAACCAAGATGTGGAGCCAGCTGAATATAGGCATAACCCTCCAAGGTTTGAAGGGAAGTTTGACCTTGACGGAGCGCAAAGGTGGGTGGCAAATATAGAGAAGATCTTCCATGTAATGGGGTGCAGGAAAGAGCACAAGGTGATCTATGCCACATACATGCTATATGGGGAGGCAGGAGATTGGTGGAGGCTTGCTAGTCAGATGTTGCCACAAGAGGGTGGCTATATTCAGTAAGAGGCATTCAAGGCAAGCTTCTTGGTAAACTATTTCCCCCAGAACTTGAAGAAGTAGAAGGTCAGAGAGTTCCTTGACTTGAAGTAAGAAAGCATGACAGTGGAGGAGTATGCAGCGAAGTTCCAGGAGTTGATGAAGTACTGGGTCACTACCAGTATAAAGATGGAGAGGAGGATTTAAGCATGGATTGAGGCCAGAGATTCGTGCTGCAGTTAGTGTGTTTCAGCTGACTGACTTATCTATTCTGGTGAGCAAGTGCAAAATCTTCAAAAGCCAATTCGAAGGGAAAGACTGTGGACTGTCCACCAGGGGGAGTGGTCCAATGAGGCAAGACAAAAGACTTCCTAGGTTCACGAAAGGGCCATATTTGAGCTTCAACCATTCTCAGTCTAAAGCGACCTCATCTCAAGAGAGGAGCAGTGGGAGTGGCTCTAGTCCAGGCTCTCAAGAGGCCAATCAAATATTTCAGGTATAGAGGACCACACATGTTGAGGGATTGCCCACAACCACGAACTAATTGTGGCAACTACAGGAAGTTGGGGCACACTGCTAATGTGTGTTGTGCTGCTAAGAGTGGTAGTATGAGCACAACCTAGAGGCCTGAGTTAAGGGGAAGCACGGGGTTGAAGCTGAGTATTCCTGGGAGAGTCTTTGGTATAAGTGGAGCAAAAGCTTCACAATCTGAAGAGCTGATCAGAGGTAAATGTGTTATTAAGAGCAAATTATTAGATGTGTTGTTTGACTCGGGTGTTACACACTCTTTTGTTTTTGTGGAATGTGTGAAGTGTTTAGGTTTGTTTGTGACGGAATTACTGTGTAATGTTGTGGTGAATACCCCTAAGGGTAAGCCGATCGTAATCTCATGGGTGTGTCTGGGTGTCCGATAATGGTGCATGGGAAAGACTTTGAGGTAGACTTGATCTATTTGCCTCTTTCTTAATTGTATGTGATTTTGGAAATGGATTGGCTAGTTGTCAACCATGTTTTGCTAGACTGTAGAGAGAAGACTTTGATTTTTGGTGCATCAACGTTAGAGATTCCTCGACTTCTAAGTCAAGGTGCGTGGGAGAACACGATGAATGCTAAGGCCTTTATGGTCATGTTTTCAATAGAAGCCGAAAGTGGAGTGGAGCTAGAGTATATCCCAGTAGTGAGAGACTTCTTGGGAGTCTTCCTTGAAGATGTTTCTAAATTGCTGCCAGAGAGGGAGATAGAATTCACAATTGACCTCATTCTAGGAGCAACCCCGATTTCTTTGGCACCATATAAGATGTCATTAGTGGAGTTGGCAGAGGTCAAGAAGCAAGTGGAAAACTTATTGCAGAAATAGTTTGTGAGGCCGAGTGTATTACCATGGGGATCACCAGTGCTCTTGGTGAAAAAGAAGGATTGTGTGGACTACAGGCAGTTGAATAAAGTAACAATAAAGAACAAGTACCCTCTTCCCAGAATCGACGACTTGATGGACCAGCTGAGGAGAGCTGCAATGTTTTCAAAGATTGATCTGAGGTTAGGTTACCACCAGATTAGGGTGAACGATGAAGATGTACCTAAGTAGGCTTTTAGGATGCGTTATGGTCACTACAAGTACTTGATGATGCCATTTGGAGTAACCAATGCATCTGCAGTGTTCATGAACTACATGAACAGAATCTTCCATGAGTTTTTAGATAAGTTTGTGGTGGTATTCATTGATGACATCCTAATTTATTCGAAGACTCAGGAAGAGCACGCTGAGCAATTAAGAATCATTTTGCAAATTTTGAAGGAGAGGCAATTGTACGCAAAGTTCTTTGAATGCGAGTTTTGGCTGTCGCAAATTCAATTTTTGGGGCATGTGGTGTCGAAGGATGAAATTATGGTAAATCCTGCGAAGGTAGAAGCAATGGCTCGATGGTCGAGACCTACGAATGCGATAGAAGTTCATTGAGAGATTTTCTAAAATAGCTTTGCCCTTGACGAAGCTGACCTGCATGGGTAAGGAGTTTAAATGGAGAAGAGCATGTGAAGCTAGTTTCCCAGAGCTGAAGGTAAAGTTGACCTCAGCATCTGTGCTAGTTTTGCCTGACCCAAAACGGAAGTTTGATGTGTATTACGATGCATCTAGGCATGGGCTTGGGTGTGTTTTAATGCAAGACGGGCGAGTGGTTGCCTATGTCTTGAGGCAGTTGCGCCCACATGAAGTCAACTACCTGATACATGATTTGGAGTTAGCCACAGTAGTGTTTGCTCTGAAGGTATGGAGGCACTACCTTTATGGGGCAAGATTTGAAGTGTTTAGTGACCACAAGAGCTTGAAGTATCTATTTGATCAAAGAGAGCTGAATATGCGACAGAAGAGGTGGATGGAATTCCTCAAGGACTATGATTTCACATTGTCTTACCATCCAGGTAAGGCAAATGTGGTGGCTGTTGCTTTGAGCAGGAAGTCATTGCACGTGGCAACAATGATGGTGAAGGAGATGGAGCTGATTGAAGAATTTTGAGACATAAACTTAGCTATGAAGGTAAGGCTAAGGAGCTTGTATCTCAAGACGACGACGATCCACAATGATTTCTTGGTATACATCTGAGATGCCAAATAAGGAGATGTGTTCCTCCAAGACATGATGAGGCAGAAGAGTGAAGGAAAGGACTTAGAGTCACACAGTCATGAGAACAGGGTGATGAAGTTTTAGAACCGTGTGTGCATTCCCCAAGTGGATGAGTTGAAGCAAATGGTACTTGAGGACACGCATAAGAGCAGAATGAGTTTCACCCCGGTACAACTAAAATGTATCAGAACCTCCGTAAAATCTTATGGTGGAATGGAATGAAGAAGGATGTGGTTGAATATGTAACTAGATGTTTGACTTGCTAGAAGGTGAAGATGGAGCACCGACGTCTACCTGGGTTATTGCAACCTTTGGAGATCCCTGAGTGGAAGTGGGACAACATTTCCTTCTGGGTTGCTGAGGACTAGGAACAATCATGATGTCATTTAGGTCATAGTGGATCGGTTGACCAAGGTTGCACACTTTCTCCCGATCAATATTAAGTATAAGTTAGAGAGACTAGCGGACTTGTATGTGAGGGAAATAGTCAGATTGCATGGAGTGCCAACTAGTGCGGTATTAGATAGAGATCCTAGGTTTACCTTGAGGTTTTGGGAAAGCTTGTAGAGGGCGTTAGGCACTAAGCTGAAGCTTAGTTCAAGTATCATCCATAGACCGACTGTCAGACTAAGAGGATTATCCAATCCCTGGAAGACTTATTGAGCAACAGGGAACTTAGGAAAAGTGCTACTGTTGGTGGAGTTTACGTACAACAACAGCTTCCATGCTAGTATCGAAATGGCACCGTTTGAGGCTATATATGTACGGAAGTGTAGTACTCCTTTGTGTTGGTATGAGACTGGAAAGAGTACTCTATATGCATTGGACATGATCCAAAAGCATAATGAACAGATCAAGATGATCAGAAAAAAGATAAAAGCTGCACAAGATCGACAAAAGAGCTACTATGATAAAAGGAGGAAACCTTTGGAGTTTCATATGAATGACCATGTGTTCTTAAGTTCTCACCTATGACCAGAGTTGGTAGAGCTCTGAAGTCCAGAAAATTATCTCCTAAGTTTATTGGATGGTTCGAAGTGCTGAGTAGAATCAGTCCTGCAATGTACCAGATATCACTACCTCTGAATCTCTCAAACCTACATTCGGTATTCCATGTGTCATAACTAAGGAAGTATGTGCCAGATCCCTTTTATGTGATTGATCTTCAGCCAATTCAGGTGAGGGAAGACTTGTCCTATGATGTGTACCTGGTGAGGATTACGGACCACCGTGTTAAGCAGTTGAGGGGTAAGGAGATCTCACTAGTGAAGGTGATATGGAGCTCGAGTGATGAAGGAAATGCCACTTGGGAAACAGAGAGTAGAATGTGAGAGTTGTACCCGGATTTGTTTGTGTAGTTTGATTGAATTTCGGGGATGAAATTCCGTAAAGGATGGGAGAGTTGTAGCCCCGAGTTTTGTAAACTATTTTTATTATTAATATGAATATGTGGGTTGCTATTTGAGTGTATATTTGATGTATATGATGATGTGAATATAAGTGTATATGTGTGTGATGATGTAGATGTATATGAATATGTGTATATGAGCATGAGTGTGAATGTTGATTCTGTATTGAGAATGTTTGACATATGGACGGGCTAGACTGATTGAAAAATATAGGTTGAAGTATGTTGCAGGGCATTCTCGCTATTACGAGAAGGCCCTGAGTATAGGGCATGCCTCTATTGCGCTCTCACTGTAGCGAGAGGGTCTCGCTGTAGCAAGAAGGTCTCGCTGTAGCAAGATTCTGTAGAAATTAGAGTGCATATTTGTTTGGAATTTTCACTACAGCGAAAAAGGGGTCTCGCGTAGCGAGTGATGCCTCGCTGCAAGGAGTGTCGTGGCTCATAGTATATTTGAGAGTTTTAGGGTTCAAAAAACTCATTTCCCACACTTTCTTTTCATCCCTCTTTCAATTTTCTCGACCTTCAACCCTATTTCACCAATTAAACTGCCTCCAAAGCCATTTGGGAGCAAGATTGAAGGTAGGAGTCGTGTTTGGGATGCTTAGAGGTGAGTTTTATGGGTTAGGGTCTTGGTTTTCGTCCCTTTCTTTCATTTTCTCGATTTCTCATGGAGTTTTCCATGTGTTTAGGATAAAAATCCATTTGGAGAGCTATTCCACCGTTGATTTATGTTGTGGGTCTTCAATCCAAGGTAAGGGGGACTCTACCCTATCTCTTGGTGCTTAGAATATGTATTGGCATGTGAATGATTGGAACGTAAGAGAATGTGTGTTTTAATGAAAATGATTTGATAAAAGTAAGATTGAGATAGAAAGATTGTATGGAATGTAATGTGATTAATATTTGGTATGATATGTGATGAAATGGTGATGAAAATTGGATGTTTAAGTGTAATGTGATTGAATGTAGGTATACGTGCCATTTGATGAAAATGAATACCATTATGTTATTGGGAATATGAATAAATATATGTGGAAATGGGATGAAATATTAGTGTGATTGCGATTGTGAATTGGTTGGAAACTATGAATGGTTCAGCGATACACTTGGGGTACGAAAGATGGGGCAGTAGAAATACCTTGGGGAAGAGAGGGTGGTGGTGACATCAACAGTGAGCGTGGATGCACTACAGGCCACACACTCTCTTCCTGACTCGGCCTCTAACTAACACTTTTGCTTAGGGGCTCAATATCGCGCACGTTGTATCCATGGAGCGGGAGTTATCTGATGACCATCCATGGTGTGAAACTGAGCATGTCTCTGAGGTTGAGGGCATCAGGAATTTGTGATTATAGTGCCACAGTGAGTGTAGTTACGTGCGGTAAGCGCATGTGTGTACAAATTATTTAATGGCGCAGTGAGTGCACCTATTTGTGAATTGAAGTGAAATGTTGAAAAGTAGTAATTATATTGTTTGATGCATGATTTGAACTTTGTTAGTAAATGTGTGAAATGTGCAAGGTGAGTTTCTGTGCTTGTGTGTGATAGTGTAGAGTGCTCACTATTACATTTGTTTTCAGATGACCAAGACGATCAACACTATGCTCAGTAAAGGGATAGATGATACTGCTATTAGGCTTAGAAGATTTTTTTTTTTGAACTGAAATGCATTAATTAAGTCTTGTAGCAATGATTAATTCAAATTTGTAATCCATCTTTATTTTGAAATATTTTAATGACACTGCGATGGGAACTAATTGAATGAAACTTTTATTATTTCTATTTATTCAAAATTCATTTATTTTAGAAAATTAAATTAAGGTGTTGCATGTGGACAGGTGATCAACTACCCTATTTTCTTTTCCCTTTTTATCTTTAATTTTCAATTCAAACTCTTGCAGCAATAAGATCCATCTCAATAATCTTGGCTCGACATCCTGTTTGGAAAGTAAATATTTAAGAGCAAAATGGTCAGTATAGACAATAACTTTCGATCCCATCAAATATGAACTAAATTTATCAAAAGCAAACACAATGGCAAGGAGTTCTTTCTCACTAGTTGTTAACTTCAATTTTTGCTTGGTCCACCTCCATTTCTTTTTTAGAAATTCTATGGCCAAGGATAATGTCTTCTTAGACCATGAAATGACATTTCTCCCAATTCAAAACCAAATTGGTGTCTTGACACCTTTGCAAAATAGTGGATAAATTAGCTAGACAGTCATCAAAAGAATTTCCAAAAATAGAGAAATCATTCATGAATACTTCAATAATTTTCTCTACTAGATCAGAAAAAATAGAGACCATACACCTTTGGAATGTAGCTGGAGCATTGCACAGCCCAAAGGGCATTCTTCTATAAGAAAAAACTCCAAAGGGACATGTAAAAGCAGTCTTCTCCTGATCCATAGGGTTCACACCAATTTGATTGTAACCAGAATACCCATCAAGAAAACAATAAAATGCATGACCAGCTAGCCTGTCTAGTATTTGGTCTGCAAATGGCAATGGAAAATGATCCTTTCTAGTTGCATCATTTAATTTTTTTGTAGTCAATACACATGCACCAGCCCGTAACTGTCCTCGTAAGAATTAATTCATTCTTCTCATTAGGCACAATAGTCATCCCTCCTTTCTTAGGAACAACTTGAACTAGACTAACCCATTGGCTATCTGAAATAGGATAAATAATTCCTACATCTAGCAATTTCATCACTTCCTTTCTCATTACTTCTTTCATGGATGGATTTAATCTTCTTTTTAGCTGTACCACTGGTTTATAGCGCTCTTCAAATAGAATTCTATGCTTGCAAAAGGTTGGGTTGATGCCCTTCAAATCTGAAATATGCCAGCCAATTGTTGACTTGTGAGCTCTAAGAATTCTCAGCAGTTTTTCTTCCTCCTCTTCCTTAAGATCATTGCTAATAATCATTAGATTTTCATGTTGTTGGTCTAAGAAAATATCTCAAGTGAGAGGGCAATTGTTTCAGCTCACGTTTCTTAGTCTTATCCTTTTTTGCTTTATTTTTCAATTCTTTCTTTGTTGGATTTTCTGTAGAAGGGATAATTAGCAAGGTATCCAGCTGCTGCACATATTTAAATAAATGTTCTCCTTTCTTTTCAACAATATAAGAATTTCCTGCAACTATGGTTTCCCTTAACATTAAAATCTCATCAGTATCATCAATAAAATAAGGGAAAGTATGGAATCCAGAATATCAATCCTCATGCAAGTGCTATCATCACTAGAATGCTTGAGTGCTTCAAAAATATTAAAGATAACATTTTCATCCTACACTCTTAACATATTCCAATAAATGTTCTCCTTTCTTTTCAACGGTATAAGAATTCCCTGCAACTATGGTTTGCCTTAACATTAAAATTTCATCAGTATCATCAATAAAATGAGGGAAAGTAATGAAATCTATAATATCAATCCTCATGCAAGTGCTATCATCACTAGAATGCTTGAGTGCTTCAAAAACATTAAAAATAACCTTTTCGTCTTACACTCTTAACATAAGTTCTCCTTTTTGCACATCAATTAAAGCTTTCCCTGTGGCTAGGAAAGGTCTGCCCAAAATCAATGGAATATCGACATTACTTCGATGTCTAAAATCACAAAATCTGTAGGGAAAATAAACTTGTCAATCTTAACTAGCAAATCTTCTACAATACCATAAGGATATGTATAAGATCTGTCTACTAGTGTAAAGTAATGCTAGTTGGCTCTACTTCCTCTATTCCAAGTCTCTTCATGATTGCAAAAAGCATGAGATTAATGCTTGCCCCAAGATCACACAAAGCTTTCCCCACTGTACAATGTCCAATAGAGCATGGAATGCTAAAGTAACTTGGATCCTTTAATTTGTGAGGGAGCTTCCTTTGTAATATAGCATTGCACTCCTTAGTTAAAGGGACTGTTTTATCATGTTTAAGCCTTCTTTTCTTAGATAATAGCTCCTTCATAAATTTGGCATAAGAGGGCATTTGTTCAAGTGCTTCAGCAAAAGAGATATTTATTTGAAGTTTCTTGAAAACATCTAGAAACCTCTCAAACTATTTTTCTTGTCTAAGTTTCTGCACTCTTTGAGGATAGAGAAGTCTCTTGTATTTCTCTTCATCAATGGGTTGACTTGCTTCCTCAAGTAGTTGCCTCTTTGTCTTTTTTACAGCCTTTGGAGAAACCTCTTTTTCTGAACCTTCTCTCTTCAATAAAGTGAATTTTTCTTCATCCAAATCAGATTTCAATTTTTCCTCTGCAGCAGAATTATTTATTCTCTCTTTTGTAGGCTTAAGACTCCTCACAACAACTCCACTCCTAGTCATTACAGCTTGGCATTGCTCCTTTAGGTTGGCTGTTGTATTACTAAGAAATCTCCCTTCATCTCTGCTAGACAGTTGTTCAGCCAACTATCCAATTTGAGTTTCAAGTTTTTTCATGGAAGACTCTTGATTCTTGAAGCTTGTTTGGGTCATTTTCATGAATTGCAACATGGTTTCCTCCATTTCACTCATTCTCTCAGTCATTGGTTTGGAAAATTTTGATTTCTTTGAGGTTGAGTGGCTAGGTTCCCTTGAAAACATGGTTGTTGTGCTACTAGACCTACACTAGAAAAAGGAATAGCAAAATTATAATTTTTTACAGTAGAATTTTGAGAATTCCAATTATAGTATTGTTGATTTTTACTATTACAATACTAAAAACCAGGTGGGAACATTGATTTTTATCTCTGAAAATTTCCTATATAATTGATTTGCTCTTGTGGGAACATACTCAAGATGAAATGAGATGAATACTTACCATTTATTATAACTTACTAAACAAATTTAACTTGAACAATAAGAAAAATATACATATATTGACTTTCATTCAAATATAAAAGTTTAATATCTACATATCATAATCCAGAAATACATTAAGACTTCATATACATAATTACAATATCAAAATGTACTAAGTCCTAATGAGCAGTGTACTCCCACCCCAAAAATCTTGAGAGTAGGATCCTAGTCATCATTCTCAAGCCAACGCTTTATCTTTTCTAGCTCTTCTAGTGCTAAGTCATCATAAAAATATCTAGCGTTTGCAATGACCTCTATACCGATAATATGCTCTTGGGCAAAAGTAATTGGTTTTCCTATATGATAGTAATCGTGGAAGGTGTACATATAATTCACAGCATTTGGCGTCTAGACGGTTCCTCTATATATGTATAGACTAAGGGTGTTGTGGATCCTACCACTAATTGGGTATGAAGAAGGAAACACTATACCTTATTATCATCTTTAAAGTTAAAATGTTTCTGGATCTATTTGCATTATCTATCACAAATTTACAGTGGCAGACTAGCTGCCGTTCCCTAAATACATAATTTAGCCTACTATCTACAGTCCACTCTGTCAACCTAATGGGTCTATATGGAGTTATCATCCTTGTTTCCTGAAAATATTAGTAAGGATGAGTTCTCTCCTCACCACTAAAACATAAATCAAAATACAAATATGAATTTTTCACAGCATCAGCATAATACAATACACATCAATAATACCATTATTCATGCACGTCAATTAGGTAATGCAATCTATCTCTTTTCTCAAATACACACTTCCTCACACACTATGATTATAGTCAAACGTTACCTCTTGAGTTCTGTAAGGTCTTACACATACATGTAAATGGTCACTGGTTAGCCCATGCACACAAATATAACGTACACAATAACGTGCTTCTTAGCAAAAGTGTAGTCAAGAGTATAGTTAAGAAATGAGTGTGATGCTTTTGTTCTAATTAGTTTATATATAACTACTACAAATAGCATTTACTACCCTCATTTCCTCCAAATTTTCCAAATCATCTTCAAACTCTACATAACCATTCATACTAGTCTCTTTCATCGCCACAACTAATAGTACACTTTTCTCTATTCATTCCTCATCATTTAGCTAAACAACTTGTGCCTAAGATCAAACACATCTGAACTTAGTCCAAATCATGTATTTTAAAAATACATTTTAGTCATTCAATATCAAACAAACATGCATCACCATAAACATAATATTACACATTTATGAACACAAACTATTTTCAACGTTTTAACAATGAGATAGAGCTCTCTTTACCTTAATACGAAGATTTACGGGAAAGTTTATGACAGATATTGTCTAAAGGTCAAGTTCTTCCTATATATTTCAAAGTAAAGCACTTTTAAAAAGAGAGAAAATGGAGTAATAGAAGTGAGATTTAGAAGATTGAGCTCCAAGAAACTTACTTAGGATAAAGTAGAATAGAAGTTCAAGCTTGGACTTGAAGATAGTTTGGAGTTCAAGAGAGTTTTCTTTGAGAAAGGAAGTGAGAGAACCGAGAGAAAGTGAGAAAAATTTTCTTGACATACAATACAAGTTTTAAAACAGGGAGATTCCTTAAATACCCTTTTTGTTTTACGAATTATCATTTGAGTGAGTGGGCTCTTGCTTGAGCGAGACACATGATAAGTCTGTATTATGGCATGCTTTTGTAGGCTATATATATTTATTTATGGCCATTATTTTATCAAACTTTTACACTAATTTCTATGATTATTATGCATATTACTATATAAGGCCACCATTGGATTTTTGGTGCATTTTGGACCCAAATTGGTTGAAAAATAGGGCTTCGCAGCAGTCAGCTAGCCCAGACCCTAGCAACAAGCACAGAGGTGCTTTGATACACATGCACAACCATGCTCACCTATAGGAAGCCCAAAACTTAAGCAATTTTAGGGTTTTTTAAACCCTATAAAAAAGACCTTAGGGGGAGTGACTTAAGCATCTTGTTTTTGTCTCATCCTTGACATGTCTTTTACACGATTTTCACATCCTTAATCTTGGTGTTAGTCAGTCGCTGACGACTATTGGATCTTTGAGAGCGCATCTCAAGAGCTCTAATAAATCCATATTTTACTAATATTTTACCTTAGTTTATAACACATTTGATATAGAAAACATGATAGAGAAAGCTAAAAAACTCATAAAAATAATAGAATGTTCAAGTGTTTTCTAAATAGCTAGTTGTATAGATTTTGTGAATTTTCTATGTAAAAATTAATGATTAGAACATATTTTGTAGGAAATTCTGAGCTAAGTTCATAAGGCTAGATGATCAAGAGAAAGGTAGAAGAAAAAGCAATTTGGAGACAAGGAACAAGAATTGATGAAGCTAATGTTGGGCGTGATCACTATTTTAAAGAAAATTGATCATTCCAGAACCTAACTTCAAGGATTGACTTGTGTGTTGTCACTTTTTCTTACAAAAGTAACCACGCCTATGAAGAGTGATCCTGCATTATCACTATTTCTGATAAGAGTGATCATTCCAGAGCTGGGTGAGAAGAACAACTTGTGTGTGGCCACTATTTTGTATAAAAGTGAACACGTACAAGTTTGATTTGGAGTAATAAGCTGCGCATGATCACTATTTCTGAGTAAAGTGATCACGTGCATGATTCAAAGACAAAACTAGCTACACGTTAACACTTTTTTCAGAAAATAATGAGTGTTCTAGAGAGCTTTTCAATAGAACTAGCTGCACGTTACCACCTTTGCTGAAAATAGTGAGTGTTCCAGAGAGCGCTTTAACAGAGCAAGATGCGAGTATCTCCTATCTCTTACAAAAGTGAACACGTGCAGACCACTAAGAGCAATTAACCTTTGTGTTGCTACTTTTATGAAAAATAGTGATTGTTCCAGTCATAAAGGTTACTAGAAAGGCCTCTGCATAGTTACTTTAGTGAAAAATAGTGATCACGCCAGAAAGGCAGGAAATTCTATTAATATGAGTTGGCTCAAACTTTTTGTATCTTTTGTTCATTTTTCATTTTCATTTCATTTTCTTGTCTTGAGAGAATCTAAGAGAGAAATTGAGGATGAATTCCAAGCTTCACATCTTGAGGAATCGGATTGAAGATTGGATTGAAGATTATTCTTTGCTTATCTCCTTCTCTTTCTTTTTTCATTTTGTAATGGCTGTCTAAACTCTTTGTAGTTAGGGATTTATGGATCTGAAATGGAAGTGTTGAATTGATTTTGGATTTTAACTTTGAGTGTTTGATTGGATTGAGTAGTTGATTTTGTTATTCAAGTAGTTATTGAATGGAAATTTGATTTACTAAACACAGAGAAGCTTTTATCAATGAAGGTTAAAATTGTTTCTCATATCTGAATTAACTACAAAGATTATTGATTTCTTAGGGATAAGTCATCTTAATCTTGCAATCTTTTGGTTTCTAATGCTTAATGCAACATTTAATTGAATCAGATCTAAGGAATCAGGATGATTGAATTAAATTTTAGAATCATTGAGTTAAAGAATTAACATTTGATTAATAAATTGTAAAATTGATTGTCATTCAATCCAAATGCTTAAAAGTTTAGAACTTGATTGAATTAACACTAAAGTTTTAGCGAAATAAACCCTTAACTATGTCTCATACATTTGTTTCAATACACAAAATCATAGCTTTTGTTTTGTTACATTTTCTGAACTCTGTACTTGTTAATTTGCTTTTAAATGTTATAAACTCCAATTGAATTGCGTTAGGCTCAACTAGTTGTTGAATTGTGAAGTGATACTTGAGAAAACTATTCCCTGAGGATGATATTTGGGACTCAAACATGATTCTAAGATTTTATAACTTGCTACAACAATACTAGTACACTTGCTTATAAATTTCACGTTTAGTGCAACTGTTGAGAAAGTAACAAGCTCTCATCATCTTTTCTCTATTAACGACTCATTTAGTTTGTGTTTACTTTTCGATTAGATTAGTTTATTATTATTTTGATTTTCTTTTATATTATGTCTAGCTAAATTCATAGTTAGGGCTATAGTGGATTCTTTGAATAACTTTATGGGATTTTTATTATTTATGATAATTTTGTGTTTCCATTCTTAATTAGTGTTACCTTATTGCACTATAATTGTATGTTAGAATTGACAACTCTTGAACATATCATAATTAATCATATTGTAAGCGGTCGTACCACATATACCTAATGGATCTATAGGGTAAAACGAGATAAATGATTAGGTAGATCACGTTTAATTCTTCTCTTTCAACAGTTATTAAATTAACAACTGATAAGCACTTTATGCTTACTCTTCCTTTTACCTTTCATGATCATTAAGGGTGATAGTTTAGAGAAAAGGCTATTAACATTGCATGATCATTGGGTGTTAATAGATTTAGTATAAGTGATTGGCAATCATAAGGAAACCAAAATTAGAATTAATCTAAAGGAGAACATAGAGAAGTGTAAAGATGAAACCATGTGCCCTAGGTTCTTCTTGATTAGTTTATTATTAGAGGTTGCATTATTTTAATTTCTCATTAATTAGTGGTTGGCAGTCATGAAAGATTCTATGAAGGAAGATCGTGCTTTCTGCTGAGTATGACCATGCTTTCTAATCAATTTTCATCTAATTATGACAAAAAAAACATCAATATTATACTAGAAGCCTCTTTATGCTAATTTTAACATAACAAGTAAATCAGTGCAAAAATCTTATCAAATAAGGGCCAAGCATATAAAAATAAGTCATAAAACTCTCTAAAATATGGACTTATCATATTATATGGTAGGTCTAAAATGAAAATGATAAGGGATAAGCTAAGATCAAGCACAAGAATATAGCAATGTCAACTCTACATGGAAAGTGGACTAATGAAAAAGAATTTGAATCAAAGTTAAATTCTATGGCATTAATTTAGGGACAAATCATCCATACACTTAAGCACTTGAATTTAATGAAAGGATGAGATATTTTGGACCTAGCCTTTACAAGTGGCATGAAGTGGCAAAAGAAAGGGAGACAAATCTTTTAAAAATGATAAGGATAAGAACATCATTCAAAATATGAAAATTTTGTGAAAATAAGTAGGAATCATGCAAGAACTAGATTTTTCTTCAAAAATATCAATCAGGGTCCCTTGACACCACAATAAATTCCTAGTCTATGCCCCTTCCCCCAAGAACAACCACAAGTCACTTACACCATATACCCCACCAAAAATCAAGAAAAGGCACACCTTAAAAAAACCACAGTTTCTAAGCTATTTTCAAAGTTTCCCCTAGGATTCCACCAATTCCAATCGAAAAAGAGATTTAAAGGAGGTTAGGAGAGGACCTTTGAAGGTGTCAAGCTCAAGTTAGGAAGAAAGGAACAAAGGGCTATTTAACAGTTGTACAAAAACTAGTTAAATCCAAGTGAGAGAAAGGAGTGCTTAGTCATAAGTTAAGGAAATACCCATACTAATTGAATTATTGAGCCAACAAAATCTCTTTTCCCTTTATTTAATTGGTAGATATTGGTCTAAAAGAATTAGAACTTATTCATTAAAAGAAATAAAATGAAATTCTACAAAATTTGTTGTTAATCATAGAAATCATTGTTACTACTTCTATTGAATTATTAATTTTTTTCTACTTTAATAGATATTTTAATAATGGAAGTTATTTATATGTTGAAATTAGTTAAGAATTTTTCTTTTAACTTTAAACTACTATACCATTTTATTGCAAAAATTTTCTACAAAGATTACGATTTAATTTTGATGGAAACACTATTTTTTTAATTGAAATTTCAAATTTTGTTAAAACATTCCTAGAACTATATAGGCCATGAAATTTTTATATAAATTTGAGTGAAAGTGATATAGGACCTAGAAGAAAATAAATAGAGTTCAAATCGAAATTAAATTTGTGAGGAAAAGTTTAAATTAAATTCATATTCCGGATATTTTAGCAAGTAGAAAGAAAATCAAACTCACACTCTATTAATGGACACTTGTACCTACAGAATTAGGATAAGTGTGTCCTAGGAGAATCTTAGAAAAATCTAAAAACTTGATGACTAGGTTCTATGATGGACCTAATTGTAATTTTTATAAAAATAAACTATAATTTTAAGTAATATTAAGGATATTTTAAGAATAAATTTTATATTGTTTTAATTTTAGTAAAGGACTATTTTAGAAGTAAATAAAAATTTGTTTCATTAAATTTGGAATTAAAAATGTATTTTCTATTGTATTTTTTAAAAATTAAGACAAATGAACTCTTGAAGAAGGCTAAGGTATGTTATCTATATCTTAGCTTCCTAATTTATGTTTATATTTTTAATACAAAATTAGACTCTTAAAGAAAAATAAAAAAAAAATTAGTTACATGATCTTTTAATTTAAACTGAATTAGTTATGAATTTTTCAAGTTAAGGACAAACCATGATGGTGAATCTTTCTCTCTTGAAATGAGAGTGATGGGTTACAAAAGAAGTATCCATAATGTACCAAGAAGAATAATAATAATTACACAAAATGGTTAAACTACACACCTAGTACCGGCGAGGGACAAAAAATAGATTGGTCAAGTTACGACCAATATTGGGGATAGTATGGTACCTAAGCACTAGTAAGAGATCAAGACTAGCTATCTTGTGTTGTTGTAAAGGAATAATGTTGGACTATCTTGACTAATACTCGTGCATTCCATGATTAGTTTGAGTGTGCATTGCTAGAAGTAACCACATAGATTGATGATCCACACAATAAAGATGATCAATGTACCATGTGACACTGTTTAGACTGCAGGCGTAGAACTTCTAATTGTTCAACCATGAAACTTAAAGTAATAATGGATAATCGATTACTCCATTGAGGAACAAAAATGAAAACTATCAAAATTTGATAAGCCATAAAATCTTATACAATAGCAATGATTATTTTATTTATTAGTGTTGTGTTATTTCTTTGAGAAATAGTTTATGGGTTTCATGTACTCACCCTTTCTATTTTGTATGATGTTTCTATGTAATTATGAAAAACAAGATGAGCGTCGAGGGCAAAACACAAGAGATAATAAGACAAGACTCAATTGATACTTTATGAATGGAGGTTAATAATAAAAAATTTAAGTCTCAACAATCACTCTTTTGTAAGATAGTGTAGTAAAAGAAGAGCAGTTGAAACCAGTTTTCTAGTAAGTTCTGGTGTCCTTTACTGCCTAGGTTGAGTCTCATTTTGGGACCCTAGCACAAGTGCTTGGCAATGGCACTATAAATTAGGGACCAAATTCCCTCAAATTGAGTACAACCGTCTGCTTCAAATTTACAAGTTTGAATCAGCACCAACAAGAGTGTGAATGGAAGACAACATGAGCACGAGAATGGCATGTGGTGTGATCCACACTGTAGACTGGAAAGGCAGACCCTCTAATCCTAGCAAGCATGGTGGAACCAGAGCTGCTGCTTTTGTTCTTGGTATGCTTGTGCATGCTATATATCCAATTATCTTTCTCTTAATTAACGTACATGCCTCTTCTTAATTAATCTATGTCCTTGCCTTTCCAAGTTTAGTCAAACTTCTTAATTTGTAACCAAAATTGCTAGTTATTTGCTTTAATTTGTTCTTGTTATATGAGAAATCACTTGGAGATCTGCCAACTTTAATTCCATGACAACATTATGCATACCAATATATTGATCGAGACAGATTATGGTTTTCATTTTCATTTAGTTTACTTTTTATATCTAGCGTGTTATCTGCTATCTCTTGTACGCTACTGATTCCTGACTTTGCTTTATTATACTGTGATTCTTGTTTATATATGGATATATAATTTCAGGGCTTCAGGCATGTGAAATAATGGCAATAGCTGCAGTGGGAAACAACCTCATAACTTATTTAATGAATGAGATGCACTTCTCTTTGTCTCGGTCTGCCAACATAGTCACTAACTTTGTTGGAACTATCTTTCTCCTCTCCCTCCTTGGTGGCTATCTATCAGACTCTTATCTTGGGAGCTTTTGGACCATCCTCATCTTTGGCTTTGTGGAACTTTCTGTAAGCTACCTTCTCTGTGTCTGTGACCACGCGTGCCTCTGTTTATAATCATTACAAAATAGAAAACAGTGATAAGATAATTTTTGTTACTATATATATACTCAAACATGTACTAATTATACTAACACTTGTGCATTGGTAATATATAATTCTAAAATTTTGTACTAATAAAATTATGTTACTATAACTTATCATATTGTTAGTATAAATTAAAAATATTTATATTAATAATTCAATTTACGTACGTTAGAAAAATCTATATTGACGAAAATTAATTTAACAATAAATCGGTAGTCAATATTTTTTTTATGAATATTCTTTTGCATATACTTTTTGTCTCTCCATCTGTATTGAGAGACCCACCAGAATAAGTGGATTACTTTTATTGCCCTACAAATTATATATACCTTCCAAGTTCAGCCAACATTAATGAGAAAGGAATCTTCAGTCATTTACTAATATATAATTGCTAATTTTTTTTAAAAAAAAATTAGTTTTGGACTATTTGGCCAACTAGCTATGAAGAAAATAGGGTGTGCCTTTGCATGTGTGAGATGTGAAAGAGGTAAAGAACATGTTTTTTTAAAAACCGTAACAATTGGATCTTTTATAGGGATTTATATTGCTCTCGGTCCAAGCTCATCTTCCTCAATTGAAGCCACCCCCATGCGATATGTTCATTGATGGAGAACACTGCACAGAAGCTAAGGGCATTAAGGCCATGATATTCTTTTTAGCAATATATTTGGTGGCATTAGGGAGTGGCTGTATCAAGCCTAACATGATTGCTCATGGAGCTGACCAATTCAATCAAGAGAACCCTAAACAATTAAAGAAGCTATCAGCTTACTTCAATGCAGCATATTTTGCTTTCTCCGTTGGAGAACTTGTGGCTCTAACAATTCTTGTTTGGGTTCAAACTCATTCTGGAATGGATGCTGGCCTTGGGGTGTCGGCAGCTGTCATGGCAATGGGATTGATAAGCTTGATATGTGGCACTCTATATTATAGGAACAAACCCCCACGAGGAAACATCTTCATCCCCATTGCTCAAGTATGAATTCTTAAACCATCTTTGTTCTTTCCGTCTCAAAGTATAATACCATCGTGTGCATCTCATAATATAGCAAAGAATAAACAAACTCCAATCCCAATGTAACAAAATATATTGATAAGCGTTAAAAAAAAATCAATTAAAAGATAGAGTTGTAAGGAGCCCTTCTGTGTTGATAACTCTAAAATGAAAATGAGTGTGTTATGAGAAGAAAAAAACGTTATAAAAAAAATTATAATGTAATCAGCATTGTTTATATAAAAATTATTTTTGCCTTTTTTATTTCTTTCTCTTAACACGACTCTCTCATTTTGCGAGCGTAGCATAGTGAAATGTCAGCCATATACGTTTTGTTTACTATATAATCTGAGAGAAAATGGTATACAGATAGGGGTTAATTATTGTCTATACGATGAATGCTTTTTCGTGCCTGATAATACATTGGAACTAAAGTATTAGAGTTTTTATATTTATTTTTCCATAAAACATTCTATGCATCTGAGTTGGAAGTGTACAGTAGTTTATCTTTGCAATGGTCAATTCAGAAATAGAAAATTAGTATATGAGTTGTCATATACAAGAGTGATGTTTGCTGAGTTACACGTAATATAGGAAAGGGTTAGTTTTGTGATGTGTCCGATATGATATTCAATTATTTTTTAACATTTTTTTGCTACATGTTTAGTTATTTATTTTATATATTTTTGTAATATTTATATAAAAAAGATAAAGAAGTAAAAAGAAAAAATATAAATAATTATATACAACGATTTTATATATGATGCTGATTTTTAACTAATAAAAAAACCAATAATAGAACTGTATTGATTCGTAGGGCTTTTCGCTAAACAATCAGTTTACTATTACCCTATCAGGTTTTTGTGGCTGCAATATTGAAAAGGAAGCAGATATGCCCATCTAACCCACAAATGCTTCATGGAAGTCAGAACAGTGTTGGTTGGCAACATAACAATAAGTTCAGGTATGTATGTGTGTGTGTATATTTTCTGCCAATTAATATTCTCATTTAATTTGTCCCCATCGCCCTAAAAAAGGAAAAAAATAATTGTTACGTGTGGTTACGAAATTAGCTATTTAATTAATTTAATTTCATGCAGGTTCTTGGACAAGGCTTGTCTCAGAGTGCAAGAGGGGAGTGGCAGTAACACAACGGAAAGCCCCTGGAGATTGTGCAGTGCTACGCAAGTTGAACAAGCAAAGATATTACTATCAGTTATTCCCATATTTGCATGCACAATTGTTTTCAACACAATTTTAGCACAATTGCAAACATTCTCAGTCCAACAAGCGAGTGCAATGGACACCCATCTCACCAAATCCTTTAATATCCCTCCAGCGTCGCTTCAAGCCATACCTTACATTTTGCTCATTGTTGTAGTCCCTCTCTATGATAGTTTCTTTGTTCCCTTCGCCAGAAAAATCACTGGTCATGAGTCCGGAATCTCACCTTTGCAGCGAATAGGCTTTGGCCTCTTTCTAGCTACATTTTCCATGGTTTCAGCTGCCCTTATGGAGAAAAAGAGAAGAGATGCAGCTCTGAATCTCAATAAAACCTTGTCCATTTTTTATATTACCCCACAATTCTTAATTTTTGGCTTGTCTGAGATGTTTACTGCTGTTGGCCTCATTGAGTTCTTCTACAAACAGTCCTTGAATGGGATGCAGACATTCTTTACAGCCATCACATATTGTTCTTACTCATTTGGCTTTTATCTGAGCTCACTTTTGGTTTCTTTGGTTATTAAGATCACTTCATCTTCTTCAACTGGTGGTTGGCTCCATAACAACAATCTCAACAAAGACAAGCTTGACCTTTTCTATTGGTTACTAGCTGCCCTAAGCTTCCTCAACTTCCTCAACTATCTCTTTTGGTCCAGATGGTATTCTTACAATCCATCCCTATCCCAAGGTGATGCTAATGATAAGGAAAACAATCGGTTTGTCCACTGCTCTATACACCATGGAGCTGACAACATTCCATAGGAAGATAGCAATATTAATTATATATACTCTAGCTACATTAACTAGCCTTGTATTATATAAGTATAAAGCTATATATATAAGAGAAACTGCACGTAAGGTCTGTTTTCGGGCTGACAGCTTCTGTAAAAATGGTGAGAAAATGTCACACGGGTATCTTCTTTCTGAAGCTTAATACATATGTTAGTCTTGTCTCAAATTAAGTCCTATTGAGTTTAAAGTTTAGACTGCTTGATATTTATTTATATAATTCTTGAAACACGGTGGCAGGAAGCTTACATTTTCTTTGTTTTAAAATAAAATCACACACGACCACAATTAAATTAAATAAGCGACAAAACGAAAATAAAAATTCTGACATGCAGGAGAGCGTTTATGAAGTATAAACACATCTATAACCGTGTGAGGGACTTACGTGAGACATGAATGTTGGACCCACATATTTATAGTTGTGAGTATATATACATGCAGTAATAAGTATGGTCCATGTAATAAAACTCTGAAATATATAAAGATTCACTTTTATTGGTATCCAAGGACTTTAACGGGTCAGTAAGGTCAAACTTGGTAGGAAGATTCATTGCATTATTTTCCTGTTTCTCCTTTTCTGACTATGGGATAACTTTTTTAAAAGTGTTTTTCCTATATCAAATTCAAAGCATACATGTAAACATGTGTAAGGGACATAACACTGCTTTCTCATTTTTAGAAGGCAACTTTCAGAGGATATTATTATGATGCGATAGCTTGCCAATATGAAACATGATGAAAACTCCGTATTTAAATTCAAGAAGAAATTGCGTGTGTGCAAGCAAATACAGTTCATTTCTTTTTCTTCTGGCCCTTTGGGTAAGACGGAACTTCTTTCCCTGCATCATTAAGTCCATTTTTAGATTTATATTTGATCACAATAAAATTTTCTGCTCATATTCAAGACTACAATTTTTTTCTGAAAAATTAAAAATAAAAGAGAAGTTACTATATATGTCGTTATTTGATAGTTCTTTTTTGCAATCATGCACCTTTGTGTGATGAAACATGTCTCAAACATGTTTTAATGTTGAAGCCTGATCCCACCTTCTCTCTGCTAAATCAATTCAAATTGGCATCCTACTAAGACAATAGGTACATAAAAATGTTGGCTAAAAGATTTACATAACCCCCACTTCCCCCAACAAAAAACAGCATTAAGCTTGTGGCATTGAGCCCACTTCGGTCTTTGATTATTGTTAAACTCCACTATGACATCGCTTACTCAGCAATTTTTTATTTTTCTGGCTCCTTGTTTATCACTTTTTTACGTTTGACATTTGATGAGAAATGATGATAAAATGGAAGCTTTAAGGAGCACTTAAGTTATAGCTTCAAAATGCTTATGCTAGTTTTCGCAAGCAATAGGGAACTAGTAGGGTTAAGGTGCATGATGTTGAGAGTAAATGACGCCAAGTATACTGATATTTTTATAGTATGAATAAGTTGAATACTGTGATCATAATAATTGCAACTCAATTATTTATTTCTTACTTTTTTTTATTATTTGGCCAACAATTTGAATAAAATATCAATTTTTTTAAAGAATGTATGAAACCTCAAATAAATTCTGTTGTAAAATTCAGAATGAGATAACAAGTGTTTTTATGATTATTATTATTCATTACAACTCTTATGATGAAAAATTAATACTATCAAAAAGCAATAAAGATCGTAAGTTCACTAAACCTTCACTTAAATAACATAATCTCTATTATGATTCAAGTCTTAAAATTGTAATTGAATGTTAAATTCTCTAATGTAATTGAAGGTTAATTCTTTTGACTCAACAATCTTTACCTTAAATTACAAACTTTAATTCTTTATAAATTTTTAACTGAAACAAGCATTAATTTCTAAAGTTCCTTAATCATGTTATTTTATCTTATTTTTAATTCATATCCTAATCTTACAATTCTAACTAGAAATATATGATCCATTATGAATGGACAGAGGCATTAAAAGTAAAGTTAAACAATTAATTTAAAATAAATATTCTTAAATTAAAAGTAAAAATTCAGATTACATACAAGTTAGGTTTAGATTCTTCCTTCTCTAAAGTGTAGTGATTCATAACAACATAAAGAAAAATTACAAAAAAAAAATAATACAAAATTACTGATGAATGCAAATTTTATTAAGTTTTTAAGTAATTTTTTAAGTTGTTTTTGATAGAAAATGTAATTTGGAAGGTGAAAACTACACAAAATATATAAATATTCAATAAAGTCAATATTTGTCTTTAATAAATTCAAATTGTGTGAATTTAATAGAATTCTGATGTAATTTTGTTAGTTTTGCAGGAGATTTTAAGCTAAGAGTTTTGAGGATAAGGATTGAAGAAGATTCAATTGAAGAAAGTGGAAGATTTGAGCTTAAAAGATCAAGAATAAAGTGATATGTGCTACGCGTAGCAACTTTAGGTGCATAGAGTTAACATTTTGAAGAAGAAAATCCATAAAAATTAAGTGCAACCCTAAGTACTGAAAGTGAACACTCCAATAACAAATTCATGTAGAACCTGCGTGCAGATTTGGGTGTATACTCTAACTATTGATAGTAGCCATCCATAGATTCGAGCGTTCACTCTGGTCACTTAAAGTAGCCACACGCAAGGCTTATTTGCACAGAACACATAAAGTAGACACTAGTCATTGAAAGTGTCCATGCAAAATAACAGAATTTTGAAAATGACTTTTTAAGTGTTAACTTTGGATGTTTTGAGTTCTTACTTCAGCCTTAGAAGCTTTTGGAAGGCTTTCAATGTTATTACTCTCAGTGATTAAAGTGTCAACGTGGAAGAAGGTGGGAAAATTATAAAAAGTTGTTGAAAGTTTAGATTTGGGATCTTTTCTAATCTTTTCTCATTTTTTCATTTTCACACCTTAGGAGAGTTAGAGAGGGAGATTAGGGGCAACTTCCAAGCTCTGGACCTTGAGGAATCAGACTGGAGATTAGATTTATGAAGAAATTCTACAACTCCTCTTCTTCTACTCTTTCTCTCTCTTTTTCTTTTAGGAACATGTTCTGATTTCTTTTTGTTAAGGAATGATGGATCCAATTTTGAAATTGTAAATTGATTGTGGATCTGGATTTTAAGACTTTGATTGTATTGAATGTTTAATTCTTTCCTTAATGCAATTGTGAACTAATCATTTATTCAATTGAACTTAGAGGAATCTTCATCAATGAAAATTGAGTTTATTTCTCAGATTTGAATTGAATGTCAAGGTTATGGATATCTTGGGGATAAGAATTCGTGATCTTGTGATATCTTAATTTGTAATGCCTAATGCAATATTTGATTGAATTACACCTAAGGAATTAGGGTATTTTAGTTAGATATTAGAATCAATGAGACAAGAAATTGTCCTTTGATTAATCTAGTAACATTGATCATCAATCAATTAAGGAGCTTAGAGTTCAGATCTACTTTAGTTTTGCAATTGATAAAGAGGGGAAATCAATCCTAACTTTATTCACACATTATTTTATTTCTAAATTTGTAGTTTTGTTTTGCTGTAATTTTCTGATTTATGCACTTTATTGTTTTTGTTTGTTAAATGATTCAAAATCTCTATAAATTTGTTTAGCTCAACTAGTTATTAATTTGTGAAGTAACAATTGATAGACCTAATCTCTAAGGACGATACTTAAGACTCACATTGATTTTTAAATTTTATTACTTGTTACAACTACCTAATACACTTGCTAGTTAGTATTTTCTCCAAATTTTTTGACAATTACTACATGAAAATTGATGAACTAGGCACTTAATTCTTAAAAATGTAAGTTCTTCAACTTAATGTTCACAAGAAGAGAGAGAATTTTAGGAGATGAATGTGCTAACTATAAAAAAACTTTCTAGATTTAAAATTTTTGTGCCACTTATAACCTTTTTAGATATTTTGGTGTTAGTAACGTTAGTTTGAGTGTTATCACGCTATGTAGGTTACACCAATCTAATCTTCTAACATTAACGATGCAGTTCAGAATGTTTTGGTAGCATTAGAAATATTTTTCTTCAAAATTTTCATTTTAAACTTTTTAAAATTAATGGTTGAAATAAAGTAAGTCTAAAGCAATAAAATTAAGAAAAATTAATACAAATTAGTTTATAAATCCAACTTAATCTAAGTCATAATGAATAAATAAAAATTTCTAAATTTACATTATAAACACTCTTATAATAATATAAAATCATTGAATCTTCTCCTTATTTACTTTCAATAAAATGTTATATTGGACACTTACCATACTTAGAACTTAACTTTTTATTTGTCTCTAAATCCTAAACCCTAAAACTTAACTCACATTGTATATCATAATTATTTTTTATTTTTCCATTTCAATTTGTCTTTTTTTATTATTTTTCTTAAATTTTTTTGTTTTTTTGTTTTTTTATTTTTTAAGATTTTTTTTCTATTTCTTTTGTTTTGCAAAATCATTGGTACTCACCCCTAATATTATGTAAGAACTCACCCATGGTCACTTAATGAAACTAAACTAATGTTCTGCTAGATGCTTTTGGCTAGGTAAAAATATTGGTTTTTCATTTGTAGGCTTGTAATGAGCTAATAAACAAAAAAAAAAGGTATATAAAGATCAAGGGATTATGTAAGGGATAATAATATACGGTAAGCTTAATGGCCAAGTTTCAAGTAAGTATTCACAAACAAGAAAATGCCTTTATCATATTCATGCATTTGTGAAAATATAATTTTAATTAAGAAATAAGGCAAGTTTTAGAGTAAGCATATCAATTTGTGACTAAGCACACTAGAAATAATTTATAATTGAATAGGTCCAAAATGTAAAAGCTAATAGTCATTAGACATGAATCATGCCTGTTCAAGTTTATTACTATATTCCATGAATGAAAACAATTATGAAATTGCACTCAATCATATCATAGCATGAATCCAGACAAATGAGTTAATCTACCCCATGCATATTCAAATTATGCTTCAGAGAATATAAATGTGTCAAGAATCATGTTTAAGATAGGGAGAGTGTAGTATATTATTCAATGCCAATCTAATGGTGTTTGTGAAGTCCTTAAATTTTTAATTCCAATATACATTATAGTTTAGTTAAAAATAATGAAAAGAAATAAATTTTCTTTTTTGTTCTATACGTGTAATACATAAATAGGAGAAAATTAAAACTTTTTTTGATAAATAACTCCGTTCATAAATTAGTTAAGGCAGTAAAATAAGAAAAGTCACTACGCCAGAAATAAGCTTTTGGAACGTTAACTTAGACAGCGATTAATAAAAATTACTTTGTAACTATATATTTAGAGAGCAGTTCTCTATTGACCACTCTTAGATCTATACTTATGAGAGCGGTTCTTTGTTAACCGCTCTCAGAACTATACTTTTGAGAGCGGTTTTCTATTAACTGCTTTCTAAAGTCACACATTAGAGAGCGGTTAATAAAAAACCACTCTCTAAGCTCATTCTTGGAAAGCAGTTAATAAAGAACCCCTCTCTAAAGTTATTAAAATCATATATAAATGAAACACGCTTAGCGCATTTCTTCTTCTTAGCTAACAAAGTTGTTCTCTTTTACTGTAAGTTCTATTCGTCTTCTCTGCTCTTATATGTTCTCTTCATCTTCTGTTAATTTGCTCTCTTTGTCTTCTCTCGCTAAAAAATTATTTTTTTCACATATGTAGGTACCTCTTCATTCTCTGGTAGCCTACTCCCTTCATCTTCTTTGTGCTAACAATTAGTTTTTTTTTCACATGTGTAGGTACATCTTCATTCTTTGTTAGCTTGCTCTTTTCATCTTCTCTGCACTAACAAATTGGTTTTTTTTTTCACATCTGTAGGTGCTTCTTCATTCTCTCTTTCTTTCTTTCTTCTTCTCTTTGTTAACAATGAATCATCCATTCTCTCTTTCTTTCTTTTTCTCTATATAATATTAAAAATCATCCTACTAATTTGTTCTATTTTTTCTCTGTTTGCTTGTGTTTGGTTCATGCAGATGTGAATTGTTTGGTTACAACTAAATGTATAAACTCAAGATTCAATTTTGATTTGTAATAAAAATGAAGAAAACTCACAAAGAAATCAATTTCAAATTTTGATTTAAACGTAATAATAAATTAATTTTACTTTGCAACGGAATACTCAAAAAGAAATCAATTTTAAATTTCAAATTCGCGGTCTAAATCTACTTCAATCTTACACCTATACTTTGGAGAGCAGTTCCATACTCCAATCTTAACATTTGAGAGTTGTTGTTTAACCGCTCTCTTAAATATAACACATTAGATAGTACAAGATTTTAGAGCAGTTCTAAAAGCTCTAAAATTCAAAACAAAACCACTCTCAGATATCTATTATGGCATAGTGAGTAAATCATAACTGAATAATTACATTATACTAACGTCAGTTACGTACAGACAGTATAATAATTTACAAATATTTGATAAAATGTTATAGGACTTAGGATAATTAATTACTTAAACAAAATAAAATCAGTCTTAAAGCAGTCACAAACATACTGAGGGCCAGCACTAATCTTCACTATGCCATCCCTTTATCTCAGCTACCTCCTCAAAGTTTAGATCATTGTCTTCTCTAAGATAGAGATCACTAGAATCAACAACGACCTCAACGCCTGTGACCTGCTCAAAAGTCACTCGGGTCGGTCTTTCGAGATGATCATGGTCAAGATAGGAGCACAGATAGCTCACAATAGCTAGAATCCTAACATTTCCTCTATAAATATATATATACAGAGAGTATGATGGATCATATTATTTACAGGAAAATCTAAAGGAATACTATAGTATAGGTCTATCTCCAAGGTATAGATATGTCCAGGTACATTGCCATAATCTATGGCAAACTTAAAGTTACAAGACATCTGATACTCATTAAATACATAATTTATTCTACGATTTACATGATTATCTATCAATCTAATTTGTCCCTAGGGTGCCATCATCCTTATTCCCTGAAAAGTTTAGTAAGGATGAGCATCTATCTTATCATTTAAACATAACACCATTTCAAAGACCAACATCACAGCATAATCATAGTCATGGAATAAAAGAAAACATAATAATATTGATCCCAAAATCAATATATTAACAATTATCAGCTAATTACATAGTATATCAATTATTCTCGCATTATCACATAAGCATATATTCCATCACAGGTCGTTATATTTCTTTCTTTTAAATACACATGTTAGATTATTTTAATAATCTTATTATAGTGGCCTATGTAACTTATAGCATGACTCTAATTAATGATTTAATGTGATGGTGGTTAAATATAAAATAGAGTCATTGAGGGTATAATTGTAAATACAATTATAAGGAAACCCTCCCCCTCTTCCTTCATATAAATTAAAGAGCGGTTACCAAATAGGTTATGTCATTCTCTATTCTCACTTTCATGGTCTCTGAGTGAGCTCACACTAAACGCAAGAAAGGAACTTTCTCTCAACCATCCGAGAGGAGCTAAAAGAGGAAGGAAGAGTTAGAGAAAATACCAAGGGATCAATGACATCAAAGAGAGAGGTAACATTAAGGAACAATGAATTCAGGTTAGTGCTCTCTAAACCCTTAATTGTATGAGAACCATATATTGTGTTCTGAGAGCAACGTAATTTAAGATCTCTAAGGGAAAAGGTAATTTCATAATAGTCATTGCATAATGGAAATTACATAATGGGTTAAAGAAAATTCTAACAGTTGGTATCAGAGATAAGTTATGAATTTTGTTGATTCTCCATAAGAGATTGGTTCTCCTTTAAAGTTTTCCCCAAATTACACGAACCCTAGGTATTTTATATGATGGATTGGCATTATTTTGATGTTGAATAATTGTTTTAGATTCAATAATTAAAAATCCTAAGGTTTTGGACGCTAGAAACATTGGATTTTGAATCTGTAATATGAGCAGGGTCATGTATCAGTGAGCAGGGCCATATATCAGGGAGCAGGGCCACGCATTAGGGACAAGCACGGCCAT
The DNA here is from genome assembly GCF_003935025.1 of Abrus precatorius. Classification (NCBI taxonomy): domain Eukaryota; kingdom Viridiplantae; phylum Streptophyta; class Magnoliopsida; order Fabales; family Fabaceae; genus Abrus; species Abrus precatorius. Next base: position 16,424,800 of record NW_020874292.1, read on the forward strand.
GCTTCATCAAAGCACGACCTTGCATATTGTAAGCACGGCCATGCATCAATTATAAGCACGACCATGCATCAGGAAGCACGGGCATGCTTCAGGAAGCAAGGGTATGCATCAGAAATAAGCATGGCCTTGCTTCATCGAAGCACGACCATGCATTAAGTAAAAGCACGACCGTGAATAGGAATTTTACGACAGAATAAGGAATATAATTCATAAAATATATAGATAATTTTAGAATTACATCAAAGTGAATTTTATTCACCAAAGTGATTAAATTGTCAAGTTAATTAATTCTAAATTCCATTATCATTATGAGAAATTCACAATTTAGTGCTTAATTTTAAGGTTAGCTTGTTAGTCACCAAAGTGGCCTGGCTTTAAAAGTTCTTTAAGCATTTAATTGTATGTTGTAAATTGTTCAAAATTGTTTGATGTTATATGGAAACATAAAGAGTGAACAATTTAGCTCATTAATTATAATGCTAGGAGATTGCCCAAAGGTGGATCATTGCATATGATTAATGACATTAAGGAGACATGTAAGCACTTCATAATATGTTTGTATATCCAAAGATGACTTGCATATTGGTTTGAGTGACTGGTTGTCAATTAAAGTTGTTTATTAGCATCATTATAGATAAATTATGTATTTAGGTGTTACCCAAAGGTAAACTTATATGCATAATTGATAATGGTTAGCTGTCTGAATCTATTAAGTTTATTCAAAGCATAAATGTTTAAGCATGTATTCAATGGATTCAGTCTCTATGAATACGTATGGCATGAGCAATGGCATAGTCAAGTTCAATGGGCTTAATTATGATGATTGGGCTGAACAAGTTCAATTCCAGCTAAGTATTATGGACTTAGACCTAGCAATCATTATGGAACAAGAGCATGTAGCCATCACAGAGACCAATACTGAAGAGGAAAGAACTCTTCGTGAGGCTTGGGAAAGGTCAAATAGGCTGAGCTTGAGCTTGTTGAAGATGACTATGGCTGAAAATGTGAAACCATCAATGCCAAAGACTGAAAATGCTAGGGAATTTATGGCAAAGGTAAAAGAGTATGCACAATCAGACATTACTGACAAGTCCATTATAGGTACCCTGTTGACTGAGCTAACTACTAAGAAGTTTGATTGGTCACGGCCCATTCATGACCATGTGACTGACATGATCAATCAAGCGGCAAAGTTGAAATCAATGGGCATGGAAGTAAAGGAATTCTTTCTAGTACAATTCATTTTAAACTCCCTCCCTCATGAGTTTGGTTAGTTCCAGGTGAATTACAACACCATTAAGGATAAATGGAACATATAGGAAATTAAGGCCATGCTGGTTTAGGAGGAAGGGAGGCTGAAGAAGGTAAAAGAACACTCCGTCCATCTCACATTTCATGAAGGGGCTAGTAGTAGCAAGACTAAGCCAAGTAAAAAGGACAACAAGGACAAGAAGAATAAGGCCTTATTAAAGGTTCGTGAAGGCCGAATCCAGAAGGGCCAAAGGTGCTTCTTCTGTAAGAAGACTGGTCACTTCAAGAAAGATTGTCCGAAGAGAAAGGTTTGGTTCGAAAGGAAAAGGATTTCTTTCGATCCAGAGCAGAATAAAGGCACAGATAGAAGGAATAAGGACTTACAGATTAATCTTGCATATTGGTTGCTGCATAGATCTAGAAAAGTGTCTTTATGTTCCTGAATGTGCTAGAAATTTGGTTTCTGTTGCAAAGTTGGATGAATTTGGTTTTAATTTTAAGATTGGAAACAGTTCCTTTTCTTTGTATAAACACTCGTACTATTTTGGATCTGGTACATTAATTGATGGTTTATATTGTTTCAATCTTAATGTTAAATTTGCTGAATCTTTGTTTCATGTTGAGAATGCTATTAATAGTAATTTGAATGTTCGTGATGAATGCTTTGCTTTCTTGTGGCATCAAAGGTTAGGTCACATATCCAAAGAAAGGATGATGAGGTTAATGAAAAGTGAAATTTTACCTCAATTGGATTTTGTTGACTGGTATGTATGTGTGGATTGTATTAAAGGACAACAAACTAAACACACATCAAAGAATCCAGCCACAAGAAGCAGTCAACTCTTAAAGTTGATACACACTGATATTTGTGGTCCGTTTGACATCCCATCTTGGGGTGGTGAAAGATATTTCATTGCTTTTATTGATGACTACTCACGTTATTGTTATTTGTATGTGTTGCATGAAAAAAATATCAATCAGTGGATGTCTTACATGTGTTCATTGATGAGGTGGAAAGGCAACTAGATAGAAAGGTAAAGGTTGTGAAGTCAGATAGAGGTGGTGAATATTATGAAAAATCTGATGAAAGTGGACAATGTCCAGGTCCATTTGCAAAACTTCTGGAAAGTCAAGGCATATATGCACAGTATACTATGCCTGGTACACCACAACGAAATGGTGTGGCTGAAAGGCAGAATTGTACTATCATGGAAATGGTTAGGAGTATATTTAGTTACAGTTCTGTACCTATGTCTTTGTGGATGTATGCATTAAAGACCGTTGCGTATCTGCTTAATAGAGTTCCTAGTAAGGCAGTTTCAAAGACTCCTTATGAACTGTGGACAAGAAACAAACCCAGTTTAAGACATCTTCATGTCTAGGGTTGTCTAGCAGAAGTAAGAGTATATAATCCACATGAAAAGAAGCTTGATGCTAAAACCATAAGTGGTTATTTCATCGGCTATCCTGAAAAATCAAAGGGGTACAGAATCTACTGTCCTAACCATAGTATGAGAATAGTTGAGTCTGGAAATGCAAGGTTCATTGAAAATGGTTAGTTTAGTGGGAATGGTGAAACGCGAAAGGTGGAAATTAAAGAGACACGTGCAAAAACTCTTATAGTTGGTGTCTCTTCTTCAGTTGTTGTTCCTCTTGTTGTATCATGGTCACACAACATAAGGAGACAAAAGTTAATGTTCCAAACTCACAAGAACAACATATAGAGGATGAACCAGCTGAAAATGGGCAAGTCACAAGTGAGCAAGAGGAAGGTGAACCACAAGAGATAGCATTAAGGAGGTTTGTGAGGCATAAAAGACCGACTATTTCGAATGACTATGTGGTTTACTCACTTGAGCATGAATGTGACTTGAGTATTGATGAGGATCCAGTCTTATTTAAGCAAGCCATGAAAGTGGTTGAATGCCATGAAAAAAGAGTTAAAATCAATGAGTGACAACAAGGTATGGGACCTAGTCGAGTTGCCTGAAGGTTCAAAACAAGTCGGTTGCAAGTGGGTCTTTAAGACCAAACGTGACTCAAAAGGCAACATTGAGAGATACAAGGCTAGACTTGTTGCTAAAGGATACACTCAAAAGGATGGCATAGACTATAACGAGATCTTTTCTCCAGTTTCAAAAAAGGACTCTTTAAGAATTGTTATGGTTTTGGTGGCTCATTATAACTTAGAGCTCCACCAAATGGATGTAAAGACCGCCTTTCTGAATGGTGGCTTGGAAGAGGAAGTTTATATGGATAAGCCAAATGGCTTCTTGACTCGCAAGTAAAGAAAGTATGGTGTTTAAGTTAAAGAAATCAATATATGGGTTGAAACAAGCTTCCAGACAATGGTATCTTAAGTTCAATGATACCATCACGTCATATGGTTTTGTAGAGAACACTGTTGACAGGTGTATCTATATGAAGGTTAGTGGGAGTAAGTTCATCATTTTAGTCCTGTATGTTGATGACATTCTTCTTGCTACAAATGATGTTGGGTTGTTGCATAATGTAAAGGAATTTCTCTTTAAGAACTTTGAGATGAAAGATATGGGTGAGGCTTCCTATGTGATTGGAATAGAAATATTTCGTAATAGATCACAAGGATTACTGACATTGTCTCAGAAAGGCTACATCAACAAAATATTAGAGAGATTCAAAATGGAAAAGTGCTCATCAGGGGTAGTTCCAATTCAAAAGGGAGACAAGTTTAGTGAAATGCAATGTCCAAAGAATGAGTTGGAGAAGAAAACAATGGAATCTATTCCCTATGCATTAGTAGTTGGGAGTTTAATGTATGCTCAGACATGCACTCGGCCTGATATCAGTTTTGTTGTTGGAATGTTAGGCCAATATCAAAGTAATCCTGAAATGAACCACTGGAAGGCTGCAAAGAAAGTCCATAGGTATTTACAAGGCACCAAGGACTACATGCTTACTTATAGGAGATCTAGTCAACTGGAAGTGGTTGGCTACTTGGATTCAGACTATGCTGGATGTGTAGACTTAAGGAAATCGATCTTTGGCTACATCTTCTTGTTAGCTGGAGGTGCGATTTCTACCGCCCCATCTCCCACACCCTCAGTGTATCACTATAACCATTCATAGTTTCCAACATTTTCAAACACAACCACAATCACAATGAATATGCATTTTCACACACTTTCACCCATATTCTCAATCATTCATAGTATTTATGGCATGAACACACATATTCAATCACATTACATTCAAACCCCCTACATTCTATCTCAAGTACATTACAACACATAGCAAAATAAATGAATTTTAAGCACAATGAGATAGGGTAGAGTCCCCCTTTACCTTTGATTGAAGACCCAACAAGAAATAAACAATGGAAATGCTCCCCAGATGGATTTTTGTCCTAAACACATGGAAAATTCTATGAGAAACCAAGAAAACAAAGAAGAGAGACAAAAACCAAAACCTTAGTTCATAAACTTACCTCTCAACGTCCCAAACACGATCTCAACCTTCAATCATGCACACAAACGACTTTGGAGGCAGTTTAATTGGTTAAAATGAGTTAGAGATCGAGAGAATTGAAGAAGGGATGAGAGAAAAAGTGTGAAATGAATTTTCTGAACCCTAAACCCCTCAAATACCCTAGGATTTGCGATACTCTTGCTACAACGAGACATTTTTCGCTACAGCGAGGCACTCTCACTATAGCAAAAAGATCAGACTAAACTACACTCAGGTTTTTGTATAATCTCGCTACAGCGAGATTGGGGCCAGAAAACTACCCCTCTCTGTTGCCTTCTCGTAACAGCGAGAACGCAACAGAGACACCCAACTCGCCTAGGACCTTCTTGCTACAACAAGAATTTTTTGCTACAGTGAGAATGCCCCTGCATTACACACTAACTTAAGTTTCCAATCAATCCAGCCCAATTACAAATTAAACATCCTCAATACACATTTACGTGTCCATCCACACATGATCATACACATATATACCCACATATATTCACATTATCATCACATTAATCAAAATGCACATTCAAATAGAAATCCACAATTTATATTAATAAACAAAATACTATTTCAAAACTTGGGGTTTTACAAAGAAAATTAGGTTGAAGAATTGGAAGATTTTAAGAGCAATACCTCATATCCCTATTATTAGAGTATCAATTCAATGAATCAATCTAAAGAACTAGCCTTTCATTACAAGAAAACTCAGAATTTCATAAAAAAAAAATATCAGAAACATTTAAAGAAATGGAGAAGAAAAGAGGATTGACGATGAAAATCCTTTGGCTGAGCACTTGGAGATCTGTCCCTCCCCCCCCCCCCCAAAGCTCTCTCTTTCACTATCTAAAAGTTTAGAAAAGAAAAAAAATGACAAAAATCCCTAAATTTTGAGCTTGATATCTATTTATAATTTTTTCCACTTTCCTGGCATGATCACTTTTTGTGAGAAAAGTTACACATAAGGCCTTTTGCAGTGCCAGTGTCTAGAACAGTCATTATTTATGAGAAAAGAGTCACGCCCAGCTGTATTTCTGCATAAGGCTTGCGCGTGATCATTATTGGCAAGAAAAGAAGTCACGCGCATGCTCTACTCTGGAAGACTCTGGGGCAAATCACAAAATTAAATCATAGGGTACCTAAAACAAAATAAGCTATGTACAAAGCCTATCAAGTTCAAATATCATTGCTAAAATGGAAATCAATCCTCACACTCCAAATTTACAAATGAACTTATCAAATCAAGTGAATGAACCATAAGAGATAGAATCCTCACATGACATACTCTCAATCACTCAAGTGTATAAGGTAAAGTGCATCAGTCAAAATGCACAACATGAAGCATGATCAACCATAAGCTTGTCCATTGCCTACTTTTCCACTAGAATTCACACATACACACAAAAATCAAGAGCACTTTGCTAGGTTATAAAAGGGATAGGTTGAAGGTGAAAAAATTACAAAGGCAAACAAGTTAAAACCAAAGAGGATATAAGAACAATGGGAAATGAATTCAAAGAAAATAAGCATGAAAGCAAATCTCCTAAACAAAGATATGATGCAATACAATCCAAAAACAATCCACTTTTACTTTTTCTAGCCATCCAATGCTCCTTTTCCTTTTTATTGCTTACTTTTTTTTTTTTTAAGGTGCTGATTTTTTTTTCCCTTGCATTTTCTACAGTAATCTCCCCCACACTTATTTCTATGATCATTCTCAAAACAATTCCAAAGTTCTTGTATCCCTTAAGGTTGGGTCATGTTATTGTTTTACACCTTTGGCTTGAAATGAGCTAGGATGACAAGAGATAGGACAATTAGGCTCAAAGGGGCTTAAACAATGGAAATAATGCAATGTTGGCTTTTTGGCTAGTAGTTTGCAAGAAAGAAATGATGTCTCAAAAAAAGGCTCAGGGCAAGTTCTAGTGTCATACAATTATGAGTGCAATCACACATTGAAAGAAAGTAAAATGACAGGATGTTGTCATTTTTATTAATGGCTCAAAACCTCACAAGGTATTTATTCTATCACAAATAATCACAAGATATCAAAGTCTATCTATCAAACTGAAGAATGATTTAATCAATCCATCAAAGCCATGAAATAATCACTCAATTAGACTATGTACACCAAAAACATAATACTTTCCCCACTTGAAATTAACATTGTCCTCAATGGAAACACAATAAGGAAAAAGACAATTCAAGCAATTCAATAAATGAGAGAGAGGTAAGAAAAACTCCCTTATCAATCAGGGTAGGTGGCCAACCTAAGGGTGGCCTCCTCTAGTGAATGTTCTTGCAAGTCCTCATGAAAAAGCTTGAGCCAATACCCATTAACCTTGAAGCTCCTTTGAGATCCCATATCTTGGTTCTTTATTTTTTCTATAACTTCAAATTAATGAAAAAGTGAACAAAATACCAAATTGCAAACAACAAAAACATAAACACAGAATTTCAAAAACACAAAATGGGATTTTTTGTAATATAGAGCTAAACCTAGGTCGATTCACAGAGACATTTTCTGTCAAATTCAATTTTAGGTTTTCTTTTAAAAATGCGAGTAAATTTTGGGGGTTGAAAATTGAAAATTAATCAAATTAAATTATGAACAGAATAAAATTGAGTAAAAACAAATTAAGAAATATCAATCCACAGAATACCAAATGCGTATAATTTCGATTATCACAGTATCTAAAGATTCTAATCTGCGTTTAAACAATCACCCAATTCAATTATGAATTTAATCGAATAACCTAATTAGACAGAGTTATGAATTAAATCAAATTATCATTTAACCTAATATGCATTAATTATCAAATCAGAACCTCAATCGATTCCTAATTTGAATTCTAACCACAAAAAATTTAATTACTATCACAATACATAAGTCTGAGATCAAAGAAAAAGAAAACAAACTCGGAGCAATTTGACTTAAAACTCAAATAAGATTTACAACTTTTGGATTCCGTGGATTGAACAGGAGGTTTAGCCTTCTATCAAACGCTTAACCCATGTGAGAAGAGAATGAGAGAATTCGAGAGAAAATAAAAACAAAGATTCTTACTTTGGCCAAATCTCAAAAACTCAAAGCGTCTAATTGCACACGCACATGTGTGCCCCCTAATTCGAAACCTTATTTGTTTATTTATAGGTTCTGATTATGGTAAACTAAATGGCCAAAATTCAAGCCTTAATTATAACTATAAGCCCAAATACAATTATCTAATAATAAAGGGTCTAAATGCAATCTCGCAACAATATTCATCAAATATACCTCAACTTCCAAAAATCATAAAAAATAAAAAAAACAACTCTAAATCAAGCAATCCATATATGCATTTTGAAGCCCTGTATGTTTAGAATCCAATGCAACTAGAATGAGTCAAAAAAGATATCTGTAGAAAAAGTTATGGCCAAAAGAGTTGTTAAAGGTCATAATAACCAAAAATATAAAATTAAGGCATTTATTTGTGACAAGCCCAATTTATTCAAATAAGTAAAAAATGGTAAAAACTCTTAAAACAAATCATATTAAAAGTGTTTATAAATCAAAATAAAACTATAAATGTAAACCTAAAATATGTTACATTAACTTTTCATTGGAAAAGTGACAGTTCCAGAGAGGAATGTCAAGCCTTGTCTACATGTCACCACTTTTTAGGCAAAAAGTGTTAACAACGTGCAGCCTGTGTAGCCAAAGAACACTTGAGCGTCATCACTTTTCATATAAAAAGTTATTGTTCCAGAGAACAATTCTTCCATACAAATTATGCGTGGTTCCTTTTTTGTGCAAATAGTGATTACTCTAGTAACCTTCACCCCTTGAATTTGACTCCTTCTTAATTATTCAGAACTTTGGCCTCAAAATTAACCACCTACAACTCAAATATCAGATTTATCAAAACTTTTCAAATAGAAATTAGAATTTAACAAAACCAAAAGGATTCGAAATGTGAGTTATCTCTCACAAAACTCTCTTTTTAACATCACTAGCTTGACGCCTGAAGTTTCTCACTCTTAAGAAACCAGTTGAGTTGGAAGAAGCATAGGTTGCTCCAAAGAAATTTCCTCAACAACCTTTGTAAGTGCAAGATTCTCTAGAAAATGCTTTAGACAATGATCACTGACCTTGAAGCTTTTATGAGTAGACTCATTTTTATCTGTATAACACCACAAGGAAAAACATTAGTAACAATAAATGGGCCAATGCACCTAGAATGGAGTTTACTACGCATGAGTTTAAGATGAAAATTAAATAGTAAAAGCTTTTGACCAATGAAAAACTCCTTTCTAGCTATCATTTTATCATGGTATTTCTTTGTTTTCTCTTTATAAATTTTGGAGTTCTCATAAGCATCTAATTAGAGCTCTTCAAGTTCTTGCAATTGAAGTTTCCTCTTTTCTCACACTTGATCAAAATCCATGTTGCAAGCTCTCACTGCCCAATATGTGCAATGCTTTATCTCCATTGAAAGGTGGCTTGCTTTATCAAAGTTAATCCTATAGGGGGACATCCCCAAAGGTGCTTTGTAAGCAGTCTTATGAGCCCAAAGAACATCATCAAGCCAGCGAATCCAATCTTTTCTATTTGGCTGCATAATCCTCTCCAATAGCTTCTTGATCTTTTTGTTATAAAGTTCTGCTTGACCATTAGTTTGGAGGTGATAAGGTGTAGAGACTTTGTGCATCATCCTATATTTCTTCAACAAGTTGTCCATGGTCCTATTGCAGAAGTGACTGCCCTGATCACTAATAATAACTTGAGGTATTCCAAACCTACAAAACATATGAGGTTCGACAAAATCCACAACAACTTGAGCATCATTAGTCCTAGTGGCTTTTTTGGCTTCCACCCATTTAGAAACATAGTCCTCAACAAGTAAGATATACAAAAAACCAATAGAAGAAGGAAAAAGGCCCATGAAGCTAATACCCTATACATCAAATATATCACATTATAGCATGGGTTGTTGGGGCATCTACTGCTTCCATGTAATCACATTCCCTTCTCTTTGGCATTGCTCACATGTGGTGTATGCTTGCCATGAATCTTTGAAGATAGTAAGCCAGTAAAGTCCTAAATCTAGTACTTTCTTTGTTGTCCTTTGAGGTCCAAGGTGTCCTTCTACCACAGAAGCATGACAAAATTGAAGAACAAATTGGATCTCTTGTTTAGGAATACATCTACGAATCACCTAGTCACTACAAAACCTCCAAATGGTAAGGGTCATCCCATACATGATATTTCGCATCACTTTTTGTTTTATCTCTTTGTGCTTTTGATGCATTAAATGGAAAAACATCAGTAACCAAATATTTAATAATATCAATAAACCAAGGGATAATGCAAGATGAAGGAGGAGAATCATGTAGAACTAAGAGATGCTCATCCAAAAAGCTATCTTGGACAAGGAAATGCATCCTCCGCCCTCTCAATGCGGCTTAAATGGTTTATTACAAGGTTATATGCACCGCTCCTATCCTGAATATCCAAGTCAAACTCTTGGAGCAATAACATCCATCTAATCAACTTAGGTTTTGAATTTGTCTTTTTCAAGAGGAACTTTAAAGCAGCATGATTAGTGAAAATAATTACTCTAGAGCCAAGCAAATATAATATGAACTCATCCAATGCAAAAACAATTGCTAATAGCTCTTTCTTAGTGGTTATGTAATTTACCTATGCTACATCCAAGGTCTTAAATGCATAATAAATCACATGTGATAGCTTACCAACCTGTTATGCCAAGACTGCTCCCAATGCTTTGTTTGATGCATCACACATAAGCTCAAATGGAAGCGTCCAATCTGGTGGCTGGATAATAAGAGTAGTGGTTAGAGATTTCTTGAGGTAATCCTTCTTTGCATTTCTCTCTAAACTCAAATATGATATCTTTTTGTAGCATGTTAGAGAGTGAAAGAGCTATTCGACTAAATTCCTTAATGAATCTATCGTAAAATCCTACATGTCCAAGGAAAGATCGTACCTCTTGATGAATCCACATTTTATCATGTTTTTACTTGTCTTTTTAGTTTTCCTTAATAGAAAAATTAGACTTATATAGTGTAAATAGTACAAAAATTACATTTTGAGTAAAAATCATAGGTTTATTAATTTTTAGTTAATTTGCATTTAATTACATAGATATAGACTGCAATTTTAATTTTCTTAATAATTTTGCAGAGTCCCCAAGTTAATTTTTGAGAAATCTTGGCCCTTGGATGAAGGTTGGCTTCAAAGTAGCCACTTTCAAGAGCAAAAGTGGCAACTACAGCAAGTTTGGAAATTGAATGACCTAAAGTAGCCACTATTGCCTCTCATAGTGACCACTCCAAGGAGCTCCAGGACGCCGTTTGGGAAGCATTTCTGCGCGTGGACACTATTGGTTCTAATAGTGGCCACGCGCACCAGAGTAGCCACTTTCAGCACAAAAAGTGGCAACTCCAGAGAAGTAGCAAACTTTTCATCCTGCGCGTGGACACTTTCAAAGCAAAAAGTGGACACTTTGCTGACATGGCATCCAATATAAATAGGTTTTAGGAATTAGGGTACGAGACTTTTTTACACTTTACACATTTTTCCTTTGCCAAATTGAGACAATTTCCCAGAACATTGGAGTCTTGGGTGATAGCCAAGGGTCCTCTATAGGTTTTAATTTCCAATTTCCCTTTTGATTTTTGTTGAATTTACATTAATGTTGCTTACGTTCTTGCATTTCTTTCTTTCATTTGTGAAGCCCATCCACATGGAGGGCTAAACTTCCTTGTAATTCCTAGTCAATGCACATGAATCTTAAATTCTTGGGATTAATTGCAATACAAATCTTTCTTTCCTTGAATTTATTGACCCCAATCTTTGAATGAAATGGAATTTGCATGAAGGGAACATTGCTTAATGAACCCTAAATTACCCAACGAAATTCTAATTCAAAATTGCTTAATTTTGATTAATCTTTGAGGTTGCTTAATCTTAGGGATAGAGATTGGAGCCCATTAAGATGCTTAATTTTAATTGGGATGTTAAAGTTAATTTTTGCTTGTTAGATTAACTTAATTCAAGGGAAAGAAAGGGGATTATTGAATCATTGGAAAGAATAATGATGGAACTCATTGATTGACTAGGAATTACTCATTTTAATTGATTGAATTTCATTAATTCACATTTCGTTCTTGATTTAAATCTGGAAATTAACAAAAATTCCCCCCATTTTGCTTGCTTTAAAATCCATGTTTACACTTGTTCGATGTATATTCCCAACCAAAAATTCCCTGGAGACAACCTAGGATAACACCCTAGTATTGCAATCATTTCTTGCATATTTGATGAGGATTAACGACAATTTTTTGCATGACGAGTAGCTAAAATCATTTCATCACCTCTCGCATGAAAAGGGGTAAGGTAAATGTGAAATAACATCCAATTTAGTAGGATCTACCTCAATGCCTTTCTTAGAGATAATATAGCCTAGGACTGTACTATATTATACCATAAAATGACATTTTTTTTAATTTAGAGCAAGATTAGTCTTTATGCATCTATCAAGCACTATACTTAAGTTTTCTAGGCATGCATCAAAGGAAGAACCATACACACTAAAATAAACCAATAAACACTTTTATACAGTGCTAAAATAAATCAACAAAAATACTCAACATGCCTCTTTGGAAAGTCCTAGAAGCATTGCACAAACCAAAGGACATTCTTCTATAAGCAAAGGTGGTAAAAGGACAGGTAAAAGTGGTTTTATGCTAGTCCTCGGGTGTAATACAAATATGAAAATAACCAAAGAAACCATCAAGAAAGCAATAATATGACTTATCTGCCAGGCACTCCAGCATTTAATCAATAAAAGGCAAAGGAAAATGATCCTTTTGGTTGCCTGATTAAGCCATCTGTAATCAATGTAGACTCTCCAGCTATTCTGTACTCTAGTAGGAAGAAGCTCATCCTTCTCATTCTTCACAACTATTATCCTAGACTTCTTCGTTACTACCTGTACGGAGCTTACCTAAGTGCTGTTTAAAATAGGATATAAAATGTCTGCTTGCAGCAGTTTAGTGACCTCTTTCTTGACCACTTTCAAAATTTGAGGATTTAATCTTCTATATGGTTGCCTCACAGGTTTAGCTCCATCCTCTAAAAGTATTCGTTCCATGCACATAGAAGGGTTAATACCCAGAATATCTACCAAGGTTCAACCGATTGCCTTCTAATGCTCCTTAATTATATGTAGCAACCTCTCCTCCTATTCAGTAGAGAGATTGGTGGAGATGATAACTGGGAGTTTCTCCTTAAACAATCTTTTGAGGTTATCCCAACTTGTAATGGATCTAGTAAGAAGGTAAGAAAGTTAATCTTCTGTTGTCTCCATTAGAGAAAAAGGGAAGGCCTTAATCTTTACATGTTCTTCCGAAACATCTTGAGGTCTTATAATAGAACACAAAATATGAAATTCTTTTAAGTGTTTATGAGGATCCTCACCTGTAAGGCCATGATATCTTGGCAACAAATGTATTAGACTAGTTTTAAGAACAAATTGAGCCTCTATATAAGGATATTGAATACACAAAGTTTGATATGTAACATCTGGTGCAGCAAGTTCCTTAAGACTCCTCTCATTGTTTGGCATTTTTTCAAGGTCAGAATGTAAAGAATTAGTGGAAGAGTGAACAGATACAGGAGAAGTAAAGCTATCTATATGAACAAATTAATTTTTATGCAATCTAATGTTACTATGGAATGTCCTATCTATCTCATAATCAAATGGATGTAAATGCCTAGAATTAGACCTGGTCATACACTAAGAAAAGGTATCAGAAATAAGGAGAGTGTGTGAAAGTTATAAAATACAATTAAATGTTAAGAACTTACACTAAATGCAAAAATGCTACAAATGAAAAAAATATGCAGAAATATTGCAAAAAAACTGTATGACAGATTAATATATTAACTAGATCTAAGTAATCATAGAACAACATAATTAACTAATCAACAAAACAGAATTATGCAGAATTGAATAAGCAACTACACATACAGAATTCAAACTATACTATTCTATCAAAATACAAAAATTACAATCAAAACAAACCTACAAATATAAAAAAACACAGAACATAGAATTAAGCACCAATAAGTCCCCGGCAACTACGCCAATTTGAAAGGCTGTCGTAATTGATCCAAATAATAAGAAATTAAATATAGTAACTAGATTAAGCTAACTTAGGTCATGTTCCTAAGGATCATTGGATGATTGAAAGACTATCAAACATCTTCCATGCATTATGTTCAGAAACAGGGTGAATTTTCATATTGATTTGGTAAAAACAGAGTTAGAAATCGAATTAGACTAAATTTAATGTAAATGAATGATTAATTCACTAATTAATAATCTAATCTAGAGTTCTTCATTGGATTCAAATTATGTTTTCTAGTTATCAAACCTAGCCTCAATGTGATTACTGCAGAATTAGCATTTTGGATTCAATGTGATGAATGCAGATTTTACTAGGCTTTTATTTAGTTTTCTAGGTTATTTTTGATAGAAAATGTAATTTGGAAAGTGAAAATTGCACAAAAATATATAAATGTTCAATAAAGTAAATTGTTGTCTTTAGTAATTCAAATTATGTGAATTTGATAGAATTCTAATGCAATTTTGTTAGTTTTGCAGGAAACTTTGAACTGAGATCATAAGGTTGCAGGATCAAGAGAAAAAGTAGAAGAAAGTAGCAATTTTTTTGGAGATAAAGAGCAACGAATAATGAAGCTAAGTGCTGGGCGTTATCACTATTTCTAAGGAAAGTGATCATTCCAGAGCTTAAGTTCAGAAGTTAACCTGTACGTTACCACTTTTTCTAACAATAGTAACCACGCCCATGAAGAGAGATCCTGCGTGATCACTATTTCTGATAATAGTGATTGTTCCAGAGTTAGGGGTGAGAAGAACAACTTATGCATGATCACTATTTTTTAGTAAAGTGAACATGCGCAAGTCTGAAAAGAGAAACAAGCTGCGTGTGATCACTATTTTTCACTAAAGTGAACACGCGCAAGTCTGAAAAGAGGCAACAAGATGCGCGTGATCACTATTTTTTAGTAAAGTGCTCACGCGCATGATCCAGAAGCAAAACAGGCTGCGCGTTAACACTTTTCCAAGAAATAGTGAGTGTTCCATAGAGCTTCTTTGCAAAACTAGCTGCACATTAACACTTTTATGAAAAATAGTGAGTGTTCCAGAGAGTGCTTCAACAGAACAAAAGTAACCTTCTAATTCTTGGGGGAATGATTTTGGAAGCCAAAATTCAAATATTTATCGCCCTTCCCATACACAAAATCAAGGATCAAGACTAAAGGGAAGGAGATCCCTAGAACTCAGTCCAACTTTCAAGAGCAAATAATGCAATATGTGCATTATTTTGATACGAGGATATTAAAGCTTGAGTTTAAGTTGGAATATTATATTGAAAAAAAAGGATAAAAGGTTCGTAGAGATCAAATTAGATATTAGATCATAAACTTCAAAGATCAAATCACAACTCGAACAAATTATTAATCTTTTGATTCAAAAGATGTTAGGAATATTGCTAACTCAGCCTGAACCTAATCTAAGAGAGCAATGCAACACCATTACTCTAAGAAATAGGAAGAAGGTGCAATAATCGCAAAATAACAGCACAAGCATGCTCATGCTTCAAGATATGCATGTTTGTGCTCTCCCTATAGGCATGCCCTTGCTTCATGATAAGCACGCCCCTACTTTAGGAGAAGTACAATCATCTTATGACAACCATGCCCAATCAAACTCAACATGCACAACCATGCATCTTCATGAACAAGGTCATACTTCAAGCGCAAAGCCTGAAAAGGAAAAGAACCTCATATGCAGCCAAGGCCCTATTAGCCTATAATACCTTTCTCACAATAATAATAAGACAAATTGTTTGTATTTAAGCAAGTGTACTCGTCAAAAAGTAATAACAGATTCTAAAATAAGTTCCTAAAATATTATCCACAAGGATTGTTTCTAATTATTAAGAATTTCTTAATTTAATTGTTTGAACTTAAAGGATATGAAATTAAATAAAGCAAGAATTCAAATATGAAATTGATAAAAAAAAATTACAAATAGTAAAACCTTTGACAATAAAATAATAAATAAGAACGTAAGGCGTATAGTTTTATCTTTACAATTTTTTATGTTCTCTTTTAGATTAATTCTAATTTCAGTTTCCTTATGATTATCAATCACTCATACTAAATCTATTAACACCCAACGGTCATGTAATATTAACAATCTTTTTCCTTAGCTATTACCCCTAATGGTCATGTAAGGTAAAAGAAAGCGAAACCATATAGAGCCTATGAGTTGTGTAACACCTTAATTTAATTTTCAAATCAATTAATTTTGCAATAAAATGAGAATAATAAAAATTTTATTCTAACAGTTTCCAGTACATAATTTTCAATAAAGTATTTCAAAATAAGGAGGATTACAAGTTTGAGATAAAACAAATGGTAAAGGACCAATTTAAATACATCACAATTTTTAAAAGATTTCTAAGTCCTATATCAGTTCCATTCCTCCTGTTCACTGAGTCATTGTCTTGGTCATCTGAAAAATAAACGTAAGAGTGAGTACTCTACACTATCACACACAAGCACATAGACTCACCTCACACATTACATACTTTTCCAACATTATTCAAATCACGCATCAAACAGGCATAAAATAATACATTTCAATTCACATACAGGTGTGTTCACTGCACTATCAAACAATCAACATACAACACTCACGTGCACTCATCGTACGTTGGCCACACTCACTGTGGCACTATGATCACAGATTCTTGATGCCCTCAACCTCACAAAGTTACTCAGTTTCACACCATGGATGGTCGCCGGATAGCCCCCGCTCCACAGATACAACGTGTGCGGTACTGGGTCCCCTAGCAAAGGTGATAGTCTGAGGCCAAGTCAAGGAGAGTGTGTGGCCTGTGGTGTACCCACGCTCACTGTTGGTGTCACCACCACCTTCTCTTCCCTAAGATATTTCTATCACCCCCATTTTCAGCACCCCCAAGTGTATTGATGAACCATTCATAGTTTCCAACCAAATCAAACACAATCACACTCAGCATGTCATTCACACACATTCTTGCCCATTTCATATTGTTCAACATCAATCAATGGCATTTCTGCACATACATTCACCCACATTCTCAATCACATCATGATATTCACTTTCACACATGGCACGTATGCCCACATTCAATCACATTACACTCAAACATCTAATTTTCATCAAAATTCAACATCAATCCCATTATCTTCCATACAATCTTTCTATCTCAATCTCACTACAATCAAGTCATTTTCATTAAATCACTCATCTTTCTACATTCTAATCATTCACATTCCCACACTTAACCATACAAATGAATTCTAAGCAAAAAAGGATGGGGTAGAGTCCCCTTTACCTCAGAATGAAGACCCAAACACAAAATCAATAATGGAAGAGCTCTCCACATAGATTTTTGTCCTCCAAACGCTCCAAACATAATTCCAACCTTCAATCTAACTCACGAACGACTCTGGAGGCAATATAATCGATGAAAATAAGTTAGGGATTAAGAGAATCGAAGATGGGATGAGAGAAAAGGTGGAAAAAATGAATTTTTTGAACCCTAAAACCCTTCAAATACCCTATGAGTTGCGACACTCTCGCTACATCGCTGCATTCTTGCTGTAGCAAGACCCCTTCTCTTTGTAGTAAAAATCTCAGACGAATCTGCACTCAGGTTTCTGCAGAATCTTGCTACAACCAGACTGCACCTAGAAATGTACCCTCCTTTATTGCGCTCTCGCTGCAGGTAGGAGCCTCTCGCTATAGCGAGAACGCAAAAGAATTATGCCATTCGCCCAAGGCCTTCTAGCTACAGCGAGAATGTCCTTACAACACAGCCTATTTTTTTTTCCAATCAATCCAAACACACCCAATTATGAATTCATAATCAACATCCATAATTATACTTATATATATATATATATATATATATATATATATATATTCATCTACATGTATTCACATATATTTATGTCATTCCACACATCAATTACACATTCAAATAGCAATCCACATATTTATATTAATAATCAATAAATTACAAAACTCGAGGCATTACAAGCTGTTCATTTAATAATGATTGAAACAGAAAAACTATGCTGAGTCCACCTAATTATTTATCTCGTTTTACCCTCTAAATCTATTAATTATATTTGGTACAATCACCTACAATATAATTAATTATGATATACTTAAGGGTTGTCAATTCCAAACATACAAAATATAGCGCAATAGGGTAAACACTAGTTAAAAAAGGAAACGTGAAATTATTATTAATAAAAATATCTCATAAAGTCATGTAAAGAATTCACCATAGCCCTAGTTATGGATTTAGCCGAACATAATATAAAAGGGATTCAAAACAACACTAAACAAATTGATAGAACTAGAAAATCACCCTTATGCTGGCTGCTAGGGTCTAGACGTGTTGATTGTAGCGAAGTCCTATTTCCCAACCAATTTGGGCCCAAAGTGCACCAAAAACTCAATTGTGGCCTTCTCATATTAATATGCATAATAATCATAGAAATTAGTGTAAAAAGCTAATAATAAAGGTCACACATAAATATATAGGCTGTAAAAGTATATCAAAATACAGACTTATCACAAACCCCCTATGACAAAGAGTTCAACAAATTCTTAGACTTGTAGGGCAAAGTGCACATCAATGTCTTTTATCAATGTTATCTCTAAAATGTCCAAATACGTTAAGTTTCTTAAAGAGATCTTAACTAATAAGAAGAAGCTAAACCATATGAAATTGTAAAGTGTTATAAAATAAACGTAAAATTATAAGGAAAGATAGAGAGAACAATAAAGAGAGGAAGAGAAAATTTCATTTCATTTCACATATCCCCTCAATACAAATGAGATACTTATTTATAGGCCTAAATCTATAACTGAAGAATCGCATCTCTTTGAATGAGAATTAAACAAAATCTCAGAGCACATTCTCGCTGCAACGACACCCTCTCTCGCTACAACGAAAATCTCAGAGAAAATTGCAGTCTAGTTTCTCCAGAATCTCGCTACAGTGAGACTGCACCCAGAAATGCACCATCCACTATCGCCCTCTCGCTACAGCAAGAGAACTCTCGCTGTAGCGAGAAAGCAACAATTTTACCCCTCTCTCCCAGTGCCTTCTCGCTACAGCGAGGATCATCTCTCTACAGTGAATGTTGGCACAGTTTCATGCCTTACGTAAATTTCAACCACAATTTACATATATTCAATCAACTCCAGCCCAGCCACAATCCACATTACATTTCAACCACAATATACAGACCTCTTCACAACCATATTCACACATTCATACGTGTCCACGTCATACACATATATGCACATCACCATATACGTAAATCAAACATACAAACACATAAAAATACACATATACACTTATATTAACATATTAAAATATTATTACAAATTTCGGGGCATTACAACTCTCCCCTCCTTTAGGGAATTTCGTCCCGAAATTCAACCAAACACACAAAAACTACACAAACAATTTTGGATACAACTCCCTCATTCTACTCTCTGTTTCCCACGTGGCATCCCCCTCATCACTTGAGCTCTAAAACACCTTTACTAACCAGATCTCCTTGCCCTTCAACTATTTAACACGGTAGTCCGCAATCTTCACCAGGTACACATCATAAGACAAATCTTCTCTCACTTGAACTAGGCAAGTTCAATCACATGAGAAGGATCTGGCATGTACTTTCTGAGCTGTGACACGTGGAACACCAGATGTAGATTCGAGAGGTTCAGAGGTAACGCTATTCGATACGTTACAAGGCCGATTCTACTCAGCACTTCGAATGACCCAATGAACTTAGGAGATCGCTTCTGAGATTTTAGAGCTCTCCCAACTCTAGTCACAAGTGAGGCCTTTAAAAACACATGGTCACCCACCTGAAACTCTAAGGGCTTCCTCCTCTTATCATAATAGCTCTTCTGCCTATCCTATGCAGCCTCTATCTTTTCTCTAATCATCTTAATCTGCTCATTCTGCTTCTGGATCATGTCTAGTGCACACAGGGTCGCCTCTCCAATCTCATACCAACACAAGCGAGTTCTACATCTCCGTCTATACAAAGCTTCAAAAGGCGCCATCCCAATGCTAGCATGATAATTGTTGTTGTACATGAACTCTACTAGCAGCAGGCATTCTCCCAAGTCCCCTATTGCTCAATCACACAAGCTCTCAGCAAATCGTCCAGAGACTAGATGGTCCTCTCGGTCTTACCGTTAGTTTGCGAATGATACGCCGAACTAAGCCTTAACTTAGTGCCCAAGACCCTCTACAGGCTCTCCCAAAACCTCGAGGTAAACCTTAGGTCTCTATCAGACACCACACTAGTCGGCACTCCATGCAACCTAACTATCTCCCTCAAATATAGATCTGTCAGCCACTCCAACTTATACTTCATATTGATCAGGAGAAAATGTGCAGCCTTGGTCAACCGGTCCACAATCACCCAAATGGCATCATGGTTGTTCTTGGTATTCGATAACTCAAAAACAAAATCCCTGGAAATGTTCTCCCACTTCCACTTAGGGATCTCTAACAGTTGCAACATCCCAAGTGGACGTTGGTGCACTACCTTCGCCTTCTGGTAGGTCAAACATCTCGACAGATATTCAGCGACATCCATCTTCATTCTATTCTACCAAAAGCTCTTTCAGAGGTTTTGGTACATCTTGGTCGCACAGGGGTGGAAACTCATCCTGCTCTTATGAGTTTCCTCAAGTATCATTTGCTTTAACTCATCCACTTGGGGAATGCACACTCATTTCTAAAACTTAATCACCCCGTTCTCATTGAAATGAAACTCCAAATCTTTTCCCTCATTCTTCTGCTTTATCATATCTTGCAGGAAAGCATCTTTTTGCTAAGCATCTTGGACATATACCAAGAAGTCATTATGAATTGTCGTTGCTCCGAGAAACAAACTCCCTAGCCGTACTTCCATGATCAAGTTCATGTCCCAAAACTCCTCAATCAATCCATATCTTTCACTATCATTGCTGCCACGTGCAACGACTTCCTACCTATTGCATTGGCAACCACATTTGCCTTACCAGGATGGTAAGACAACGTGAAGTCATAATCTTTGAGGAATTCCATCCACCTTCGTTGCCGCATGTTCAGCTCTCTCTGATCAAAAAGGTACTTCAAGCTCTTGTGATCACTGAACACCTCGAACCTTGCTCCATAAAGGTA
Organism: Abrus precatorius; assembly: GCF_003935025.1. Lineage (NCBI taxonomy): Eukaryota > Viridiplantae > Streptophyta > Magnoliopsida > Fabales > Fabaceae > Abrus > Abrus precatorius. The sequence continues at coordinate 16,445,902 of NW_020874292.1, forward strand.
CTACCTCTACACCTTAAGAGCAAAAATCACCATAGCTAACTCCAAATCGTGAGTTGGATAGTTGACTTCATGCGAGCGCAACTGCCTTGAGACATAAACAACCACTTGTCCATCTTGCATTAAAACGCACCCAAATCCATGCTCAGACGCATCACAATACACATCAAATTTTCACTCCGGGTCGAGTAGAACTAACACAGGTGCTGAAGTCAACTTTATCTTCAGTTCTAGGAAACTAGCTTCACACCCTTTGGTCCACCTAAACTCCTTTCCTTTACGGGTTAACTTCGTTAAGGGCAACGCTATCTTAGAAAATTCTTCAATAAATTTCCTATAATAGCCTGCTAGTCCTAAAAAGCTGCAGACCTCTGTCACATTCTTTGGCCTTGGCCATCCGACCACTGCTTCCACCTTTGCAAGGTCTACCATAATCCCATCCTTAGACACCACATACCCTAAAAATTGGATTTGGGACAACCAAACTCGCACTTTGAGAATTTGGTGTACCACTATCTCTCCCTCAAAATCTGCAAAACTATCCTCAAGTGCTTGGCGTGCTCTTCTTGAGTCTTTGAATAAATTAGGATGTCATCAATGAATACCACCACAAACTTATTCAAAAACTCATGGAAGATTTTGTTCATGTAGTTCATGAACACCGCAGGTGCTTTGGTCACTCCAAACGGCATCACCAAATACTCATAGTGACCGTACCACATCCTGAACGCCGTCTTGGATACACCCCCATCCTTCACCCTGACCTGATGGTACCCTGATCTCAAATCAATCTTCGAGAACACCGTGACTCCTCTCAACTAGTCCATCAAGTCATCAATTCTTGGAAGTGGATATTTGTTCTTGATTGTCACCTTGTTCAACTGCCAGTAATCCACACACATCCTTATACTTCCATCCTTCTTCTTCACCAATAGCACTGGCACTCCCATGGTGATACACTCGACCTTACAAACTGTTTCTGCAACAAGTCCTCTACTTGCTTCTTGACCTGTGCCAACTCTACTGGTGACATCCTATATGGCACCACAAAAATCGGGCTTACTCCTAGAATGAGGTCAATTGCAAATTCTATCTCCCTCTCAGATGGCAATTTAGAAATGTCTTCAGGAAAGAGCTCTAAGAAGTCTCTCACTACCGGAATATACTCCGGCCCCACTACACTCTTAGCTTCCATTGAGAATAGGACCATAAAGGCCTTAGTGTTCACCGTGTTCTCCCACATATCATGACTCAAAAGTCTTGGAACTTTTGACATCGGCGCACCAAAGATCAACGTCTTCTCTCTGCAATCTAACAGCACATGGTTGAACAACCTAGACATGCCCATGACGTCATAACCGGCTTACCCGTAGGGGTAATCACCACAACATTGCATGGCAATTCAGTTCACAGATACAAAAAAGTGCGTAGCACCTGAATCAAACAACACATCAAGTAGTCTGCCCTTAATAACACATTTACCTTAGATCAACTCCTCAGACTGTGAAGCCTCGGCCCTACTCATAGCAAAGACCCTTCCAGGAATACTCAGCTTCGGCCCCCTGCTCCCTCTTGATTCAGGTCTCTAAGTTGAGCTCGCACTGTCGCTCTTCTTTGTGGCTAGCACACATTAACAGTGTGTCCTAACTTCCCACATTTACTGCAGTTTGTCTGTAGGTGTGGACAATCCCTCAACATGTGCGGTTCTTCGCACCTGAAGCACTTGATTTGCCCTCTAAAAGAGCCAGAACTAGAGCCACTCTCACTGCTTCTCTCTTGGGATGAACTCCCTCTGGACTGAGATTTGCGAGAGCCCGAATACGATCCCTTTGAGAATCTAAGGGGTCTTCTATCATGTCTCATTGGGCCACTCCCCCTAGTGTCCACTATCTTGCCTTTAGACTTCAAAGATTCTACACTTGCTCACCAAAGTGGGCAGGTCAGTCAGCTGGAACACACTGACAGCAGCTCTAATCTCTGTCCTCAATCCGTGCTCAAACTGGGCACACAAGTATTCCTCTTCCTCCTTATGTTGATAATAAGGCCAGTACTTCATCAATTCTAGAAACTTAGCAGCATACTCTCCCATAGTCATACTTTCTTGCTTTAGCTCAAGGAATTCACGGGCCTTCTACTTCTTCAGATCCCAAGGAAAGTAGTTTCCTAGGAAGCTTGCCTTGAACGCCTCCCATTGAACATAGCCACCCTCCTGTGGTAATGTCTGACTGGCAAACCTCCACCAGTCTTCGGCCTCCCCACATAGCATGTATGTGGCACAGTTCACTGTGTTCCTCCTAGCACCCTATAGCATTGAAGATTTTCTCCACATCAGCCACCCACCTTTGGGCTCCTTCAGGGTCAAATCCACCCTCAAACTTGGGAGGATTGTGCTTTGTGAAGGCAGACAACCCTCGGTATTCAGTAAGTTCTACATCTTGGTTATGCACCAAGGCCTCTAGAATTTGAGCCATGCGCTCCATAAGATCATTGGTGCCTCTGACTCCTCTACTTCTACCGGCCATTATAATATAGGCTAGTAAACATTTCAACAAATCATAATTTAAATCATCAGATCAATAACATCTATAATTCAGGTAAACAAAACATATCAGCACGCAACTTGGACGCTTTAGCCTGATACCCCAGTCCGGTCTGGATGAACTGTTCTGATACCAAAATTGTAAAACCATAATTTAATTTTCTAAAAAAATAAATTTCACAAAATTGGAAATAATAAGATTTTTCATTCAGATAGTTCCCAAGCATAGTTCAATAAAATATTTTGAAATATGGATGGATTACAAATTTGTATCAATGACTGCTATATGACTTAATTAATACATCAATTTTCCAAAATAAGTTCCTAAGCCCTATAGCAGTTTCATCCATCCTTCACTGGGCCCAATGTTGATCGTCTTGGTCACCTGAAAAATAAATGTAAGGGTGAGTACTCTACACTATCACACACATATAAACAAACATAGAGTCTCACCTTACCTATGCCACACATTATCTAACATATTTATGATCGTACATCAACAAGTACAAGACATTCATTCTCAATAACAAACAGATGCGCTCACTGCACCACTAACCAACCCACATACTCACACACATGTGCTCACTACACGCAAGCCACGCTCACTGTGGCAATGTGATCACAATTCCTTTGACGTCCTCAACCTCAGGGACTTACTCAGTTCACACCATAGATGGTTGCTGGATAGCTCCCGCTCCATGGATACAACATATGCGGTATTAATCCCCCAGGCAAAGGTGTTAGTCAGAGGTCGAGTCAGAGAAAAGTGTGTGGCCTGTGGTGCTCCCACGCTCACTACTGGTGTTACCACCACCCTCTCTTCCCTAAGGTATTTCTACCCCCCCTCCCCATTTTCCACACCCCCAGTGTATTTTTGAACCATTCATGACATTCCAACATATTCAAACATAACCACAATTACATTTAACATGCCATCACAAGCATTTTTCCATCATCTCATATTATATAGTGTCAATCAATGGTACGTCTACACACATTTCACCCACATTCTCAATCACATTACACACAATCATTAGATTTTCACACAAATTCTACCACAATCAAACCACCCCATCACGCCCAATATTCACTAACATGAAACACATCATATCAAGTACAAAATATCTATCAATACACATGTTTCTACATCCTATTTCAATCACATTGCCACACATAGCAAAACAAACGAATCTCTAGCAAAACGAGACAGGGTAGAGTCCCCCCTTTACCTCAAAATGAAGACCCACAACGTAAATCAACAGCAAACGTGCTCTCTAAACGAATTTCATCCTAAATATAGGAAAAACCCCATGAGAAACCAAGAGGTCAAAGAAAAGGGGATGAAATCCAAAAACCCTAACTCACAAACTTACCTTCAAATGCCTCAAACTCGTTTTCAACCTTTAATCTTGCTCCCAATCTACTTTGGAGACAATTTAATCAGTAAGAATGGTTTGAGAATCGAGAGGAATGAGAAAGAACTCGAAGGGAGAAGTGGGAAAATAATTTTTTCAGACCCTCGACCCCTCAAATACTTTTTTGGTCGCGACACTCTCACTGTAGCGAAACCCTCTCTCGCTACAGTGAAAATCTAACAGAAAATTGTATTCTGGTTTCTACAAAATCTCGCTACAGCGATACTGCACCTAGAAATGCACCCTCCATTGTTGCCTTCTCGCTACAGCGAGAGAACTCTTGCTGCAGCAATAAAGCATCAGTTTCACCCCTCTCTCCTAGTGCCTTCTCGCTACAGCAAGGATCCTCTCGCTATAGCGAGAATGACACAGTTTCATGCCTTATGCTCAGGGTCTTCACGCTATAGCGAGAATACCCTGCAGCACCTACATTCAACCTACATATATACATATGTGCATATATATTCAATCAACTCTACCCCAGCCACAATCCATATTACATATCAACCATAATATGCAGACCTCTTCACGACCATATTCACACATTCATACATGTCCACATTATACACATATATGCACATCACCATATACGTAAATCGAACATTCAAACTCATGAATATACACTTATATTAACATATTAAAATATTTTTACAAAACTCGGGCATTACAAACTTAGTTGAATGACCTTCTCTAGATTTTGAATTGTATGCATTTGACAAATTAAAACCTTTAAGGATTTGCATATAAATGTCATTATCAAGTGAACCATATAAATAGGCTGTAACAACATCTATTAATTGCAAATCAAGTCCTTCATTTACTGCTAAACTGACTAAGTATCGAAAAGTATTTACATCCACTATAGGAGAATATGTTTGTTCAAAATCAATACCAGGTTTTTGCGAAAAATCTTGGGCAATAAGTCATACTTTATATCTCACAATTTCATCTTTTTCATTTCATTTTCGTACAAAAACCCATTTATATCCAACTGGCTTTACATCTTCAGGTGTACAAACTATAGGTCCAAAAACTTGGCATTTTGTAAACGACTATAATTCTGCCTCAATTGTAGCTTTCCATTTTTTCCAATCACTTCTTTGTCTACACTTGTTGACTAATTTTGGTTCATAATCCTCTATATCAGTTATCACATCCAATGCTACATTAAATGAAAAAATATCATCAACAATGACTTCATTTCAGTTCCATTATATTCTATTCATGACATAATTTATTGAGATCTCTTTATTTTCATCATTTTTATGTACCTGTGTTTCTTTGTGAACTAAAATATTGATTATGTCTTATGACTCTTCTGGAGTCTTTACATCTTCATTTTGGTCTCCTTGATTCTTAGTTCCTTTTCTTTTTCGAGGATTTTTATCTTTGGAACCAAAAGGTCTACCATGCTTCATACATGATTCATATTGATTTGCAACATTAGATTGTTCAATCAGAACATTGATTTTGATTAGAGCATTAGCAACTGGCACATATGATTCAGTCATTGTTTTTGGATTCGTAAACACATTTGGTAGTTGGTTGGCTAAACCTTGCAAATGAATTATCTTTTGAACTTCCAATTCACACTATTTTTTTCAAGGATCAAGATGAGATAAAGATAATTCATTCCAACTTATCTCCTTTTCCAAATGCTCATTTTCTCCCCCCTAAAGTAGGGAAAAGTGATTCATCAAAATGGCAATAAACAAGTCGAGCAATGAATGAATCCTTTGTCACTAGCTCAAGGTACTTTATTATTATAGATAAAGATTCATAGCCAACATATATACCTAACCTTCTGTGAGGACCAATCTTAATGTGTTATGGTGGAGCAATAGGAACATACACTGCATATCCATAAATTCTAAGATGAGAAATATTTGGTTATTGACTAGAAACTAATTACAAAGGGGATAATGTATGATAGTTTGTTGGTCTGATGCGAATAAGTGTTGCAGCATGCAAGATTGCATGTCCCCAAGTAGAAATTGAAAGTTTTGATCTCATTAGTAATGGTCTTGCAATTAATTTTAGACGCTTAATCAATGATTTCGCAAGTCTATTTTGAGTATGTACATGTGCTATAGGATGCTCAATATCAATCCCAATAGACATACAATAATCATTAAAAGCTCAAGATGTAAATTCACCAGTATTATCAAGGCATATTTTCTTAATTGAATAATCAGGAAAATGAGCTCTTAAATGAATTATTTGTGCAAGTAATCTCGCAAACACCTAGTTACGTGTTGACAACAAACAAACATGTGACCATCACGTTAATGCATTAATTAAAACCATAAAATATCTAAATGGTCCACATGATGGGTGTATTGGTCAACAAATATTACCTTGTATACGTTCCAAAAACATGATAGATTCATTTCCAATTTTTGCTGGTGATGGTCGACTAATCAATTTTCTTTGGAGACAAGCAACACATGAGAAAATATTAGATTGAAGAATCCGCTGGCTCTTCAATGAATGTACACATAATTTTTAATTATTTTTCGCATCATGATTGATCCAAGATGGCCTAATCATTCATGCCAAATAAAAAAATTATCATGATTTGTAAACTTCTGATTTACAATAATGTGTGTTTCAATTATATTTATGTGTGTGATATAAACAAGAAGAAAAAGAAGGTAATTTTTATAACACATTTTTTATTTGGGATAATTTTTGTGATATACATGTATTCTTCGCTTCCTTCATTTGTTGTTTCAACATGGTATCCATTTTTGCAGATATCTTTGAAACTTAATAAGTTTCTATGAGACTTAGTGGAGTATAATGCACTAATACAGTGTAATTTTGTTCCACCATGCAACAATATATTAGCTCTACTAGAGCCTTCAATAATAATCTTTGTACTACCAAATATAGTACTCACATTAGCTTGTTGCATCACTAAATGAGAAAAATATTTTTTATTTTAAAAATTGTGTGAGTTGTTGCACTATTAACAAGACACATGTCTTCATTGTTGGTGTCGTCCATAAGAACATTCATTCTTCATAGCAAAAAAAATTAAAAAAATAAATTAGATACTAAAAAAATGATGAAATTTTATTATTATTTATTTACATTGACTATATTAAAATTTAATTTAAATAACAATTATGTAACATCCTGATTTTTACTCCTTCCATGTTCATGTGTGTTAGTATAATTTTATCTATTCCAAAAGTAATTAATGTATTTTACAAAATTTCAAAATTTTGGTTAAAGAAGTTTTGAGATAAAAGTATTTATTTCATTAAAATAATTTGTCTTTAAATACATGTTTGATTTATTTTTGAAAGATGAAATTTTTTAATACTTTAAATTATTTACAATCTCTTAAGTATAATTGATTTCTAAATTTCTTACACACCAACAAAGATGGTGTAGTGGTGAATAGGTTAGTCTTACCCTAAACTTGGAGGATCTAGGTTCAAAACCTACTAAGAAAAATTTTATTTTTCAGAATTTTAAGTATGTGAAATGATCATAATGCCTTTGCATGCAAAACATAGGTGGCAATTCCACCTTCTTGCTTATGGACATGCATAATGTAAGTGGCAAAACCAAGCTATGCACTCTTTTCCTCCTTCCATAAGCTCTCTCTCTCACACTCTTGGTTTTTCTCATCCTTCCCACCTTTCCTCATCATTTTCCAGCAACTTTGGGCTAGAAACCACCACCCTTCCATAGCCAAAAACTACCACAAAGGCATTTTAATATAAAACAAAAATGATATAAGTGTATATACATAATTACAATTACTGCTCCAAATGGAGCTCAAAATACAAAATTCTTGCATAATAATTACATCAGTCGGTAGCCAAGTGGCATAGGTTCATACTAAAACCTAGAGTACTAAAATCTAAGCTACATATCCCAAAATCTTTGGCCTGAACTACTCTTTACCAGATTCCCCAGCAGGTAAGTTAGATATTCTACATGTCACTCCTGCTCACGTACCATAGTACGATCATTATAGCACACACGCAACAACACCAACAAACGTAAATGTGAGCTTATATAAATAAAAATCATAACTACAAAGTATGAATATATTAAAATCATTGGCACAATTCATATAATTCACAGTAATCAGCACAACATATTTAATCAATTTATGCAACATGTTCAGCTCATTCCCAGCCCATCTAATGCAAATGCAGCAATTCAGTTTCAATCAAGTTTCACAGCCTAAGTAATCCAGAGGAATTGTTCTGGTCTAGGAGTGACCCATCCTAGTATCTGGATCCAGACAAGTACAGCTCAATGTTCTATGCAGCTTTAGAATGATGAAAATGAATGTGATGCAGCACAGTTAAAACAACATAATACAATAGCGTTTCATCTAATCTCAGCTTCAACAATACAACAATGCATACATTTTCATCTAGCATTGACAACATAACCATACATATATTCTCACAGCAAAACCAAGCATTTTGTAGTATTAATTAAGTATTTCAATACATATTATACAATGAAGTTAGATAGCTCAAAACATCACTTGAATATTTCCGCATATATTAAAATTCTCGACATATAAAACACAACATTGCAACACACTATATTCCACCACATCATTCGAAACAATTATCATACAGTAGAGAATATACTCAACCATACATACTTTGGATTTTACTCTAAAGTTTGATCATACAACAACTCATCGTCAACTTAAACTAGATTATCTATCACTCGAACCAAATCAGCTTAGTTAAGCTCCCTTTACCTGGAACGAGTTCCAAGATCTTGCTCCTAATAAGCCCTGAAAAGATAGATTGAGCGTTTGAGTACTCAAATATGGCCTGAATGGTTCAGATCTACTCAGGATGACAAAGTATAAATCTCTTAAGAAAGATTGAGCAAGAAACAAGAATAAAGATCATAACTGAGTTCCGAAAACTCACCTAGATCTTGATGAGATAGACGATCTCACTTTGAAAAAGAAGGACTTTAGCTTGAGCAAGCTCTACTCTCGCCTGGGCGAGCTCATCCTCGCCTGGACGAGAAAACCAAACAGTGGAACCTCTAAGATTTCTGCTATTCTCGCTTGAGCGAGGAACACCTCGCTTGAGTGAGATGCATCTCGTCTGGGCGAGCAACATTCTCGCTTGAGCGAGATCAAGTCCAGAGAACTACCTAGTTTTCTTGAGACTCCTCGCCTGAGCAAGATCCCTTCTCGCTTGGGCAAGGGGATAGTTGGAGAGGCCTTATCTTGTCTCGCTTGAGCGAGAACACTCTAGAATGCTAGATTCTACACGACTCAATCTCACTTGAGCGAGAACTATCTCGTTTGAGCAAGACATTCAGCATCCAAAACTCTTAATTATTCTTCCTAAAATAAGACAATACAAGTCCTTGGCTATAATTCTTAGGTTATCACAAGCATAACACCCTTAACACTCAATTCCTAACTCGCACTACTAACCACTTTCAACAACACCATCATACATCACTGCGAATACATTGCTATCCATCCAACAATCATACAGCTTTCTCATAATTAAGCATATATAGCACCATTTAAAAGGAGTAATACATAAATGTTTGATATCCAATCAAATTTCTTGCTATTAGTCTTACTCATCAATCAACCAAATAGCACTGCAACTTACAACTTCCATCCAGTGACTGTACAACTTACCCATTCACATTCCAGCATATGAAATTTCATACAGTTCAAGTATATGCAACATAACTTAACAGGAATAATTTATTTATAAATATGTTGGCCTGACAGTTTCACCCAAAACGAACATCAGATCATTGAGTTACAAGAAAAACGGTAAAGCCTCTCCTTTTTTTGCATTTTCTGTGTTACAACGACAAGGGAGACTGATTTTCATTTTTATGGCCTCTGAACCTTGCATGCAATCAATCCTTTATTATCCTCATGGAATTAGCTTTCAAACGCAACTAGTTTCACTCAAAACGGACATCAAAATCACAAGTTATAGCGAAAATGGTGAGATCTCTCCTTGTTCTGCATTTTCAGTGTTTCAGTAGCAAAGGAGACTATTTTTCTCATTTCTGTGGTCTCCAAACCTGACATGCAATACCCCTATGTATCCCTTACAGAATTATATTTCCAACGGTGTATCTTGAGCACGAATCCAACATTGTTTGCCCACTCAATCACATAAAATACGTTAGCACCTTCATTTTTACATTTTCTGCAGAAACAGTATAAAGAAATAAAATTTACGCCCTCTATACAGAGTTGTTTCAACCCAAAAAAAATTATTTTCATAAACTACATGAAAATAGCTTTCCAACACATATTTTTATGTTAATTTTGGACTTCGTTTAAATACCTTACAAAATGAATTACAAAAAAGGTGTAAAGTTGAAAAACCTACGTGAATAGCAGTGAAGTTTGATTTTTATGCACTTTCCTGTGCATTAAAACTTGATTTTTAAAAAAGAGGATTTTGATCCTTAGGATCTTATCTTTCTAACAAAATTTTTGGATCATTATTTGGACTTCATTTGAATTCGTTACGCTTAATTTTATAAACATTACGCAAATTTGAAGTTTTCTGGTTTTTTGCAATAAGTGCATGGCTGTTTCTGAATTTTTAAAAATACTAGCTCTTGGCCATTTTTGCTCAAAGGATTCTGATTGACTCCTCTCTTATGTAGGAATGCAACGAACCAAGAAACTGCAAATTTTGACACTAGGAAGTCCAAAAAAAACAGACTACCTCACTCACCAAGGTAAAAAGGAGAAGGTATTTCAGGTAAACAGTAAGAAAAGAAATAAATAAAGAGGATTGTCCCTTAACCCTGAGGTCTAGAACACATGTATGAGGAGACAAGTGGTGTTTGAATTACATGTTAATATTTTTGAATATTTACTTGAGACTTTTGATGTTTTAAAATATAATTATAAGTATATTTTAATTTTGACGAATCTCAATCTTTGGCTGAGAATTATTTTACACTTGATGTTTGAGTAAATATTATTTTGTGAAAATTGTGAATTATATTAAGTGAACTATTTATTCAAGGCTTGTCGAAAACCAAAGATCAATTAAATGAATGCTTTATTGAAATGTCCAATATAAGAAATATGCTTGGTGTATTTGAACATGATATCTTGTGTGTTGTGCCCTTTGAAAATATATGGTTTGACGCATGTGTTGTGTAAAGTACTAAAAATATGCATATAGGCATATGCAGGCTGAGTGGGCACCATTTGTGAACTCGAGCCCTTTGAGGGTGAGAACATGCGTGACGATACGCTACGAGTAAATTGGTATGCAAGTATATGCGCTCTAAAGAGTTTGGCCATGGTTTGAGCTCCGACCTTGAGTTAAATAATTGAATCTAATGACTAAAAGTAAACCTTTGTGAAAACTTTGTTTTCTTTATTTTTTTTTTAAATAAATAAGTAGTGTAACTCTAGTTGGGTAATGGTTGGAACTTAAGGAAAGAGATGAAGCTAGTGAGCTTGGAACACTTGGAGAAAGTACATTGAGGCACGGGTATAAGTACTTGCCAATTCTCTACATATATATGATGTATATATAGTGTATATTATGGTTGGAATATGAATGTGGACTTCATTTTTGGGCTAGAATAAATTGGAAATGTAGGCTGGGTTGAACTGCAAGGACATTCTCGCAATAGCGAGAAGGTCCTGGGCAAATGGCGTGACTTTGTTGCGTTCTCGCTGTAGCGAGAAGGGCAACAGAGGAGGTGCATTTTTCTAAGTGCAATCTCGTTGTAGCGAGATTATACAAAAATCAAGGTGTAGTTTGGTTTAATATTTTTACTACAACGAGAAGGTCTCGCTGTAGCGAGAGTGTCGCGAATTCTAGGGTATTTGAGGGGTTTAGTGTTCGAAAAATTCATTTCTCACTTTTCCTCCTATCCCTTCTTCGATTCTCTCGATTCACAACCCTATTTCACTGATTAAATTGCCTCTAAAGTTGTTTGGGTGCAAGATTGAAGGATGAGATCACGTTTGAGGTGCTTGGAGGTAAGTTTTGAGAGCTAGGATTTCGGTTTTCATTCCTCTTCTTTGTTTTCTCAGTTTCTCATGAAGTTTTCCATGTGTTTAGAACGAAATACTGCGTGGGGGATATTTTCTACCATTATTTCATGTTGGATCTTCAATCCGAGGTAAGGAGGAACTCTACCCTATCTCATTGTACTTAGAATTCATTTATTGTGCTATGTATTGCAATGTGATTAGGATAAAATGTAGAATGATGTGTAATTGATGAGAGTGGTTTGATTATGATTGGATTGTAATGGAAACTTTGTGTGGAATGCAATGTGATTGATATTGAGTATGATGTGTGGTGAAATGGTGATAGAAATCGTATAGTTGGTTAAAATGTGGTTGAAAATGTGTGGACATGTTGTTGATTGATGATGAATAATATGAAATGATTGAAAATATGTGTAAATGGCATGATAGGTGTGATTGTGGTTGTATTTGAAAATGTTGGAAACTATGAATGGTTACAGCAATATACTGGGATATGGAAGATGGGGATGATAGAAATACCTTAGGGAAGAGAGGGTAATGGTAACACCAACAGTGAGCGTGGGTGCACCACACCACAGGCCACACACTTTCTTCCTGACTTGACCTCTAACTAATACCTTTGCTAAAGAACCTATGACCACACACGTTGTATCCGTGAGGCAGGGGCTAACCGTCGACCATCCATGGTGTGAAATTGAGTAAGTCCTTAAGTTTAAGGGCAGCAGAAAACTGTAATCACAATACCACAGTAAATGTGGCTAACATTACGTGTGTGTGGATTGATTGAAGGTGCAGTAAGTACACTCGTGTGTAAATTGATGTGATTTGATGTGGGTGTTGTAATAAATTGACTTATGATTGTTCAATAAATGAATTATATTATGAAATGTTTAGGACATGCAAAGTGAGTCTCTATGTTTGTGAGCGTGTGATAGTGTAGAGGACTCACCCTTACATTATTTTTCAAGTGACCAAAACGATTAGTACCAAGCTCAGTGAAAGGATAGATGAAACTACTATAGGACTTAGAAAATTATTCTTTTGAAATTATAATATGTTAATTAAGTTCTGTAGCAATAATTTGATTAAAATTTGTAATTCATCCTTATTTTGAAATATTTTATTGAAACTATGTATCGGGAACCATTCGAATGAAATTTCTATTATTCTCATTTATTATGAAATTAATTTATATTATTTGAAAATTAAATTAAGGTGTTACACGGACTCGAAGGGAGGCTCGTCGTCTTTGCCAATAATCGCCAATAACTTTTAACGGTAAAATAAGTAATAACTAAGAGGGGAAAGAAAGTGTGTAGAGAAAAGTCCTCTCTTTAAGGCTTCTTTATATAGAGTGTGGAATAAGATATAAGATCGTGACCTGGCTTCTAAGAGATAATCTCAATCTTTAAGAAAGAATATTTGATTTGCCAACTTTCAGAATCTTAACTTCAAAATCTTAACTAAAAATTATTCCAAATCTTCAAATCTAAATCTTTATCTAAGTTTAAATTTTAAATTCAAAATTTAAATTCATGTAGCACGGTCAAAGGCTAAAATTATCTAATTTTTATTTAGAATATCTTCATAATGCACTGATAATAACTTCCAACTAAGCTACAATAATTAATAGCATAATTAGTGTAAATATAAATAAAATAGGGTATAAGTATATAAAAATAAGTCATAAAATATATCAAATCATAGACTTATTAGTATTGTTCAATTTTCAATGTACAACTCAATGTAAATTTTATTCTTATTTAAGGGAACCACCCTCCTACAATTTACCACATACATAATCCAATCAAATTGTACTATTAAGTTACAAGCAACTTGTTAGATTTTCCTCTTTGATAGATTCTAGAGACTAATATAATATTCAGACAAAGCATAAGGCGTCTAATACCATTTATACATTTATCTCCTAATATACAATACGTCTCATACCACATTGAATAAGGTGAATGTTAAATTCTAAACTAGTGTCATATCAACTCAATAAAACCTAACATTAGATAATTATATAATAACAATTTCTACACATCCTACATGACCTACAGGGTTTTACGTGGATAGAAAATCCCCTTATGTAATAATGATTTGACTAATATGACTGTATTTCTGAACATATTATTTCAGTTAATATAAACATTGTTATAATCCTCGAGTACACATATCTCACCTGAACACACCATCAAATATTTGCTCAACACAAAACAAAATAGAGGTAAAACTTTTCATATTTTTGAAAAATAGAGTTTGAAAGAAAGATCAAAATGTATAAGTAGAGGTATAAATTGGTGTAAAATCTTGAATTCAATAAATCAACCTCGTTCAATATTGTGGATCAAACCTTGTTATTCATTTATAAGCACACACACATCATAAATTTTTAAATTGATGCAAGACCATTATGCATGAGACTTATGCTAATCCAAATACTTAGTTTGGCTTAAAAATTCTTTATCATACTTATGATAGAAGTTTGATCCACATTCCTATCATCAAAAGTAGTTAGGAGTTTCACTAAAGTAGAGTATCAACTACAACTTCTAATATAAAAATAACACATTGATTTCCTCTCACAAGATATCTAAAGGGAGTATGCACACACAATTGCCTCTGAATAGTTCAGATCTCTTTTATTTTGATTTCTCACCACACACCCAAGCACTACAATTCATTCCCAACTATTCAAAAAAATTTCTATATATAGAGATTGACAAGTAAATATAACAATGCCTAAAAGATCATTTCAATAAGGATCCTTAACTCATTAGTTTTGTCTTTTCTTTTAAATTTTAAAGGATTACCCTTATAAGGGTTGTAACTACTCAATGTTAGGAAGACACCCAATTTTCACAAGACTCATTCATATTTGGTTTAGTTGTTATCATTCAATAAATCAATTCAAGATCGAAGATAGAGTAATGGACAAACCCAATAGTTTGAATATACCTAAATGTCAATCTTTAAGCAATCTCAACAATGCATACACCCTTCGTAGGGGATTTCAATCACAAATTACATGCCTTTACTTATCTTGCCTAATGCCTTTATATGTAGTTCAAATCAATTATAGGTCATCAAATCAGTGCCAACCAAGTTTTGAAATCATTCAATTAACACTTACATTCAAACATCATTATGTGTGCAAGACTCTAAATATGCAAATGACCAAAACTTCTAACTCATCATTACATCAATCGTCACTCTTAGTTTGCCTAAGCCTCCTTATGGTATTTCACATAAACATTCACTTCACATGTGGCATAGCAAGTGTTTATCCAATTATAAAATTCAAATTGACATAGTGAATAACTTACATAAAACTAGAATAATTTTAAAAAAGATTGACATAGAACTAAGTTTTACTGTAAGGTTTCATATAAAGTGTTAGAGGAAACTAAGTTTGAATCATCTAATCATTTAGGTAATGTTCTCCCTAGTAACTCAAGAAATTTTCCTAAGTGAGAGTTACTAGCTTATCCACCATTTGATTTATCACCCAAACTAAATAATTATATCCTTTCATAGCCATCTAGAATCAAGTACCTCTATATTTCTATCTAAATATAATATTATTTGATTTCACTAAAATCCTTAGGTGAGTCAACACAAGGACTTTCAACTACACAAAGATACAAGTTAGAAAATGCAAAAATAAAAATTGTGTATATATAGAAAATTTTATATTTTAACGGATTTACTATTTTGAACTAAAATTGATGAAATAAATTTTATAAATCCTAAACCCTAAATAATAGAAATGCCATTGCATGCCACGTTCCCGAGGATCAAAGTTGAAAATTGGCAACAATAGTGACTACACTCCATTGAAAAACCAAAATTTCAAGAAGAGGTAGTGACTTACTCTCTAAAAGGACGTTTAAAAAAGTAATACGAATAACATACTTTCCAACACACTTTCTCTAACTCACCCCTTATTAGTTAAAATTTATTAAAAACTATAAAAATTATGTAAACCTCACTCTAAATATATCTCATTTTTTTATTTTTAAATTTTGACCAATAGTAAAAAATGTTAAAAAGAATATATTAGAAAATGTGTTATTACTTGTATCAAAATATATCTCAATATTAACAAGTAAAATACATTAAATAAATTAAGATACTTTTAGTGAAATTGGTTTATTAAAATTAAACAAACTGACTGTATATTATAACTAAATTACAATGAACAAATTCCTAACAAAAACATGAAGTAACAGAGAATAATTAAGAGCGTTAAAGCTATAATTTCTTCTTTACACATATTAGAAAATATCTTGGTTGGTAATTGATTATATTTCTGAAAACATATTTACGACTATATCTTTATTAATATAGATGAATGTATAAATGTCTTCTGTGTGGATAACCTTAAATAGTTCAATGTCTATAACCTTGCAAGACATCTAAATTAATTAAAATACGATAATATAATCAATTATAAAATTAAATTCTTAAATGGACAAATGCTCGATTTATAAAGAAAACAATATTGAGCTTCTTAGTCTACCCAACGTGAGATTCATAACATACACTGCACAGAGCCCCCACAAAAGCATATTCTGCAAATCATACGTAAACAGTAGACACATTTACCGGAGGGTAAATCTAGGATGATTGTTCTAATTAGTATGCAACAAACAGAAGAGCCGTACTCGAAAAACACATAACTTACACCTTTTCCACCTTTGTCAAAAATCTGAAAGATAACTGTCATCTTCAGAGTTACAAATTAGCGGTGCAAAATCCTCAACGAATGAACATCTTTCTGAATTCTTCATTGGATTTTGGCTTTTCATCCCCCTCTTCTGCTTTTGGTTTATTTGCAGTATAACCAAGTGGTCTAACATTTCTAGGCACGGCAAAAGTATTCTTGCCTTTAAGCTGGATGTTGTCACTTCCTTCCTTTCTAGAAGAGAACTTTGCATCCTTTACATCTCCCTTGTAAGTATCATCAGTTTCTTTGGATACTGAACCTTTTATACTGGAACGATCAGTGGCATGTCCTGCAAAAATCCAGTCCAAATGTTAGAGAAAAATATATTACATGTACTGACATTAACGAAGCCAAAGGTTATTACATTAACCAAAAAGGGAAGGGAGCATTTGTAACAAATGTGAGTGAAGGATGCCCATGGAGCAAAAACAATGGCTGTGAAATACAAAAATATATGCTTTTTGACACGTATGTCAAAGAACCTGAGACAACCAAAACCAAACTAATAACCCAAAAAGTATTTTTATGACTCCATAGTTTCTGATATTGTCATGTTTGATCATAAGTCACCTAACTTGGTTAATTGGAATCATTATGTCACAACAACCTTCATATTTCTATACAAAGTATTAAGTATACATCCTGATCACTAGCAGAGTATTGCAAAGTGCAAGCTGATTCAAGAATGCACCCCTCCCAAAGTAAGAACTTTCAAAGTTTACTTTGCATACCATGTTCATGAAATGTTTTTGGATTAAAAGATTCCCTTCCACCTCGCTTTGGGTCAGATCGAGCAATACTTAGCTTCTTCCCAAGTAACTTGTGCTTGTTCTTAGCTACTGCAGCAGCAAGGTGCTCATCATCCAAAAAGTCCACATACGCTAGTCCCTTCATCAATATCAAGATAAACATATAGTTACAGTGCATGGGTATGGTCACAGTAAATGGGCATATACCATTGTAAAATGACTTGTTTGACAAGGTTACGTGGATTTTTCTGAGGGCTTTGTCAATAAAAAATAGAGTACAATAACCTAAAAGTAGCCATTCTGCTAAAAATGTGTTGTTATTATCCTCAATAAAAAGATGGTACAAATGAAAGGCAAAATATATGAAATAACAAGGTTTTGGAACTGAATAAGGCACCAATCCAGGCCATACATGCACCCAACTAAAGAACTAAAGAAACTCAGTAAGGCAGCTTTCATCATATTGAAATCCACTGTAAGTTTTCTAAAGTCAACAGGCTACTATACTTTCAAAATCAATTAAGGCACAATAATAAAATAACGACAAAGAATAAGTCATTTGATACCCTTGATTTTCCAGTGAACTTGTCATGTAGAATACGGATGGCAACAATTCCACTAACATCACTGAAGAAATTACGAATATGTTCATAATTTGCCTGCAATAACACAGCGCATTAATCACACGACCACACACAGGGATAGAGAGGTTGATGACAGTAATGTCTACCGTAGGATGAAGATTTGATATAAAAGCAGTGCACTGGTCAGAGTATGCCCTGTTTTTTACGTGGCTAAACTGTTGTTCACTTGGGTTATCATCAGATTCGTTGTTTTTCTGATTGACCCCTTCCATTTCTGTCTTCTGAGAATTCTGCAATTGAATTTTACTCTCCTCAGGTGCTTTCTTCAGATTTCTACCAGCATCTCGCAGTCGCTTTGAGGGAGACTGTTCTTCAGGTATATCTGACCCCAGCTTTCTCTTATCACGAGCATTTCTCTTTGAATTCTTTTCACTTTCCTCTACTGACTTGGATTCCTGCTGTATCCTAAATAAGTGTAGCTCTTCTAGCCGAGGGGTAACCTAAGGAAAGGCAGTTCTCAAAAAGAAAAAATAAATCAGCAGATCCAAATAATTATTACCTATATTCTGCCCATCCATAAACACATTCATAGAGAAGGATTGACCATTTCATTAACAGTTAAATGACACATGATGACACCAGAATATCTGTTATTATTAACATTTCATTTTTAATAAAACTTAAGCGCCCAAGAGTATAAGTTTTGACATAATGGCAAGGTTGTCGCCTTACGCTGATAGTCACCAGTGGTAAGTCTCTGTACACCTAGCTGGGGTAAGGTTCATGATAATTCCTAGATACAACCTCTTTGCTAGAGGGATAAGGTTGTGTACATCTACCCTCCCTAGATCCCACTAGGTGGGAGGGAAGTTTCCAGTTGTTCCTTTTATGTTTCTGAAGAAGGAAACCTCATTGATAGGGATTAAGTCTGCTAAATGATTTATATAAAACATTCTAACTACAACAGATAATTGACATAAAACTTCAGAGAACCATACACCAAAGCTACTAGCCATTAAGGCTGGTGGATAACCCAAGACCATAGAAACTCTACTTCAGAATCACATACTTCTAATTTGGTACACCAGTCTCATAACTAAAAATAACGCATTAAAACTTTCACTATTTAGAAATATATTCAATTTATAGATTGAATTATGAATAAATCTTCAAATATTTATGGCGTTTAGTTTGATTGATAGAACTGATCAGCTACAAGGGAAAACATTAGGATACCATGATTCAATGAGTAAAACATACTTCCAAATAATCATTGGATATGTCTCCCTTATCATGCAATATAATTGCTGTAGACAATCTCTTATTAAAGCTTAAGCAGTAAGGCAGAGACTACTTTTATATCTCTAATAGATATTCTATATAAGCACAGATAATGTGGTGTTGTTAAAAAATAATGAAAATGGAGTTAAGAGAGGAAAAGTTGTACCTTGTGTAATGCATGATCAAAATCTTCCAACTTGCCAAATTCCCTCTCAAAGCGCAACCATGAGTGGCATATGTCCTGAATTATTCTGTTTTTTTAGGAACAGAAGGTATCATCTAATCCAAACAGTATTGTGCGGCATGTAAAATCACCAATAAAATTTTCATAACAAAATATGCACAATCTATTTTTATCAATTTCTCAAGGAAAAAATAGAAAATGAGAAGATTATTATGACTATCGTAGGAATTTTGTAATTATAATAAGGTTGTAACTTTTAAATAGTGAATTGAATATCTTCATAATTACTATAATTAGATAACTGTATATTCTGTATTAATGATTTCTATAATAAATACATGGTCCATTTTATAGTCTAAACAGACAGATATCCTATGTTTCTCCTTTTTCAGTATGATATCTAGAGTCAAACGTGGGATAATTCTAATCCATGACTACCAAGTAGGCCCACTGCTCACCTGTGCAATTTCTTTTCTTCTGAAAATGGTGCTTTGCATACAGTTTTCTGAATTTTCACTTGTTTGGCTACTATGCTGCCGTTCATTATTTTGTTCTGATTTATGTTTTGGCAATTTTTCCAGCAAACACCCTCGGAATGGGTTCACCCTACATAGTTCAAATCGTCCGCAAAATTTCTTGCCGAACAGACATCCCATGTGCATCTTCTCCTCATCGAGGCTTCCAACGTCAAACTTTGGCTTAAAAGTCAAGGTTATGTTAATTATCTCACCACTAAGGAGGACTCCATTGATGTCACTGAAAAATCTAAATGGAGTAAAATTGATGACCAGCTCTGTAGTGTCATCAAATTCACTATTCATCCCTCTTTGAAGCCAATTTTTGCCCTCATGAAACATGTGTCTGTTTGCACTGGCTAAAGACTTGTATACAAATAACACTCAGCGCCTATACGGGATAGTCAAAATCTCATGAATGCTGTTGCCCCCAAAGATTTGATGGCTCCATGACTAAATATTTGGGTCAAGTGACCAGATTTTTCATGACTTGGATGAAATCTCGCCTCTTGCTACCTCAACAAGGACCTTAAAAATAGTCAAAAACTTATTATGTAACTTGCTTTGTATGATATGCCTGCAGAGTATTCTGATATTCCCAATCAAATTTTGAGTTAGTCTATTGTGCCCACTATGGACTCCACATGGTCCACCTTCCTACGGTACTAGATGTGTCTACATTGTCCGATGCTTTACCCTATATTGTCGTCCTCCATGAGTAACTAATGTTTCCCAATCAACACCCGTTGAGTCTGCACCTTCGACCATGTCTCCAGCACCTACTCCTTCACCCACACAGTGATTTTCTTTGATGGTTTGAGGATCATCAAGCCTTTGGTTCCATTGCTTCTGTTGTGCACAAAGATAATTCTTTTGTTAGTCTTTTAACTCTTCCTCTCTTGACACATGGGTCCTTAATTTTGAGGTCATAGACCACGTTACTAATAATAAATCTTTTTTTGTACTATTTCTACATGTAATTATCTACCCTCTGTCACTATGGCTTACAGGTCCCAAACAGTCTAAGGGTATCACTATTATCCACCCTCTTCCCTCCCTTTCCATTGATCCATTGATTATGTTCTTTATGTTCATGGATCCCCTTTTAACTTAATATTCAGTAGTTGTCTCACTTGTTCTACAATTTCTTTCACTAAAGATTCAATTTTCCTACAAGATCAGAGTTCTGGGACAGCATCCTTACTCATGGGAGAAATGTTGTGTACATATAACCCTCCCAAGCAATGTGGTCAAATAGACATCCTATCAAGGATTTAAAGGAGGTGAAAGATGGTAAATCACAAGATTTTACCAAAACTATAAAAGTATATTCACAATTAGAAGCATTAAAGTTGGAATCCAGATCAGATATATATTCCATCATGTTTTATTCTCTCTATCATTACCTTTGTATGTACAGCCTTTTCTTTACCTGAATTATTTCCTTATTTGTTCTTTTCATTATTTTCTGATAAATTAGAAATATCTATTTAGCTGATTACGAGATGAAATGTAGACATACAATCCATATTTTTCAGAAGTTTCTGTTAACTAATAAAAATAGAATGATTCTCTGAATTCCAACAGTAATATAAGTGTGATTTTTGTTCATACCAAGCATGTCCTGCTTTTCCATGAACAAAATGAATCAGGAGACCTGCAACCACAACAATTACCAAAACTGTAGCTAAGGCTCTCACAAGAAGCATATAACCCAAAGTCCAAATCTCTGTCTTCAACATTTGATGTACTTTTTTAATCTTTTGCACCAAACCTTGGTTCTTTGAAATTTCTATTTGCAGAAAGGCAAGTCTGGTTCCAACAATTCCAATTTGTGCCTCTATTTTGGTTTCCACTAGATCAGTTTCTTCTCCATCACTGTGTTTCAGGTTTTTCATTTTCAATTATTCATTTTGAATTTTACTTCTTTGCTCCTTTGACCTTCATCGTCCTTTCTGCTGTCTTGCACCCAAGATTCTTGTTAGTCATCCCCAACAAATACAAATAAATCAGGATCACATTCAAGTTGGAACCTCTTGAGTACCACCACAAAATTGCACCATGTCACATCTTGATTGCTTGCTTTCCTGCACTACCACCACATAAGCACCTCCCAACGTTCCTTACCAAACTAAGCCCATGATAACTTCTTCATTTATAGTATTCCTTTCTCCTCAAAATACTGTTCTACATTGATCAGCCACCAATAGGCTTCCTTCCCATCAAACTTTGGAATCATATTCAAGATACCCACCACTCCAAGATCAGAGCTTTAATACCCCGTTGATAGAAACTTTGTATCTTTATTAGAAAAAAATGGGGAGAGAACTCTACAATTCAAAGAACAGAATACACACACTGCAGAACATTGAGGGTCTACACCTCCCAATATCAAAAGGCCCTAATTTCCTCTTACTAATCAAATGATATTCCTCTCTAGTCTCTAATCTCCCCTCTTATTTATAGGCAGCATAACTAACTAAATCAGTAAAGTACCTAACTAATGGATAACTAGCTTATTTTAACTAACTACTAATGAGGGTTATTAACACAAGGATACAAAATCAAGAACTATTCAATGATAGCTCGATCCTTTTGTAGGAATGGAATTCCTTTAAAAGTGTGATAGAAGTGCTTCAAATTGATGGTTGAGGCTATTGGAAATTATGCACCTCATTTGAAGGTTCAAAGCTATCATGAGTGAAAGTTCTAGTCCTTAAAAAAGAGTTGGAATACCAAAGGAATTGTTGAAGGGTCATGAGGAAGATTAGATAAATTCTGGATGTCCAACTATGTCAAATGCTTAGACAAATAGGAAGAGTAAAACCTTGATATGATAATATTTTTGGTGAATTTTCCATCAGGGTCAATGTTTATGGAGAGTGTTCAGCTTTTGGATAATTTTGCTGAAGAGATTGGAAGAAAACAGTGGTAAAAGTGATCACAAACAATGGAAGTAATTATGTTGTAGCTGGTAAGAGTTATTCTTAATAGTTTCACTTTCACAATTTTAATTGTTACTTAGTTCCTCATGTAATGTTTATTGATTTTGATCATAAGTAAATTTTTACAAGCCAAAAGGAGTCATTTGTTTTGGACTCCATGTGCTGGAAATTGGCTAGACTTAATGCTATAAGACATTGGAAAGATTGCTAAAGTTAAAAAGAGCAATAAATAGATGTATCAATCTTGTATGATTTATTTATAATTAGTCATTGGCTATGAACACACGAGCAACAAAAAATTGGTTAAACATGGAGTGACAGTTTTCTACCATATTCCTCACTTTGTAATGGTTGCATAATCTAAAAAAATCTTAGTTATTCACTTAAAATGAATGACTAAATCTTAGATATGCAGTTTTGAGGATGTATTTTTATTTAAATTATGCACAATCTATCATTTAGATTGAATTTTATCAAGTATTTTACCTGTGTTGGTTAAGTTACTTGATTTATGTGTTTTTTATGCAGAAATGGATTTTGAAGTTGAAAACATGGATAATCTAAAAGTTGGAATAGAGAGAATGGAGCCTAAGGGATTTTTCAAGCTTAAAATTGGAAGAATAAATCTTAAACAGCAAAGTGCACAACCTGTCTATGTCAAGGAATACACCTGTATTCTTGTCTGATTTAAAGGAGCTGAAGAAACAAGCAAAGCAGCAGCAAACACAACCAGGTTGTGTCGCAGGATACATCTGTGTTTGCAATACTGACAGCATTTATTAAAATAAATTAGACTATCTCACTACAGGCCCAAAAGTTGTATTGAAGGCTTGTCTATAAAAATCCCAAAAAAAAAAAAAAAGAAGAAAAAAGGGAGTTCAGACTTTTGGAGACTCTTTAATATTCAAACCTTGGGTCTTTTAGTGCATAGACATTCAAACAGAGAGCACAACAGTAGACCAAAATTACACAACCAAAAAGGAGCCCCGATCAAAATTCTAAGAAATCAAAAAGACAGTGGAGACTTTATAGATAGGGTCTCAAAAGAACATCTTTAGGATCTACAAGAACATCATATTCTTTAGAGTAGAGATTAAAATTCATCTTTTCTACACTAATATTTTACTCTTGTTCTTTACATTAACTTTTTTAGGTTTGTAATCTGAATATGAGTGAATAGCATTGTTGTTAAAAAAACGGTTATGACAGCACCATGGCAGGTAACGGTGGCATTTTTCAACCAAACTGCCACAACCATGCCAAAAAATGGCAGTTTCATTGGCGGCGCCACGGCAGCTGTTAGGTGCCTGTTGGCAGCCATGGCAGAAATGGCATTTTTCACAGGAAAAATTGGGTTGAGCCACAAACCCAACCCATTCCAAAGAGAAAACCCACGAGCCCAACCCTAAATCGCGTAATCGCATCTCTTCTTTGTTTCACATCTTCATCGCTATTGGGCCGCCATGGAGCAGTGGTTGGCCACGTGATACTTGCTGTCGTGAAGTGCAGGCCCTAATCACAAATACTTCGTTGCATTTTTTAAGCTTAATGGAGAATGGGAGTGAAAGTCTGATCTTGCCCTTGCCCCAATGTCGTTTAGGGCTTTTTTTAAGGGAAAAATGGACTTTCATCCCACTTCAAATTTTTTCCTTTTCTTCTTGAGCAAGTGGTACGTATGCATGTTCTCTCTCTTGCTCTGTTTTTCTTCCTTCTTCTCTAAAGCCAACTTCTCCTTCATCTCCTTCACCATTTTTTGCCAGAGAAGACATCCTTTCCAGCTGTAGGGCCCTGTTTTTCGGCACCTATTTTCCATTTTGCTCCTCTGGGCTCTGTTTTTCTGCTTCATACAGTGCTCTATTTGTCACTCTCTTTGCGTCTATTTTGCTTCCTCTGGTGCTATGTTCTTCTTCAAACAGTGCTCGGTTTCTCACTCAGTCAGCATCTTCAGTTTCCCTCCTTTATAGTTTTTCCCTCTCACATTCTGTTTTACTACCTCATTTTTTTCAATTTTCCTTATTATTCTGATTTCTCGATTCTATTTTTCTGTTTTCACTTCCAAGTTTCCTTCTTCATTTTTATTTTTACTTCTTTGTTTTTCTGTTATATCGTCAGCTTTTTCTCTCTATTTTACATTTTTATGTAGTTAGTTTTCCAGTTTTATATCACATTTTGATATAAAACTATACACACACACACTCTTCCGCCATAACCTGCCATGGCATCCACCATAATTTTATGGCAGTTTTTTTGCTGTCTCCCATGACGTTATCATGAATTTAATATGATCTTTTATAAATTATACTTTCTTGATTGAATTCTTGGTACACTTAATGCTTGTGAATTTGTTCGACTTCTTATTTACATGATCTCAATTGTCAAAGAAAGGACTAAAAGGTAAACCTTATCATTGGAAACCCCAAGAATGAACCTGAAATTCTAGACAGAGAACTACACTAGATTTCTCGAGAAATTACAAATCACCATAGCACTTAATGACTTTAATTAGATATAATTACTACAAAAGTAGGAGTTAGTCTAATTAAATGTTATTGTATTCTGAAAGTAAACAATAACTACTTTAGGGTAATTCACCTTCGAAATAAACCAAGAATTAATTTAGAATCTATTTTAATTAAGTTCATGAGTTTCTAGAAGTTTGTTAGAATTTGAATTAATTTAATTTTAATTAATAGTGTTTTTAATTATTTTGTCTTTTCTATTTTCTATTTAATTCGTTTAGTTAATTGGTTGTGTTTAAATATTTAAATCACAATTATTCAATACTTAATAGCTTAATTGCTGTAGATACAATAACTCTTTATATTATTTCATATGACTGGATGTATGGAGTACATAATCCAAGTTTGCAAAATCTTGCTATTAAAGTACTGAGCTTAACGTCCAGTTCATTGGGATAAGAGCATAACTAGAGCAATTTTGAACATGTAAATTAATATTAAATTATTTAAATTTATAGAACTTCATATAATAATTATTATTAAACTCACATAAATTTTTATTATTATTATATAGATTTATTTGTCTCTAATTTATATGATGATAATCCCTCTCATCCAACCGAACTTTTAACCAGGACCACTGCCTAATCAAATCTAATTACACTAACAAATAAATAGTTTCAATATTTTCTAGAAATAACATAAAGCTGCTTATACCTCTGAACCAGTCCCAGAAAACCTTTTACTGTAGCATCTCTTGTATATGGACCTGGCTTCATTTACGTGACCCGATTCCACTTCCATTGCTATATAACCTTTCCATGCCTCCAACATTGAACCACTGCCATGGGGGGAGGGGGGAATAAAAAAGTAGTTTAATATTAATTTGATTTGATGAATAAAACTATATCAAAACATTCAATTTTAAAAAGAATTAAATGAACATTATCAAACCATATCTTAAGACAATTCTCCCAAACTCCACGAGCTGCAGTTATGTCTTTCCCACGTTTAGTTTCTAAATGGGCCCAATAAGCATGTAAATGTAACAAACCCTCTGTATTCTTCATGTATGGAGACAGGTAATCTGATGCACGCTGGAAATAGTAAATAGTTAGAATATCAAAAATACTACATAAAGCACTAAAGCAGATGAATTGATTAGTTAATACAAACCATCTTCTAGCAACACAATTTTATGTTGTAGAAAAGATTAATGCCACTTTCCTGAGAAAAGCAACTTTGCTAATAGAGACTTAAGAATTTCAAAACAACACAAATATTAACAAGAGTGATAAAAGGTTTAAGGGAATTGATAGCAACTCAAGACAGAACAAGAAAGAATTTTCTTTGTTTGAAGAAGAATTGTTTTGTACACTCTCAATGGTGTCCAGGAGCTAGGCTCCTCAGAGAACTCTGCCAAAAACAAATGAAAAGTCTACACATACCCCTCTCCCCTCTTCTAACCACTATTTATATCACATGTTACAGCCTAAAATAGGTGCCAATCTTTAACAAACTAGTAGCTGGTCCTATATTCCAATAGGACCCTTATTCTTCCTCATTCTATAGTAAACCACCCAACCACTAGGCTTGGTAATTGAGACAATTGGACTGGACCTGGACCTCCAACTAAGGGATCCCGGATACTCTGTACCCTATCGGGAATATATTATTAAAATGAGTGGGGACCAAAGAATTATCAAGTATGTATGTCAAGGGCTCCCCTGCTAAAGGGTAAGCTTAAGTTAACAAGCGGATCCTTAAAAAGAAAAGAAAAGAATATTAGACATCAAGTAGAAGTTTAGAAGGCTTAAACAAAAGCAGCCACCACACTATCATTGACATCCTTCTAGAAGTGTATAAACAAGGCTCTAAGTCAGTAGCATGTTCTCTTTCATGGTTCAAAATTCTCATAATTTATAATAGAAATTTGACATTTATAACAGTCATGGTTTCAAACTAAAGAAGTTCAATCACAATCAAATTTGTTACTGATTAGAATTAGAATTAAGAAAACTTGCACAAAATGTCAATCCACAAGCAATCAAACTGTCTGAGAGTATGCTAGTTTATGTGAATTTTGCCCAAAGAACTGCATTTTGTGCCTGAAATACTAGAGTAAATTTTGTAAAACAGAAAACGTTATGCACACTTCTTTAAGTTACATTTTTTTAATAATGCTCCTTTTTTATTGGTTTTTCATCATTATATTAGTATTATAATAACATTCATATTTTCTTAGTTTGTCAAAGAAACACATAATGGAAGATCATATTATTGACTAAAATGTAGGTAATGGATCTGAGTTTGGATACATATGTACCCAGTGGGTAAATGTATGAAATATTGAAGTTGCTACCCATGCAAGTACAAGTCTAGGTATGGCAATTTTTTAAACATGTAGGTAAGACTATGGGCATTGTAATCACCTACCTTGCTGTCCTTACATGCCAGTTCTGTTTCTGCAAATTTGTCACTCACCCTGTTTGCTGGTTCTGCTACTCATTGGATTTGGTGATAAGTTCTGTGTAGTTTGATTGGTTGATTTTGTATTAAGGTTGATTGATTCTGTGTGGTCAATTGAGTTCTCATTAGGGATTTTTTTAAAGATCATGAATTCATGACTCGTGTTTAAGTTTAACCAGTGTTGTTAAATGTCAGTTATGGCGGCGCCATGGCGGAATGGCATGGCGGAAATGACAGAGGCCGTTACGAAGATGGTGTGGCGTGGCGGAATAACGTGGCGGTGCCATGGCGACCGTTACGAGCATGGCGGTAACAGCCGGCCATGGCGAAAATCGTTAGAAATGGCGTTTTTTTTTTAAAATATGGTTTTTCTGCACTTTTGGGCCAGATCCGACCCGACCCAGTTTAGAACCCAACCATAAATCCAGGTTTTTTCCCTCTCTTCTCCTTACGATCTCACTCTCCCTCTCTTTGCGATCGCACTCTCTCTTTCTGCGATCTCACTCTCCTCTCTGCTCATCTCTTTTCTCTCTGCCCTCCATCAAGATTTCACTCTCTCTCTCTCTGCTGAGATCTCTTTTTGTCTTGGGCTCCTTGGGTTTTTGTTTTGGTGCATTTGGGTCTCTATTTCCAGCGACTGCAGCTGCAGCTCCATTTCGGTCCTGCTGCTGTGTGATGCTACGCCGCTGCTGTTCTCTCTCTAGATTCTTTCGGTGTTTATGTTGTTGGGGCTGTTTTTGCTTGTCAATTTAAGTGCTAAACTTACGGCTTTATCTTTTAGTCTTTTTTAAGGGAAAAAAGACTTTTTATCTTTTAAAAATAAACTGAATTTTCTTTTTTACCCTTAAAATGACACTGTTTTAAATTTTTTTAAAAGGGTAAAATAGTCTTCTCATTAAAATATATTATCTAACTTTTCTCTTTCCTTCTTCCCATCTCTCATCTTCATCTTTGCTCTTGTTTTAGTGGGCATCTGGCTTTATTTAGCTTCTCTCATCTTCATATTTATACTGTTTTACATCCCCTTTCCGATCCTACTTAGAATTTCGATTTTGATTACCATACTTTACATCACAAAATCAAGAAAATATTATTCAAAGTCTTGATTCTCTCATTTTCCTCTCTCAGTACTTTTAATCCAAATAATATCAACCACTAGGAACTATGAGCATGAATCTGTTTGACTCTCAAGAAACATAAAAAAATCTTAATTCACTTTTACTATGGTCTATGGGTGGTGTAATTGTTGCAAAAATTTATGGTGAGAAAATGCTTTTTAAAAGAAGGATTAGAAGGATTGACAATGATAATTTGGGCCATAAATGAAGAATTTGATAGGTAGACATTAGCTGGTTAGATAAATAGTTAGAGGTATATTTAGTTAATCAAAGAGTTAGTTAGTTAGTTGATAATTGCATATTTTGTATTGAATTATATTTTGGATTGTAGGTTATGCTACATATATTTTGAGTTAATTATTTTCTATCATTTTCTGTTATCTATAGTATTTTTTTTATATATTTTATTAAATCCGCCATAACCTGCCATGGCGGCTGCCATTACTTTATGGCAGTTTTTTTTATTTCCGCCGTCCGCCATTGATAACATTGAGTTTAACCTTTTGAACTTATGATCTGGTTATTTATGTATCATTTTAGCCTATGCGTCATACTTTGTTGTTGTGATTTTTTTATTATGAAGTTGTGATGTTGAACATTTATTATGCATGTGATATTAAATTCTGTCTGGATACCATGATAGCTTTTTAAAAAATAGTTTTTTTTTAGGCAAACTCTTACAAACTGAGTCTATGGATACTCCATAAGTATACAGACTCAAGTTTGACAACCTTGATTGATTATAGTAATAACAAATGACTTGAGAGTTGAGATCAAAATTAGTATGAACTACTATTTTTTTTCTTCTAAAACCATTGCCTTGCCAGAAATTTAGCTTCATAAAGATGTTAAGATTTAAGATGACCAGAAGGGTAATTAAAGTGTAAATACAGCAATTACTAAAACCATTTCCCACCTCAACCACACTTTTGTGTTTTGTCATGAGCGAAGTCTTTAGGAAATCCAATAGATCTAGGTCTATTTTAAGAGCTTCTCATGGTCTCTCCTACCTCAAACTATTGGACTACCCTAAATCTGATCCACTTTTACTGCACTTCTATTGGTCTTCTCACATGGCCAAACTACTGTAGCTGAATAAATATTGGTTGGTGGAGAGAGAAAGAAAAGCTCAAGCAGAGACAATCAAAATCAACGGAGCAGAAGTACAACTGACCTATTTTTAGTTTTAACTCCAACATAGCTTTAGTGAAAATAAATATAACCAACCTGAAAGGTCTCCCTTAATATTTTATATTCCAAATCCTCTTCACTGGTGAATGCCATTCTTCGCCTTAAGCCATCTACCCGGGTGAGAAACAAATCAAGATACTGAAACGGTATAAATAAAACAGTTTAAAAATTCAATATTTTCTAGAGAATCATGGAAACTAAGGGAAGTAGGGGAATGGAATCCGAAAACTATAACATCCCAAGCACTATGGAGAATCATACCATCAAACTTTATTGAATATTGGTCATACCTCATCGAGAGTCGAAAAGGTACATTGTAGGGACTTCTCAAAGACCTGAAACCATTGGTGAAATTGCCTAAATGACTCAAGCAACTATGAAAAACTCTACCTCACATTTTTTATAATCAAAGAATTCATTAAGATAAACGGAGGCACATCAACCAATACTGCACATACAAAAGGAGAAACATCAGCCTCCATCATTTACAAAGTAAAATCAGCGTACTCAAGTTATACTATACTACCTCCATTCTTATTTATTTGTCTAGAGAGAGAAGAAATTACACAAACCAAAGAATCCAATAATTTTGTCAGAATTAATCACTAAACTTATTAATGTACCCCTAATTAGTTAATAGGTTTCCTTACGACTCTTGAACTACCCAAATAGTATATATATTTTATATTAACAAAAGGACATTAGTAGAAGAATAATAATTAATATTATCTTGAACTTCTACATGGACAAATAAATAATAAAAAACTTTTCTTCTCTCTCTCAATGTTATCAACGGCGGATGGCAGGTCATAGCAGACAACTAAAAAGTTATGGCGGATGTGTGTGTGTGTGTGTTAACCTGTAGAATGTATATATAAGTTTAAGCCTCTAACTTAATGCCTTTAAAGTAACAAAACATTGAAAACCAAATAAAGTTAGAACTGAATGAGGAGAGATGTAGACAAAATAAACAAGAAAAAATGAACAATATAGCTGGAAACTGAAACCTATAGCAAAACAGAGCACTTGGCGGAAATGAAGAACAAGGGTCAAAGAACAATGGTTTGCCAAAAACACCATAAACTGGCCAGAAAACACTAGCCACCCCCATTTAAACTTTAAAGCCGATTTAGTTTCAACCTGAAAACCCCAAAATACCCCTGATACATGGTCCTGCAACTTTAAACATTTAGGACATTTTTGGGTTTTCAAAAACCTCACAATAGAGTCTAAGACACATGCTAAAAACCGTGATTTGCCACTGCTGCAGCATCCTCGAGGAAGAACAGAGATGTTGAGGATGAAAAAGAGGGAGACTTTGAAACAAAGAGAGAGATGCAAGTCACGTGCAAGGAAGAAGAAAGAAATTTTTAGGGTTGAGTTTGTGGGTCACTCTGGAATGGATCAGGTCAAAGGCTCAACTCATTTTTTTCTCCCACAAAAACCACCATTTCTGCCATGGCTACCGTTACCGCCATGGCCGCTGAGCACGTAACAGCGGCCATGACACTGTGATAGGTCCAATAAGTCTGTCAATGAGTTTCTAAGTATTGGGCCACCAGGCCTAAGGTCGGTCTGGAAGGCGTATACTAGAAGAAATAAGGCACAAGAGGATGGGAATGCCAATGTGGCAAAAGTTAGTTAGGAGAATGTGTTATAATATTTGGAGGTACATAGGATGGGGGGATAGCATGATGGAGCAGGCTTTTCCATTAGTGGGTTATTTGCACAATGAGGGACCTTGCAGCGATTGCTTCTTCTTTCAGAGCTATTGCTCTGGTGTATTTGCAAAATACTGTTGCTTGATCTTTGAGTCCAGTTTTGGGCTCTTTATTTGGTATTGTATTTGATTCAGTTAATTGAGTTCTTATCACACCGCCATTGTAAACCCATCATTTTCTGCCATGGTTGTGGTGGTTTGCTCTCTCTAGACAGATAAATAGGAATAGATATAGTATTACATACTAACCAGCCTTGATAAAAATTTGACTATTTCAGGCATTACTGACATTGGCTATTTTGTCTACTACAAATGTCATCATATGACATATGCCTTCAAGAACAAAACCCCAAGGTTAGGTATGCAATAGGGTAAACATTATCATGCAGCAATATTCCATCCTCTTGTGATAGAATATATAGAATAGCAGTCAAATAAAGGAGGCATTAGAAAGAAAAGTGCATCTTTTCACCAAGAACTTGCCTATCGTTATTAAATGAGAAATGACACTATTTACTCATTAATAAACCATTAAACCTATTGAGGATTAAAAAACATTAATTGGATTTTCAAATTTTTAATTTGCATCAAGAAAGGGGAAATTTTGCTATGAAAGTGAATTGTATCCAAGAACATACTTCAGCCAAGTCCTTCTCAGAAGCACGACTACGCTCCAAGGAAAGCATATACCGAACCCATAGTTCTCCAACCCAAGGACAGTTCTTTGTGGCCCTAGAATAAACATTGCTGACAATATTACCAACCTAGAGAAAGAAGCAAAAGGAGAAAACTCCAAGTTATAAATTTGCACTTTGGAAATGGATGTTCTGATGTGAAAAGGATGATAACAATGGTGAAGTTTATAACCTTCAAAGTCTTGTCCAAATAACGAGTATAATCAAGCCAGAGATCAGGTGATAAAGGAAAGTCAGTAATAGCTCGCTCATACAGAACTTGAATTCTGGCTGGTGTTCCAGAAGACTGCTCAAATTTCAAATAGTTCTGCAATACAATTCTCTTCATTAAAAGGAATTTCACATGCTTAAGAATAACAAATAAACAAGACTCTAAAATTCTATCTCTTGCAAGTAAATAGTCATATTTTGACTTGGATACATACAATGTAGTGTTGTAGTCTTTCTGAATCAGAAATATCAAAGTTTGAAATATGATCTTCAAGAGGAAGACGAGCATTATACATCTCCAAGGCCTTCTGGTATGATGACGAAACGTGAGGATAAATATCAACCAAGTCAATGGATTCAACAGCTTGAAGATTTCCTTGTTCCACCTCCCAAGTCTTATAGGCCATAAGTGTAGAACCCAAGTCAGCAAGGGGAACAGACAATTGGCGATGGAATAAACTTCGAATTCGTTGAACTTGCTTTTCTTTGGCCTGGAAAATTAGAAAGAAATTTAAATGCTCAACTGAAGCAATCCATAATGCCACCAAATGCTTCAATATGATGCATAAAGCAAGCTAAACCAAATTTTTTTGGTAAATGCAATAGTTAACCTCTGCATCAAGTTTTTCTTTGGCAGATCGAATTTATTTGTTCTTTAACTCTTCAACAAACCAAAATTAAATCATGTCCTCAATTAAACTTTCACATTTAGCTAAGCCCATATTTCAGCATTCAAGGCACTACCTCAGCAATGACACTTTTTTTTTCACTGCAACCACATTGTTCTGTCCTTCAATTGTATCTACCAAGTTAACAGGCTAAACCAAAATTTTGTTGATAAATGCAAAAAGTCAATCTCCAAATCCCGTTTCTCTGTGGCTGCTACTTCTTTCAGTTTTTCAACAAACCAAAAATTAAACTATGCTCTCAATTGAATTTTCACATTTATCTCAGCTAGTATTTGTGAATTCAAGGCACTACCTCAGCAATAACACATTTTTTGCTGCAACTACACTATTATGTCCTCAACCATGTCAGCCAAGTAATACCACTAGTTTCTAAATTCTAATTGATAAAAAAATGTTTAACTCTGTCTAAAAAAGGAATGCATACGAGATATAAACCATCTGCCTAACTAATCAACATCCACCCTTCCTTTGCAGATACTTTCATACAAAAATACTTAACCGGATGCAATGCTTGCTTGGAGTATAGAACAGAACATTGTATTAACATGTAAAATTCTCACAGAGCTCAACTAATATCTGCATATGATCTGTGGTAAAGTTAAGGAAAATGTTGACCTGTGTATCAGTTTCATTGATGGTTAAAAGTATAGACTGCTCATATTGCCTGTATGCTTCCCATATTTTACTGCCTTCCACAACATGCAAACCAGCGGCAGTAAGTGCACTCTCAAACAGATCCCTTGCCTTCAAAATACCAGTAGGTGAACATTGGTGTACCATTGGATCAAACTCTAGGACGAAATTAATGTAGTCACACCAGAGAGAGACAGACTGAAATACAGCATGATAAAACAGATGATCAAAACTTTTGAAGGAATAATTTGATCATAAATCCTGAGGGGAAAAAAAAAGATTACTAGTTCCCCTACCATACCTAAACCCTTAGCTACGGTTAAAAAGAGAATTTGGTTCTTAACTAGGAAAAGAAAAAACAAATGAAGTGCTCCAGCAGAAATCAATCATCTAAAGCAGGCAGCATATTGAAAAACAATAACCAACCAGATAATCAAACAGCCCACGTTCATAAAGCTTCTGAATTCTAGAGAAAGCCTCGGGTCTGCACCGTAAAAGCAAAGAGTGTGAAAAAAGTAGGTCAATAAATCCCCATAGGACAGGGAGAAGAAAAGCAAGAAGAATGGAGTCAAGGAAAGAGAAAAAAGACCGAGAAGCAGTGTTGAGAGACAGCTCATCGTTGATCCATTCGAGCCACATTGCCGGGCTCAAAGGAAAGCTTTCACTCATAGTTTCCCTGGCTCTCGCCAGTTTATCAACATCACCCATTCTCCTCAGAAGCTTTATATACTGAGAAAGATGATAATCCACACCAGGCCAAGGAAACAAGAACGATTAGATCGAACTTAGAAAAAGGGAAATTGGAAAAGAAGAATTGTATTGATTGGTAGTGCAGAGCTGAAGAAGAAGGAAATTACTTGTAAATGAGCATCGTAGTTCGAGGGGTTAGCAGCAAGTTCAGTCTCGAGGGATTCAAGTTGAAGGTTCTGCTGAGCTTCGTCCTCTGAATCAGAATCGTCAGAATCAGACATGGCTCTGTCTTTCTCGCGCTCTGCTTCTACTGTCGGGGTTAGGGTTTCCGTTTCATCCATCCCGACGATAGGCTGGTAGAACGCAGAACCGTTCCGCATCATCACTTTCTTGTATTCACTGTTACCGTATTTATTTATTTATTCAGAGATATAGATATATATGCATAGATGATATGCTATAAATTTATTAGAAAAGTCATCATTATTAAAATTTATAAAAATAATAATAAACTAAATAACAAAAATTATTTAATTATTTTATAATTACTAATATTTAAAAAAATAATTAAATATTTCTTTAAATATTAAAATTTATAAAAATTATCTAAATTAATATAATAGAATTAAATATTTTTTTATCAAAATTTATAATTATTAATATTTATAAAAACTATCTAGAAAAACAAAAAAATAATAAATATTTATAATATATATAAATTGATAAAATTTGTATCTTTATTATAAAATAATTTAATTAATAAATATATGTGAATTAATTACAATGTAATATTATTATATGATAAATTAAAGTGTATATTATAAATATTTGTTGGCTTAAATTTGTAAGTTAGTTTCTATATGAAAAAAAATTTATAAATCATTTCTTATACATACATTTATTTTTAATTTAATTTTTTATTTATTTAACATTGTTTACTTTTAATTTAATAGTAGAGACTAAATCAAAAATAAATATACGTATAAGCACTTATTTATAAAAAATTTTACATTTAAAGACTAATTTATAAATTCGAGTCAAGTATAACAACCAAAACATTATTTAAATTTATTTGTTAACTATTATATTTTAAATAAACACTAAAATTTTATTTTTATTATTTTTATAAAATTATATAAAAGAAATAATCTATTTCTACTATAACAACAATAATTTTTAGTAATAATATTATAATTTTTAGTAACAATAAAATTATTGATTGTATTTAATGTTATAATAGTTTTATTAATAATTAAAAAATGCTAATAAAATTTTATTTTACTATCGCTAAAAATTTTAACTTATTGTGAATACTGTAGTGACAATTTAAAGGGTTTCTAAAATTAATTTAATATATATTTTCTTATTTATTTATTAGCTTTTATTTTTATAGTTAAATTTAAAATTATTTTTATTAATAATTAAAATATCTTAAATATAACTAATTTAATTGGTAAGTGGAAATAATATTTGCACTTAAAAAATTTATATAAAAATATACTTACAATTATTTAAATAAATAATAATAAATTCATTAAAAGAAATGACATATAGTGAACTTCTTGTTAGTTTAAACTTTACAAATCTTATAATGTGATACTTTTTTAAGTATTGTTTGCTTATAAAGTAGGAAAAAGAAAGAAAAAAAATAAAGAAAGGTTTTTTAATATAAAAACACGTTATGGTAGTGTTTGTTTGACTTTCTCAGACTTCTCATTTTCTCTTTAAAATTCTTCCATGATTTGTATCTAGAAAAACTCCATGATATTTATGTAAAAGGAATAACTAAGTTATGAAAAAAAAAACTAAAATTTCTAACAAAATGACAAAGTTGTTTGACTACATGTAATATATGTATAATCTTAAATGAATCACTAAATATGTATTTATGTATGTTTTGCATCCACTTACATCATAAAACATCTAAATACATGAAGTTTATATTTAGTTGGGGACCAAAAATTAAACCAATGAAGCAAATATTATTCAAATGCATGCTTGACTATGCATATTATTAAATCATATTTTCATAATACACAATAATAAATTCATTCAAATATACACCAACTTTCATATTAAGACAATAAAGATTGATATGAACATTTAATAATTTTTCAAATTGTCTAAACAAAAAGCATGTAATAAGGTGTATTCATTTTATATCACACCTTGTTAGCCATAGTGAAAAATCTAGTGTTAACCTCACAATACAATCCAACTAAAATTAGGTAGCAGAAAGAAGCATTTAAATAAAGTAACAATCAAACATTAGGAATATTATGATGTATGATAGCATATTTATTTAGGGGGAAGGTAATGCAATAGGTAATATCTCAATATATTACTTTTGATAGACCTATACCTCTAAACTATTACCTTTGAGACCACAGTTGCAAGGTGAGCCACTAGTCGAATTGATAGGTACCAAAATATAAACATTTTCATCTTAACTTGTTTTTATTTATACGTCAATTTATCTATATAGTTTCTATGTATCAAATATGATACTAAATACAAAATATTGGATAATCATTGTTGACAATTTAAGCTAGTGCCAAGAACACAAAAAAATACTCCAAATGACAAGTAAACTCAAAAAATTTTCACACTATCAACTTTGATTCATCCAAAACATTAGCTATTCTTTCTAACAATGTAAAATTAAGTATCTTACTAGTTGATAATTAAATTAAATAAAATAATTTCACATACCTTATAAAGAATTCAAATATTGTATCAAAATTGTCTTTAAAATCTAAATTAATACCAAATGCCTAATAAATGTATAAATTGAGTAGTTTTAGGTGATATTTTGGAACACTTTTTATATTGAAGTGTTGAATTTTTTATTCAATTCCCTCAGAACTTAAAATTTTTATAATTACTTTTATATTTAAGGAGAAGAATGGAAATTTAAGAATTTTGATTCTCTTTTGATATATTTTGTAGTTGGAATCAGAAGAGAAACATCACACAAAATTGAAAAAATTTGAAGTAAGGAAGAAGCACAAAAAACATGAAGTCTGAAGCTAAGAAGAGCTTTTGGTGGTCTCTCACTATGGTGAGACACCCTCGCTGCAGCGGTGAGAGAGCAACACAAAGGCTATTTTGGACCTCTAACTCTCGCTACAATGAGAAGATGACGTTGTAGCAAGAGAAGACATCCTCATTGTAGCGAGACATTTGGCACTGCAGCAAGAGGCAAGTAGAATGACTTAATTTTTTTATTCAGCTCTAGCTACAACAAGAGCACAACGCTGTAGCGAGAGAAGCTTCGTCCAGAATGGTATAAAATGCAACTTTTGTGTTTCAAAAGCAAAATTATTCTATTTAGAGATTCAAAGAGGGAGAAGTGGCGAAGAGCTTAGGAATAGAGTGGGAACACTCATTTTCTCATCTTTTATACCGTTTATACCTCTTTTCTTGATGCTATGGCTATAATGAGTAGCTAAAACGCTTATAAGATTGAATGTAAATCTTCAAATTTAATGTGTTTTCAGTAATTTATATAAATATAGCTATTTCTTCTTCATTTCTATTGATTTGATGATTTCAATCCATGTTTAATGCTTGAATTTGTTTATCTGATGGCTTCTTGAGCCTAGATAATTATATCTGGGAAGGTATTGCTTAGATCCAGATCTGATTAAGATTACTCAGTAACTGGTCACTCTAGAAATAGATTTCGAGTTATTAATTGCTTTTAAATCCTAATTATAATGTTGGATAGTTTGTTAATTGCTTAAGGAATCAACATTTAAAAAATTATCTTAGAAATATATTTTCAAAGAATTGAGATATATGATTTATGTATCTTGCATTAATATCAATGGAAATAATTGTTATATTTATCACTGAATTATTGGAATACAGAGAGAAAGATAGATAAAATTCAATCCCAATTTCTCTAATTTAACTTTGACCTAATTTTACATCATTGTCTTACGATATAATTTTTACTCAAATTCTATGAAAATCATCGATCAATTTTATTGTATATAAGCTCAATTAATATATATCTTAACAATTAATACATTTTGAATTACTCTCTGAGGATGATATCCTTGTACTCCATTGGTTATTACTTACAATAAATATGGTACACTTGTCGTGTTTTAAGGAAAAATTCCAACAATGCCACTACAACGCACATCTACAAGAAATCATAATTTTATAATCACTTCATTTACTTATATTTATAAAAAAAAATGCATGAAATACTTGAATATATGTGTGTGTGTATACTCTAAAGAAGATAAGGATGACCACTAACCAAAGTTACCAATTTTGTAACTTAGAGTTTGGATAATAAAGTGCACCATTGTAAGCTTTTCATTTTTAGCTTATTTTTTGCACCAACTCACGTGAATGGACCTTAGAATTGTGCCTTAATTTAATGATTATGTCAACCTTTATTTCTTTCTCCATATCACTAAGGTGCAAAATTTAATTATAACTTTTCATATATCTTTTATATTATTTTTTAATCATATCTACTTAAACTATTATTTGTTCCTTTCAGAATATCTTTATAATGGTATTAATCAAAAATTACCATTCACTGCAAACCATGAATTATGAACCACTAACAAGCCATAATTTATTCAGTGAACTGATAAATGTCAGATCGGTGTATTCATTATTCCAATAGAATTGTGTTGTGTATGCTAAAATGTATGAATTATTCATATATTCGAATGTGAAATGTAAAGATTGTGTAATTGCCGGATAAGGAGCAGAGCAGTTATTGTGCTATATAATGATGTTAATATATGTGAAGTGTCGTGTGAATGGAAGAATGATTGTTAAAGGTGTTGAGTGTTTGGATAATTTAGAAAGTATGATTAAGAATTGGTAGTATTTCACTCGGGAGAGAAATTTTGGAGTCTGGGTGCAGGATGTCTCATTCAAGTGAGAGCAGATAGGAATGTCTTAACTGTAACCTCGTCCATGCGAAAAGGAATCTCGCTCAGGTGATAGG
Source organism: Abrus precatorius (assembly GCF_003935025.1). Classification (NCBI taxonomy): domain Eukaryota; kingdom Viridiplantae; phylum Streptophyta; class Magnoliopsida; order Fabales; family Fabaceae; genus Abrus; species Abrus precatorius. Next base: position 16,485,712 of record NW_020874292.1, read on the forward strand.
AACCTCGCTCAAGCAAGGTGTCGCAGGAGCAATAGGTAGCTCTCTGGACGCAATCTTGCCCAAGCAAGAATGTTGTTCGCCTAGGCGAGGTGTATCTTGCTTAAGCGACGTGTTGCTCGCTCAAGCGAGAATATCAGAAATTTGAGAGGTTACAATGTTTAGTTTTCTCGCCCAAGCAATGGTTGGCTCACCCAGGCAAGAGCAGAGCTCGCTCAAGCGAGAAGTATCTCGCTTAAGTGAGAGCACGCGGGCTGAAGGGGTATTTAAGGAGCCTTAGTACCTAGAAACTTCATTTTCTCACCAAACAGCTTTTCTCTCATTTTCTCTCTATTCTCTCCTATTACTCTTAGAGAAAACTTTTCTAAAGTCGAATTCCTCTCCGATCAAAGCAAGGTTTTCTTTCTCATCGAGATCTAGGTAAGTTTTTGGGGCTTAGTTTCTAGTTTTTACTTTGTTTCTTGTCTCTCTCTTAAGTGACTTATACCATGTCTTTTTGGAGTAGATCTGAGCCGTTTGAACCGTATACCCAAACGCTTGATCTATCCTTTCAGGACTTACTAGGAGTTGATATGAAGAAAACTCATTCTAGGTAAGGAGAGCTTACTCTAGTTGGCTTTATTTAATCAGCTAATATCAAAAGATGTCTTTGGACCAAAGATAGGTTGATGTATGAGCTGTTTGATTATTGTTTATGAGTGCGATGAACCAGATATGTTTGTGATAGAGTTTTTTGTCGCTTTATTCTATGCTATAATATGTTTTAATGTTGATTATGTTAAAATCCTACGAGAAAAGTGGTAGGTAGATGTATTGAGTGGTAGGCCACTGTGCCGAGTGATAGGCTATGTGCTGAGTGGTAGGCAAATGCGCCAAGTGGTAAGTCTTTCTAGATTCACTAGTGTTATGATATCTGATGGAGCTGAGTCGTTGTTGTTATGAGTATTGTAATGGTTTATTGATGCTAAGACTGATATTGCTGATATTGTTATTATTAATGTTATTACTGAGTAAATGTTAAGGAATTGTCGAATAACAAACTATATGGATAATTAGATTTATTTATTTCTCTATAATTATGTTTGTTATTATGTAAGCTCACCATAGCTATTTTTTTATGTGTGTTTTGTGTGTGTATGGAAATGATCGTACTGTGGTACGTGAGCAGATGTGACAGGTTCTGTAGCTACTTCTCATGCTGGAAAGTCTGGTTGAGGAAAGCATGAAGTCAAAAGTTTTGTGAAGATTGTAATTTTATTTTGTTAGTCTAGGTTTATGTAGATGGTTTAGACTATTTAGTTACAATTTTCAATAATGTAAATATTATTATCGTTTCAAGGACATGTATTTTGAGCTCTTCGTAGAGCGATCTTTGTATATGTACAAATACACTTATGTAATTCTTGAATTATATAAAAAAAAATGCATTAGGAACATTATTTTCTTGTTGATTGAGATATTGAAATATAAACTTTTATAAAATAGGTCATAACAAAATACATTGGAATGCATTTAGTTACAACAAAAGATTTTACTACTGACCTAATTAGAGAAGAAAACAAGAACATTGACAAGTGAAGTAACAAAACACTTAACTATAAACTATATTATTTAACAATTCTCCTTTGAAGTTCCAATATTACATAGTCATAATAACAACTAATTACTTTGAGTTTTCCTTCTTCATCTCAATAATATCTTAAATGAAAAATTAGTTAGAAGCTTCTACAATGGTCACTTTCACTTATACAATATATATTCTAATTATTTTAATCAAAGATGGTAATGAAGCATTTTATTTTTAGCTTTCATAATAATATTATTAATATTAGCACCTTCAACTTGTCTCATGCCCAAACCATATATGGTTTCTAACACTAACACTCTAACTTACGCCAATAGTACACAATATGAGGAAATCATTATATTTACTATATACTATGAGAAATTAATGGCGATAAAAAGAGATGAGAAAGATTGTTGTTCATAAGCAAGTGTACCCGTCAAATAATAATAAAAGTGGTTCTCAAATTGAATTTTCAGAATATTGTCTCACAAGAATTATTTCCAATTACAAAAAATATTGTAATTTAAAGTAAAATGTCGTTATGAAAGAATCTTTTACTAAGGTTTGGAAAAAAAAACACCTCTTTGCAAATAATGTAAAGTTTGAGGACTAAATTAAAATTTTTGAAAAATACATGGACTTATTTGAAAAAAACATAGGTATTTTATTTACATAGAGGACCTAATTACAAGAAATTTTCCACTAGTTTTACTCAAATTGGATTTAAAATGAATTAATAATGATTTTTCAAATGCATTATTGTATGAAAAATGATTTTTTGGGAACAACATGAGTAAACTATTTTTGTTTTAAAATCCATAAGTGTGTTTGTAACACTCTTATTTTTATTCCCTTATTTTTTTAGACAAATAGGAATTTTGGTGCAGGGTTTCTCACTCAAGCGAGACAAATATTTTTGAATTGGACTTTTTGGAGCATTCTCGCTCAAGCGAGATAAGTCTCACCCAAGCGAGAAAGGATAACATCACCCCAACTGTCCTCTCATCCAGACGAGAAAGGGTCTCGCAGGAAAATTTGGAAACTCTATGGACCTAATCTTGCTCAAGCGAGAATACCTCTCGCTCATACGATAATATCAGAAAAGGGCTAAAAAAACCATTATTTAGTTTTCTCGCTCAAGCGAGAAGGAGCTCGGTCAAACGAGAGCTTGTTTGCTTAAGCAAGAACGCACAAGTTTGAAGGGTATTTAAGAGAATTCACGTTGAGAAATTTCATTTTTCACCAAAATCATCTCTCATTCTCTATTTTCTCCATTCTTTTCCTCTTCCTTCCTAAAGAAAGCCTCCTTCAACTCTCACAACAACAAAAATTGTATTTAGCAACTAACAAAATCGGTGGCTAAAATACAAAATTCGGTTGCAAATATTTTTAGCCACTGAAATAGCACTGATTATTATTGATGGCTAATATATTGGTTGGAAACACTTTTAGCAACCGAAAATGTATTTGATTGTAGAAATTTGAATTTAGCAATTGAAAAAATTCGGTAGCTATTTTGCCACCACCTAGCCAGTTGCTAATTGTGACCACCTAATTCGGTTGCTAGTTGCAACCCCAAATTTCGGTAGCTAATTTGGTTGCTATTAACGGTTGCTATTTGGTTGTACTCTGCTACCAGCATTTTGGTAGCTAATTCAGTTGCAGTTTTAAGTCTACCTTATTTGGTTGCTATTTTAGTGGCTAAATTTCAATAAATATGTGGTTGGTAAATTGGTCGCTAATTCGGTGGCTAATTATAATGACTAATTTAGCTCTTTTTTTAAAAAAAAAATTCAACAAGACCTGTTTGTTTAACAAAACATACTTATATAAGACATAATATTTAGCAAAACCTGCTAATAGTCAAAAACTACAAACATTATAAAAAAATACATTTAAAGAAGTAAAATAATTATAGAATCCATAATATATATATATATATATATATATATATATATATTTAACTCCTTAACAAAAGTATAGGTCAAAAAATATGAAGGGAACAATCATTGACATAACAAATAGAAAAAAAAAAGTCCTAAATCATGAAAGTGGATCAATGTCATCATAAGGAGAACCAACATCATCACCATAAACACGAGAATCATTCACTTGAGTATTGGTTGAAATTGTCAAGTGTTTAACAACTTGTTGGAGAATATCCTTGGTCTTTTGTAGTTTTGAATTGGTTCTCTATAATTCGACTACATAGTATCAATGTGTGTGTCCTTTGCTGCTAATTCTGCATTAAGGTTTGCTGCATGCCCTGAATTTTGTAATATTGTGTAATTATTAATATACATATATATATATATATATATATGTGTGTGTGTGTGTGTGTGTGGATTGCCCTATGGGGTGTGTTGATTGACATGAGGATGACATGTATATGTGTGTAATGATATGGACATGTATGAAAATGTGAATGTGAATTGTGACTGGATTGGAATAGATTATATATATATATATGTGTGTGTGTGTGTGTGTGTGTGTGTGAATACATGCTAGGTGTGGATGCTACTGCAGGGTATGAAACTATGTCATTCTCGCCAGAGCAAGAAGGCACTGTGAGTGAAGGATGAAACAGTCGCCCTCTCACTGTAGCAGGAAGTCCCTCGCAGTAGAGACAAAGCGACACTTTAGGTGCATTTCTAGGTGCAGTCTCACTGCAGTGAGAGGGTCTCGCTATAGCAAGATTCTGCAGAAACTATAATACAATTTTCTCTGATATTTTTGCTGTAGCAACAGGGTGTCTCACTGCAGCAAGAGTGTCATGACCAGAGGGGTATTTGAAGGGGTTAGGGTTGGGGAAATTCATTTCCCATCTTCCCTCTTCAAAATCTCTTCAATTCTCTCAACCTAAAACCTTATTTCACTGATTAAATTGCCTCCAAAGCCGTTCGTGAGCTAGATTGAAGGTTGGATTCGTGTTGGGAACACTTGAAGGTGAGTTTTAATGGTTAGGGTTTCAGTTTCTCATCCTTATTCTCTGTTCTCACTGTTTCCTTTGGTTCTCATGGGATTCTTCCGTGTATTTAGGATGAAATTTGTGTAGGGAACACTTCCTACAGCTAAATTTGTGTGTGGGTCTTCAATCCGTGGTAAGGGGAGACTCTATCCTATCTCATTTTGCTTGAGAATCCATTTGTTTACTATATTTTGTAATATGATTGAGATAGGATGTGTGAACTTGTGTATTTTGATGGATAATGCATGGGGTATGATGTTGATGATCAATCCTCAAGAGTGTCACGTCTCTTTTAATCTTTGAATTAGATGGAAATCTAAGCCTCCATGGGTGGAGGGAAACAAGTCGTAAAAGGGGAGAAAAAAAAATGAAACAGAGAAGAGAGGAGAAGAGAAGAGAGGAGCCAAAAAATTAAAATTCCAAATTCAAAATTCAAAAATTTCATTCGTTACTTTGTTCTTCTTTTTTTTGGCTATGAAAATGGCCTTTTTTTGGTTTATGGCCTGAAGGACAATTGTAGCCTTGGATGTTAGCTTCAAAACTCCACTGGAATGGGCTTAATCGGATGTCTGTGGACTAAGATATGGCCCAAATACTGCACCTTGCTCAGGATCCGCGACTAGAGCGTTCTGACTTTTTCCAGGCCTAGTTTCAGCTTCTTATCGTCAAAATTGGTTTCTGACCTCTTCATAGGAATTGTGCACCATTCTCTTAGCTTTCCTACAAATCACAAATCACAATGAAAGGAGTTCTACAACTCAAGATATGGTCCAGAAACTAAAATAGTATTAGAATTTGCCAAATACTAAAAAAATTAAATAAAGCCCAAATAAAATTCAAACATCATAAAATGATCCAATTCAACCAATTAGGCACAAAAGAGGATTAATGAACTAGGAATTAGAGGAAATAATGTTATAAAAATCCAATTGATCAGCCATATCATATTTGAAAAAGAAATTGAGGTAGATCCTACAAAATTAGATGTTATTACACAATTGCCTTACCCGTCTTGTGTTCGAGAGGTTCGTGCTTTCCTTGGCCATGCAGGATTCTACAGTAGATTCATTAAGAACTTCTCTAAAATTGTCATTCCCCTATCCAAGCTTTTGCAAAAGGAGGCTGAGTTCAATTTTGATGAAAAGTGTAAAGAAGCATTTAATATGCTTAAAGAAGCTCTAACCACTACACCCATCATCCAACCTTCAGATTGGACCAAGCCATTTGAATTGATGTGCTCTGCATCCAATTTTGTAGTAGGAGCTGCCTTGACACAACGAGTTGGTAAGTTTCCTCACATCATTTATTATACTTCTAGAACCTTGGATCCAGCACAATGTAATTACACCACAACTGAAAAAGAATTGTTGGCCATAGTTGATCGCGAGTGTCGTGCTCGGACAAATTATTAAAGACTGAATTGCATAAAAATTATGTAGTAAGAGGTGCAATTCGAGTCGTCTCCCAATGATGATAATGTTATACGATTATGAATTTGGATGGGGTTTGATTTATAAAATAACATTGATTAGGATAAAAAGTTAACAAGAATTTAAAACTCTAATCCAAGAATTTAGAAGAGCTATGACCATTATATCACCGGATTCCAATAAGATGCACCAGCCAACAAATTAGTGATTAATATTAAATTTGAATGAAACCTCAATTAAAATTAAGCATTCACATGAAAACTTTCATGCATTCAATTAACACACAATCGCTCAAAGTTCAGAAACCTTTAGAACCTAATCGATTTGTATTAATTTAATTCACCAGTGCCATTAATCTTAGATCTCAAACCTGAAAATCTAATTCACTTTTCTTCAAAAATTAATTACATACATCAACCAAATAATATGCAATCAAACAGCTACACAATTATCAATTCAAACGAATAACTTCAATTTGAAATCATAATTAGCAAAAGGGAAAGAAGGAAGATATGAAACCGGATTTGTTGTTGAATGAATTACGAAACCGATCCTCAAGAATGTCGCAGTCCTTTCTCAATCCTTGGATTAGATGGAAGTCTAAGCCTCTATTAATGGAGGAAAATGAAAGGTAAAAACGTGAGAGAAGAGAAAAGGCAAAGAAGAAGAGACAAAAACCCTAAAACTTGTATTTTCCTAAAGAAAAACAACCGACCCTTTTTCAACCTGCTGCCCTAATTTAAATACAGGCCTTTTAAGGGTCAAAACATAAAAACTAATTAATAATTATTCAATTACATTAATCCTTTACTCAATAGCTATCTGTGGAATCCTAATTTGTTCAAGTTTGAATTTTGGAGGTAAAGTTATGCTTGTAATTGCTGTCTAGTATCCATGCTGAATCTGAGAAGATATTGTGTGGTATTTTTGTCCATGAAGATCTATCCAATTCGATTTTTGATATGAAGAGAAATTGTAGCCCTGATGTTAGCTTCAAAACGCAATTGAAATGGGCTTAAACGGACATCTGTGGACTGAGATATGGCCCAAATACTGCACCAAGGTCAGAAACCGTGAGTGCAACATTCTAACTTTTTCCAGGCCTAGTTTCAGCTTCTTATCATCAGAATTGTTTCTGACCTCTCATAGGAATTGTGTGCTTTTCTCTTAGCTTTCCTACAAATCAAGAATCATAATGAAATGAGCTCTACAACTCAAGATATGACCTAGAAACCAAAACAGTATCAGAATTTTTCTAATGGTGGAAAAATTAAATAAAGCCCAAATAAAATTCAAACATCAATTAAATGATCTAATTCAAACCAATTAGGCACAAAAAAGGATTAATGAACTAGGAATGAGAGGAAATAAGATTGTAAAAATTCCAATTGATCAATAGTCTTTGCATTGGACAAGTTTAGGTTATATCTTTTACGGTCAAAAGTTGTAGTTTTTACTAATCATTCTGCCTTGAAGTATTTGTTGAAAAAGATAGATTCTAAGCCCAAGCTCATAAGATGGATGCTCTTACTTCAAGAGTTTAATTTTCATAGGCACCCTGGTACGCTGACATTGTTAATTTTCTTGTTGCAGGGGCCTTTCTAGCAGATGCACCAAGAGCTAAAAAGGAAAAGATAAGGAGTGATGCCAAACACTACGTTTGGGATGACCCTTATTTATGGAAGTTCTGCAGTGACTAGGTTATCAGAAGGTGCATACCTGATGAAGAGATTCTATCCATACTACAGTTCTGCCATGCCTCAGCCGTAGGAGGTCATCAAGGACCTCAAAGGACGGGAAGGAAAGTGCTAGATGCGGGATTGTACTGACCTTCAATTTTCAAGGACTCATGGCAAGCATATTCCACTTGTGAAAGATGCAAAAAGAAGGAGGAGTGATTGCTTAGAGACAAGAGATACCCCAATAGCCCATCCTCTATTGTGACATCTTTGATATTTGGGGTATTGATTATATGGGACCATTCCCCTCCTCTTTTGATTTTCTTTATATACTTCTTGTTGTTGATTATGTCTCAAAATGGGTGAAAGTTAAGGCCACCAAGACTAATGATGCCAGAGTTGTTGCAGATTTTGTCCGTAACAACTTGTTTTGTAGGTTTGGAATCCCTAAAGCCATTATTAGTGATCAAGGAAGTCATTTCTGCAATAGGACTATGAAAGTCTTGTTGAAGAAATATGGAGTTGTACACAAAGTTTCCACTGCTTATCACCTACAAACGAATGGACAAGTTGAGCTCTCTAATAGATAAATCAAGAAAATACTTGAGAGAGTAGTGCAGCCACATAGGAAAGACTACAGCCGCAGGCTTGATGATGCCTTGTGGGTGCACAGAACTACATTCAAAACACCCTTGGGAAAGTCTCCATATAGGGTGGTCTATGGAAAAGCTTGCCATTTGCTAGTTGAGGTGGAACACAAGGCTTATTGGGAAGTTGCAGCCGCAAGATTTGGAGGAGTGATGAACGGGAATTCGTTTGCATAAAGATTTGTCGTTAACCTTCATCAAAGTATGCAGAAAAATTTGTAGTATCTAGGATGCAAGCCTAGGTTGTCTCTGATGACTTTGGTTTGCAACACAAATTGAACATGTTGTAAACATTTACTATAAAAGCAATTAAACAAGGGAGTTTTGTGTGATTCCAAATTTAATGTAAAGGCGAGTGATGAAATTAATGAGTCCAATCAACGAAATGTGCAATCCTTAGCTTGTTCATGTAATTTTATCCCTATCCCTCTTAAGATTCAATACTTTTCCTCTTCCTCTGAATTAGCATAACTCAAAAAGCAAGAATTAACCTTAAAGTCCCATACAAATTAAGCAATTTACATGGGCTCCAACCCTTTTCCCTAAGATTACGCAACCTTAGAAATTAACTTAGGATTAAGCAAGCCAAGTTAAGAATTTCATTAAAATGAATTAGGGTTAATAAGCAATATCCCCCTCATTCAAACATTAATTCAATTCAAAGAGTTAGGAAATATAAATTCATAAAGGAAAGGAAATTATATTGACATTCATTCCCATGAACTCACTAAGGATTACAAGAAAGTTTAGCCCTCCATGAGGATGAGTCTTACAAATTTAAGATGAAAGCAAAAGGAATTCAATGACATTAATGCGAGAATTAAAGGAAAGCGAAGAGAAATTGTAAATCAAACCCTAAGTTGGCCTTGGCTGTCACCCAAGGATCCTAAGCTCTGCAAAATGCTCCAAAAGTGGCAAAAGAATCTAAAGTTATGAAAAGATCTGTACACTAATTTCTAAAAAACTATATATACAAGTCTGACGCGCCCTCATAGTGATCACTCTTGTAAATAAGAGTGATCACACGCAACATTTCTCAGGCTTTTCCCCTTTCTGTAGTGATCACTCTTATGTATAATAGTAGTTCTGATTCAGGCTTCACTAGAGTGATCACTTTCAGTTCTAAAAGTGTTTACGCGTAGGCACTTTATCCTGAAGCTTTCTGGAGTGATCACTATCACTTCTGAGAGTGATTACGCGCAGGTCTGGTGGTTCTCTTTAGCTCTGGAGTGATCACTACTGCTTCTGAAAGTGGTTACTCTGGCCTATCCCTTGGAATCACCTGAGAGTGAGTACTCTCAGTTCATATTTTCTCCAAGAGCCAAAAATTCATGAAATTTGTCTAAAATTTCCTGCACAATTATTCAAATGATCAAAATTGTAAAATATATTCACAAAAATTAGTGGAAATAAGACAAAAATTAAGAAAGCTATAATATTTGACCAAAATGAGGTTATTATGTTATTTACAATCTCTAAGTCTATTTTTCATATTAAAATTCTATAGACAAAATATCTATAAATTGTGGATTCATCAAGGAGCTATGTCTTGAGGCCTATGAGAATTCCAGAATTTACAAAGAAAACACCAAAAGGTACCATGACAAAATGATCTCAAGAAAAGAATTCTACAATGGTCAAAAGGTCCTCTTGTTTAATTCTCATTTGAAACTCATGCTTGGAAAGCTCAAATCAAGGTGGCTTGGACCCTTCACAGTTACAAGGGTGTTCCCTCATAGTGTAGTGGAAATCCAAAGTGACTCTACTAACAAAAGCTTTATGGTGAATGGACACCGTTTGAAGCCATTCTTGCAAAACTCAGCCCATTGGAAGAAGTTGAGGGGATTAACCTGCAATCACCATGCATAAACTTCCATCCCAACCCTTGGCCTGCATAACTCATTCCATACGTCAAGCTAGTGACGTTAAAGAAGCGTTATGTGAGAGGCAACTCACAAGTTGATTAAGAATTTTTGTTGTTCTTTACATTCAATAAGCATTTTCATAATTGAGTTGTGATATGTATGATGAATTTAATATGATTTTCCTGCATATTCTCAAATTTTTACAGTGGAAAATTGTAAATCCTGAACCTAATTCATGCATAAATCAAGGGAAGTTCAAGTGTATAGAGACATGGTCACCCCTGCCTCACAACAATGACCCTTTGGGGAAGAAGTTTCAATTTCACCATAAAAAATGACCACTTTCATTTCATAGTAGTCACTTTCAGCTAAGGTATGTGATTCCACTCTCTGTAGTTTTCACTTTTATTCCATAGTAATCACTTTCAAAGGCTTTTTGGCTAATAAGTTTGCGCGTGATCACTTTCGGTTCATAGTAACCATGCGCAAAGGCACTGGGAATTAAAAGGGTTCTCTGTAGTTGTCACTATGGTTTCATAGTAGACACTACAGAGACACCTCCTGGGCACACATATGCTGCGCGTAGCTACTCCTATTTCATAGTAGCTACGCACAACTCATTCATAAATTTTGAAAGATAAGTGCTCTCTGTAGTTATCACTCTCATCCCATAGTAGTCACGCGCACTATCAATTTGGGAAAAACATAATTGCGTGTGTCCACTATGGTTTGGAAGTGATAATGCCCAAAACCTATATAAATAGAAAGTGACCACTCTAGCTTTCACTTTCAACTCACACCCTCTGAGCGCTCTCATTCTCTTCCCCAACCTTTATGTGATTTCTCTCTTTCATCTTCACCATTTTGTGCTAAAACCCATTCAATTCTGCATTTCTGCAATAATTTTGAACTCCTATCCAGGTAATTTTTCAATTTGTCTCTCTCTGTGTTAGGGTTTATAACTGCAGAATTTAGGGATTTTTGATTTAGGACGTTATGCATTGAAATCTCTATGTAAATCCTGCTATTTGAAGTGTATTGCATGTTTGAAGGGAATTATGGGGTGTTTAATTGGGACAATTTGTCAAGCTAGAGATTTATTATTGAGTAATCTATAATATTTTATACTTGTTCAATGTTAATTGAAGGATTATTTGGTATTGGAATAGATTTAGATGGAGTTTGAAATTATTTATAAAAAATAAAATAAAAAATGAACAGTACCGTATGAACAGTGTCAGATGAACAGTAAAACTGCCTATGAACAGTGCAAACCGCGTACAAAACGTGTATGAACAGTGAAAACCGTGTATGTACAGTGACAACTGACGTCATGGCTGACGTCACATACGCGTACAGTACGCGTCACAGTATTTTCCGCGCTTGAATAGTGCCCTAAACAGTGTTTTCGGCGAGAACAGTAAGGCGGTGAACAGTGTTTTCGGCAATGAACAGTAAATTCCGGCGTTGAACAGTAAATTTTGAAAATTTTCTATAAAAAAGGGGGCTTAACACGAAATTTTCATTTCTTCACCCCTATCCAAGGTTCTCAAAGGTTCTAAGGCCAAAAACCACCATTTCTCTCATACTAAACCTTCCTAAACTTAGATTTCTTGTCAAATCTGAGATTCTATATCTATTCTAAAGGATTTGAAGTAAGTTTCTTTATGTTTGAAGCTAGATTTACCGTTTGTTTCTCTTCTCCTTCTCTTTCTCATAGAAGTTCATGGTGTTCTTAGGAGAAACTTCGTTCTAAAGCCGAATCTTTCGTGAATCTTGCATTAAAACAAGTAATATTCGGTAGATCTAGTGTGAATCATCTTTCTGAGGTAAGGGGAGTTTACTTTAACCTATGAACTATGTTTTGAATGGTTTAATATGCTATTTCAAGATGTTTTGATATGATTTTGTTAGATCTTTTGAATAAAAGCTATTTTCTAAGCTGTAACTGCTGTTAATTGATTTAAAATGCTGAGATTTTGGCTGATCTATTATAAACTTGCCTTAGCTGAACTGTTAAAATAATTTTGGCGGTGTGCATCATGCTGAGATATATGTTTTGCATCATTATAGAGCCGAGTTACATGTTTAGGTGGGTAGACGTGTAATGGTAAGTTCATGCTGAGTTGCTGTGCTGTGCTGTCTGGATCCAGATACCGGAATGGGTCGCTCCCGGACCGGCTCGGTTCCTTCTGGATTACTTAGGCTGTGAAACCAGTTGGAAACCGTTTTCATGCTGTGCATTAGATGGGCTGGAAATGCATGGGATTATTGCTATGAGAAATATTTTGCTCTATATATATGATTTTATTTTAAGTTTGGTAAGCTCACCCTTGCATTTCTTTCTATGTCGTTGTGTGCGTGTGTACTGCGATGATCGTACGGTGGTACGTGAGCAGATGTAGCAGGTGTTGCATCTACTTCACTGGCTGAGGGGCCAGTGAAGAAATGTTAGAAGCTGGGGTCAAGTAATATTGCATTAAAGTCCTTTATCCCTTATAGTTTGAGACCTCGTGTAGAGGGAGCTACGTAGTATAATTTTGGGTATTTGGAATATTATGAACTAAATGTAATATTGTGTTATTTTATTGGATATTTGTTGTAAGAAACTCTGTTTTATTTTGAATGAGAAGAGAATTTCATATTTATATTCTCTATACTTTATTTATTTTAAATAAGTTTGTGATGTAGAAACAATGTTCTCGGTTCCTTATAAAAGGGGTCGTGACATTTTAGTGGTATCAGAGCATAGTCTAGGTAAACCTACAGGGTGAGGTTGTTAGGTGTCAGTTGTGCATATTAGACATGTGAATTTTAGCTGTGAATCATATATCATGATTTCTATTCATCAAGTTGTGAGGGAACGAGCTTGATCACCTCAGTTTTCAGACATGATTGATGTAGAAAATTTTGGTATATGATACTGGGGTGAGCTATAGGCGATTCATGCTGCATGAATAAAAGGTTGTTAAGCTAAGCTGTAAATGATTGCTGAGACAAGTGTGTTTGTTATGCTATGTGAATGCTGATAAGATGTTATCCTCAGTGCTAAACTGATTAAATTGTTATGATATACTAAATATGAATATATCACTGTAAGCTGAATCTGTGAATGTAGTTATGTGATGGTATTGCTGAATGTATTAAACGTTAGTAAACTAAGCTAGTCTATATATTAGGATGGCTAGACCGAGAAGATCTACTACAAACCCTCCTCCTCCTGCTGACGTGAACCAAATGGCTCATGCCATGGAAGCCATGACAGCCACTGTTAGGCAGAGTCTAGATATGATTCAACAGCAGCAAGCTACAAACCAAGCTGCTGCTGTAGCACAGGCAGCAGCAGCTACTGCCTCAGCTACACCTCCTCCTGAATACCATGGGTTGTCAGAGTTTAGGAAGAATGATCCTCCTCAATTCACGGGGGTGGATGGACCAGATGTTGTTGAACTCTGGATCAGGGAGATTAAGAAGATCTTCCTAACTATAGGTTGCGCCGAGGAGAGGAAGGTGTTATATGCTACTTATATGCTGACAGGGGATGCAGAGATGTGATGGCACGAAGCTCGTGCTATGCTGGAAGCCCGAGGTGAAGTCATCACTTGGGCTGTATTTAGAAGTAGTTTTCTGGGAAAGTTTTTTCCTTCCCATGTTCGTGCTGCCAAAGAGCGGGAGTTTCTAAACTTGGTGCAAGGAAACTCATCAGTTTATGAGTATGCAATACAGTTTGAACGACTTTACAGATTTTATTCTCACCCGACCTCAGAGGAGTGGAGATGTCAGAGGTTTTCAAACGGGTTGAGAACTGACATAAAGAGGATTTTAATCCCACTTAGGATCACAGAATTTGCTGACTTGGTGGATCAAGCCACCATTATAGAGAGTCTTAATGCAGAGGATGTTGGTGGAGTTGGGAAGGCTCCATCTAGTAGAGCTGTTAGTAGCTATGGTAATGGAAGTAAGGGTGCTAAGAAGGGCCCTTACAGTCGGTCGCTACGCCAACAACAATCTCGACCATCTCAGTCGAGAGGATCGGCAGCATCAGCCCCGGTGCCAATAGGGACTGCTACTTCTGCATTTCAGCCTAGGGGAGCAACTTCTTCTGGTCCTAGAGCCTTAGTGCCGCAGATTGTCAGATGTTTCAGATGTGGTGGGCCACACTACTTGAGCCAGTGCCCACAGACTGATGTCAGAGTTTGCTTCTCATGCCAGCAGCCAGGACATCTTGCTAGGGACTATCCTACGCCTAGTGGGGCAGTTTCATCTTCTGCTAGCGCCTTGCACGCTGTGAGACCTAAAGCGACTAAAGCTCCAACGAGAATTAGATCGAGAGCAGAGGGACGTGTATTCACTACTTCTGCATCAGAGGCAGCCCAGGCAACAGATCTCGTTCAGGGGACAGCGGTAGTAGTAGGTACTTCTCTTTCTGTATTGTTTGATTCGGGAGTCACGCACTCTTTTATTGCAGGCATTTGTGTGAGAAGCTTAGGGTTACCGTTGAGTGATCTAGGATGTGAATTGGTAGTATCGACACCTACTTTAAGTTCGATTAAGACTTCAACGGTTTGTGTTAGGTGCCCCATAGTAATTGAGGGACGAAAGTACAAAGTAAACCTTATTTGTATCCCGATGTCAGGGTTAGATGTAATCCTGGGTATGGATTGGCTAACTGCCAATTGTGTGCTAATTGATTGTGGCCGGAGGTGTTTAATCTTTCCTAAGCAGCAAGGCTATGTGGAATTAATTTCTACTCACTAAGTAGAAACATCCTTAGGTGAGGGAGTATCTTGTTTTGTTTTGTTGGGAGTTATGAATGCAGAAGTGGAGCAAAGCCTTCAGTCAATACCAGTAGTACAAGAGTTCCCTGAGATTTTTTTAGAGGATATTCCTGGAATACCTCCACGTAGAGAGGTGGAGTTTTCTATAGATTTGATTCCTGGAGCTGAGCCAGTGTCTGTAGCACTTTACAGAATGGCGCCGAAAGAGTTGATGGAGCTTAAGGAGCAGATCGAGGATCTAATGCGGAAACAGATGATTAGGCCGAGTGTATCACCTTGGGGAGCACCAGTTCTCTTAGTGAAAAAGAAGGACGGCAGTTTTAGATTATGTGTTGATTATCGCAAGTTAAATAAGTTGACAATTAAGAAGAAGTACCCGTTGCTGCGAATCGATGATTTGATGGACTAACTGAGAGGTGCTAAGGTATTCTCTAAGATTGATTTGAAGTCTGGGTACCATCAGATCCGAGTGAAGGATGAAGATATTCCTAAGACTGCTTTTTGCACTAGATATGGCCACTATGAATATATAGTGATGCCTTTTGGAGTCACAAATGCTCTAGCTGTGTTTATGGACTACATGAATCGGATCTTTAGACCTTTCCTGGATCGATTTGAGGTAGTCTTTATTGACGATATTTTGATTTATTCTAGTTTGTCAGAGGAACATGCAGAGCATTTGAGGACTGTACTTAGTATTTTAAAGGAAAAACAGTTGTATGCTAAATTATCTAAGCGTGAGTTTTGGCTAGAGGAAGTAAAGTTCCTCGGTCATGTTATTTCAGCTAAAGGAATTGCAGTTGATCCTTCCAAAGTTGAAGTGGTGTTGCAGTGGGAAAGGCCGAAGACAGCCACAGAGATTCATAGTTTTGTGGGTCTAGCAGGTTACTACCAGAGATTTATAGAGGGATTTGTGAAGATAGCTGCACCATTAACACGGTTAACTCGCCGTGATCAACCCTTTGTATGGACTGAGGAATGTGAGCAAAGCTTTAATGAGTTGAAGCAGAGACTAACTTCCTCACCGGTGTTGATTCTCCCTGATACTAGTTGACCGTTCGAGGTGTACTGTGATGCTTCCCATCAGGGATTGGGATGTGTGTTGATGCAAGATAAGAGAGTGGTAGCTTATGCATCATTGCGAACTCATGAGCGAAATTACCCAATTCATGATCTTGAGTTAGCCGCTGTGGTCTTTGCTCTGAAGGTGTGGCGGCACTATCTTTATGGAGCTTAGTTTGATGTATATAGTGATCACAAGAGTCTGAAGTATTTATTTGATCAACGAGAGTTAAATATGAGGCAGAGACGTTGGGTGGAATTCCTTAAGGATTATGATTTTCAGCTCCAATACCATCCAGGAAAAGCTAACGTGGTGGCCGATGCATTAAGTGGGAATGTGGTTCAGGCATTCTCCTTAAGAGTTAGTGAAACTCTTTTGGTAGATCAATTCCGAGATCTGAACATACATGTGGACTTATCACCTGAAAAGATTAGTTGCAGCCGAATTGTGGTGACTAATAATTTCTTACAGGAAATTAAAGACAAACAACTGTGGGATCCGATGTTATGTCGGATTGTATTTCTCTTAGGGACAGATAAAGCAAAGGGTTTTAGTAAAGGTGCTGATGGTATTCTCAAATACCAAGGTCGAGTTTGTGTCCCTAGAGATACTGAATTAAAGAGAGCAATTCTAGAAGAAGGACATAAGGGTAGTCTCAACATTCATCCTGGTGTTACCAAGATGTATCAAGATTTAAAGCAGATGTTTTGGTGGCCAGGCATGAAGCGAGAGATAGTTGAATTTGTTAAAGCTTGTTTGACTTGCCAGAAGGCAAAGGCAGAGCACCAGAGCCCTTCAGGAGAGTTGCAGACGATGGAAATTCCAGAGTGGATGTGGGACCATGTGACTATGGACTTTGTGTCCCATCTACCTAGAACAGTTAAAAATCATGATGTCGTATGGGTCATAGTTGATAGGCTAACCAAGAGTGCGCATTTCTTGCCAATTAACATGACCTTTTGATGAACGAAATATTTTCTCATTTGCAAAAAGATTTGTTGTCAACCTTCATCAAAATATGCAGAAAAATTTATGTAGTCTAGGATGCAAGCCTAGGTCGTCTCCCATGAATCATTGGACGAGTGACCAAATATCAAACATGTAGTGTGCAATGTATTTAGAAAGCAAGTAAAAAGGGGGTTTTGTGATTTCAAGTTCAATCAACTTAAGCAGAAAATTAAATTGCAAAGTTCAATCGAGAAAATGTAGTAACCCCTAGTTCATTCATATAAACTCTATCCCTATTCCTCTCAAGATTTAATACTTTTCCTCTCCTCCTGGAATTAGGTTGATTTAACAAGCGAAAATCAACCTTATGTTTTCATATGAATTAAGCATCCAATGAACTCCAATCTCTCATTCCTTGATTACGCAATCTTGGAATTAAACAAGAATTAAGCAATTCAAATTTAGAATTTCCTTAAAACGAATTAGGGTTCATTATGCAATGCTCCCCTCATTCAACCATTAATTCAATTCAAGAGTTTGGGAGGAAGAAATTCATGGAAGAAAAAGATTTGCATTAACATTAAAAAAAACCAAGAATTCAAGAATCCATATGAACTCACTAGAGATTACAAGAAAATTGACCCTCCATGAGGATGGGTCTCACAATTACAAAATGAAAGTAAAGAGAAATCAATAACATCAATACAAAAATCAAAGAGAAGTAAGGAGAAAATGTTAATCAAACCCTAGGTTGGACCCTTGGCTGTCACCCAAGGCCACCCTAGGCTCTCCAAGAGTATCCTAAAATTTGTGGTATATCTGAGAGAAAAAAGTTCTGCAAAAGTCCCCCTACCCTAAACGGTAAAAATCCATATATAGAAAAGTTGACGCCTTCAGAGTAGTTACTCTCGTTCACGACAGTGAACACTCTCGATCACAGTAATTACTATCGTTTACAAGAGTAAACATGCGCGAGCATAGTGATTACTATCGTTCACAAGAGTAAACACGCGCAGGGTCCTGAACTCTGGGGCTCTCTGGAGTGTTTACTATCGTTTCTAAGAGTAAACACGCGCAGGTGTGGGTGCTTCCTTTGGTTCTGGAGTGATCACTATTCCTTCTGAAAGTGGTTACTCTGGCCTGTCCTCTAGATCTAGCTTGCTGTAGTGTCCACTTTCACTTTTGAAAGTGATCACTTTCAACTCAAAATTTCTCAAAGGCTAAAAATCCATGGAAAAAGTCTAAAAATTCCTGCACAATTATTCAAATGATCAAAATTGCAAACTATATCTATGTAAATTAATGTAAATTAACCAAAAATTAAGAAACCTATGATAGTTGGCCAAAATGATGTTTTTATGTTATTTACACTTCCTAAGTTTACTTTTTCTATTAAGAAACATCAAAATGACAAGTAAAAATCCAATAAAAAGTGGATTCATCACAACCCCAAACTTAAACTTTTGCTTGTCCTCAAGCAAATGAAAACTCAAGAAAGTTAGATGTAAAGGGGTTGGATTTGTCCAAAAAATTTTTTTTTCAAAATTTTCATTCCAAGATCAGCCTCTATTTGACACTTCCAATGTTTCCAAAATCGTGGATTCATTCAACACAGAAATCATGCCCAAATCAATTATTTTCAAGCAAATTCCCACTAAACTGAAACAGAAATCCAGCAAGGTTTATGCAATCCACACAGTGCAAAGAAATTATCTAGCTCATAAGATGGTGTTTCACTCTTATCAGTGTTTCAGGCTAAGTGTTTTCTCTCAATTCATGCATTTTGCCTCATCCTACCATATGCTTGCCCATATTCTCAATCTCCTTTGCCTAGATACAATGAACCACCTATCATAAGGGCTTTGTTAGTCACAAATGGGATTAGATTAGGTTCAATTTTTATCAAGGAAGGATAAAAGCTCAAGTGGGTTTATAAGAGGAGAGAATTCCTTTGAGTGAGTGAGTACAACAACTAAGAGCGGAATGCATTAAATGATGCAGCAAGTGAGATTCAAGTACTCTTTCACCATATTTTTCATTTACTTTGCCTTATATGGGATTCTTTTCAACTCAAAATGCCTTGCTGTCTTTTTCTTTTACTTTCTTTTTCATTCATTCATCATCAATTTTTTATGGACTTAACAATCATTCTCTTTTTCAATTTTAAACATTTTTTTTTACATGTATTATTAACATGTATGATGTTCACCACCCCAAACTTAAGATTTTGCTTGTCCTCAAGCAATTACAGTAATAATCAGCACCCCAAACTTAGTTTCTTGCATTCACTCTTGATGCAACTCAAAAGAAATACCTCTCTTAAGGTAAAGAAATATGTTTGCAAACTAAGTTTGGCAAAAAAAAAAAAATGTGGAACAAGGAAAATTAGGTGCAAGGGTGTGTGTGTGGGTGTGTGCAAAGAAGGCCTCAATCATCTAGATGAAAAATTGCACAATGCATATTCAATTAAGAAACAGGGCAAGTTCTAGAGGATAGATGCAACAATACATGTTATAGTGCACACAAAAAGAAATTAAAGGCTCAATTCTCTACCAAGGCAAAGGTGATAATTTCTTAGTAACATGTGAGTACAGTTCACCTTTCAAGAAAATATGTTCAGTATGGTACGAATGGTAAATATGTACAAAATAAAGAATGATTGTGAGTTGAATGGGAAGTGCAATTAGAATATAAAATTGGAATTCCAAAATTGGACTAAATTAAAAACAAAAGCACAAAGGAAAAATATATTTTTGTATGTTTTTGGCTATTACTATGCAAGGAATTTAGACTAAGCAGTCATGAAATAAAAGCAAGGAGATCACTCCCTTTTCATGGATGATGGCTCACAATTCAGGAATCAAACTGATGCTCCTCTTGATGGGACTGAGGGCACACTCTGCAGAGAGACGCACAATGGATTCAGCATAAAAAGGAAGTCTGGAGACTGGACAGATATTTATATATAAAAGAAGATGAAAGCATCAAGTAACTATTAAAAGATAAAGCAGTAAAGTAAAAGTAAAGCAAGAAAAGAAAAGTGATAAAGTGTAATAACTATGGAAATGGTGGGTAATATGTACAAGGAAATGAAATAAAAATAACTAAAAGGTAAATGACATAAAAGAAACTAAAACTAAATCAGGTCTTCATTTGAGTTGGAGGAAGAAAAACTATCAGCTGCATCCTCTCCTTCTTCCTTTGAGGAGCTTAAAGAAAGGAAAGTGTTCCAGTAGTCCTACCTCTTTGGTCCTTGAGGTGTTTCTAGGTGTATTCACCATTTTGCTACATAGGGAGAAGTAGTGAGTGAATTATGCAAGTTATAAGTAAGCAGCAACGGTGTGCAGTACATGCAATTCCATCAAATTGGGTGAAATTACAGCAAAAATCTATGCAAAAATAGTGGTTATGTAGTTTGGGCGTGCAAAGTAATCACTATGCATAATGACAGTAATCACTCCAGAGAGGTGGATGAAGTGGGTGAGCTGCGCGTAATCACTATGGTTAGCAATAGTGATTACTCTGGTGTGCGTAGTTACTATCGTTTACGATAGTAGTTACTCTGGTGCGCTTTCTTTTTTTTTTTTTTTTTTACCCTTAGGGGTGTTCTACGTGTTTACTATTATGCACAATAGTAATCACTACAGGGGTACCAAAATTCAAAAATGCTTAAAGTGCTTAGAGAGTAACTACTATCAGCAATGAAAGTGTTCACTACAGAGGGCAGAAATGCATATCTGAGCAAAGTAACTACTATGGCTACTAAAAGTGCTCACTACAGAGAGTGCAAAGATACATACCTGGGCTGAGAGTAACTACTTTTTTTTTTTTTTTTGGAAAGTGATTACCTTTATGATAAACTCCCATTTTTCTCCCCAAAGTGGTTACCTCAAACTCTAAAAGTGGTCACTCTTCTGCTGCACTTGATCCTTTCTTGAATTTATGCAGAAATTGGATCCACAATTTGTGTTCTTCCTTTGCAAAATTAAGATTATGCAAAAACGAATGTCAAATATCAAAGTAAAGTGCAGAGTAGAATGTTTATGGAGCAGAATTCATGAGATATCCGAAACTCAAATGCAAGACCAATGCTAAATGTAGAAACTCAATTAAAAACTCAAATGCAAGAAAATTTTGTGAGTTGCCTCTCACACAGCGCTCTTTTAACGTCACTAGCTTGACGCCTTATGATCTTTAGTTCTAGGAGATATTTTTGATGGTAACAGTTTGAGTTGTATCCCTAGATATTCCTCCTTTTTCTCATAAATTTGCAGCACTTCATTTACTTGAGAACATGGAAGAAATAACCGTGGAGGGACTTCCAGCTGCTTGATAAACTCAATGAGCTTCTCTTCATGTTCTTGATTGCCTTGATGTGCAGAATAGTGTGTACTCTTGCTATACTTTGGCTGCTGCACTCTTGGATATATAGTGATGTAATATCCATACTTCAACTGCTTAGGAAATGGCTTCAACTCAAATACAGGAGGCAATGTAAAAATTGGAGCCGGATGTGCAGCTTGCACTTCAACAAATGCATCATGATTCATTTTTTTAGAATTTGCAATGGATGCATCATGATTTACTTTCTCAGTATCTGCAATAGCTACATCAAAATCACCATACACATATGTATCAATTTCAGCACAAAAGCTACATTTTGCAGAATTAGTACAACCATCACAAGTAAAAGAATTAGGATATTTTGCTAAGTTAGGATAATTAATACAATTTGAAAATTCAGAAAACTCAACCAAATTATCATCAACTAAATCATTCAACAAATTATCATGTAAAACTGAATGAAATGCAAGAGGAACGGGTTGCTCAAAATTTTCTTCTGCATCAGTAGCAGTGGCATGGGGAGTAGGAGCAGATTCTGCACTGCAATCACTTGCTAGAGCAATAGAATTTAGATCTTCATCTGTTGGTTGTAGCTCTTGAGAGTCTTGAATGGTCTTTTCTAATCTCAAGGTGTTGGCACTAGCATCCTCTTGATTGACAATTGATTGTGCAGATAGATTACTAGAACCTTGAGATTGCAAATGATTCAAAGTGGAAGCAAACAATCCAATCTGATTTTCCAAGTTTTGAATGGATGCTTCTGTTCTTTGCTGGAAATTCAGATCGTTAATTGCCATTTCCCTCATCAACTCTTCCAAGGAAGGCTCATTCTTGGAAGGTGCAGCAGTTTGTGGTGGAGGTTGATATTGTTGCTGCGAAAAATTACCCCATCCCAAGTTTGAATGATTCATCCAACCTGCAGGCTCATACAATGTAGGACAGAAATCAGTATGATGTTCAGGTGAAGTACAGATTTCACACAACATTGTAGCCATCTGTGATAATGCTAATTGTTTGATCAAAGAGGCTAAATCATCTAGCTTGTTCTCTAGTCTTCTATGATCATCAACATGAAAAGTTCTCTCAGCCATAATATCTAAATAAGAATAAAAAGAGAACGAAGAAGTAGAAAAAGAATCAAAATTAAACTCACTAGATAGTAAAGATTATGCAGAGTGTGATGAGCAGAATGCAAAAATTATGCAGAAAAATCATGCCAAATAAAACAATATGCAGCAGAATTATGCAGCAGAGATAGTATGCAGAAAATGATGCAACATGCAGAAAATATTGCAGAAAATTATGCAAACAGAATGCATGCAAACTTTATGCCGAACTCAGAAATATCTACCAAAATTTTGCAGAAAATTATGTAGCAGCAGAATAAATGCAGAAACAGAAAAATTATGCAGAAGTAACTAGGGAGTAATACAACTAAACTAATTCTAATCTATCTACTATGCAGAAATCAAAACAAAACTAACATACTAACATGCAGAACACAAAACATGTTTAATATCTCATCAAGCACCAATGATTCCTCGGCAACGGCGCCAATTTGATGAACGAAATATTTTCTCATTTGCAAAAAGATTTGTCGTCAACCTTCATCAAAATATGCAGAAAAATTTATGTAGTCTAGGATGCAAGCCTAGGTCGTCTCCCATGAATCATTGGACGAGTGACCAAATATCAAACATGTAGTGTGCAATGTATTTAGGGGGTTTTGTGATTTCAAGTTCAATCAACTTAAGCAGAAAATTAAATTGCAAAGTTCAATCGAGAAAATGTAGTAACCCCTAGTTCATTCATATAGTTTCTTGCATTCACTCTTGATGCGACTCAAAAGAAATACCTCTCTTAAGGTAAAGAAATATGTTTGCAAACTAAGTTTGGCAAAAAAAAGAAAATGTGGAACAAGGAGAATTAGGTGCAAGGGTGTGTGTGGGGGTGTGTGCAAAGAAGGCCTCAATCATCTAGATGAAAAATTGCACAATGCATATTCAATTAAGAAACAGGGCTAGTTCTAGAGGATAGATGTAACAATACATGTTATAGTGCACACAAAAAGAAATTAAAGGCTCAATTCTCTACCAAGGCAAAGGTGATAATTTCTTAGTAACATGTGAGTACAGTTCACCTTTCAAGAAAATATGTTCAGTATGGTACGAATGGTAAATATGTACAAAATAAAGAATGATTGTGAGTTGAATGGGAAGTGCAATTAGAATATAAAATTGGAATTCCAAAATTGGACTAAATTAAAAACAAAAGCATAAAGGAAAAATATATTTTTGTATGTTTTTGGCTATTACTATGCAAGGAATTTAGACTAAGCAGTCATGAAATAAAAGCAAGGAGATCACTCCCTTTTCATGGATGATGGCTCACAATTCAGGAATCAAATTGATGCTCTTCTTGATAGGACTGAGGGCACACTCTGTAGAGAGACGCACAATGGATTCAGCATAAAAAGGAAGTCTGGAGACTGGACAAATATTTATATATAAAAGACGATGAAAGCATCAAGTAACTATTGAAAGATAAAGCCGTAAAGTAAAAGTAAAGCAAAAAAAAGAAAAGTGATAAAGTGTAATAACTATGGAAATGATGGGTAATATCTACAAGGAAATGAAATAAAAATAACTAAAAGGTAAATGACATAAAAGAAACTAAAACTAAATCAGGTCTTCATTTGAGTTGGAGGAAGAAAAACTATCAGCTGCATCCTCTCCTTCTTCCTTTGAGGAGCTTAAAGAAAGGAAAGTGTTCCAACAGTCCTGCCTCTTTGGTCCTTGAGGTGTTTCTAGGTGTATTCACCATTTTGCTACATAGAGAGAAGTAGTGAGTGAATTATGCAAGTTATAAGTAAGCAACAATAGTAATCACTACAGGGGTACCAAAATTCAAAAATGCTTAAAGTGCTTAGAGAGTAACTACTATCAGCAATGAAAGTGTTCACTACAGAGGGCAGAAATGCATATCTGAGCAAAGTAACTACTATGGCCACTGAAAGTCCTCACTACAGAGAGTGCAAAGATACATACCTGGGCTGAGAGTAACTACTTTTTTTTTTTTTTTTGGAAAGTGATTACCTTTATGATAAACTCCCATTTTTCTCCCCAAAGTGGTTACCTCAAACTCTAAAAGTGGTCACTCTTCTGCTGCACTTGATCCTTTCTTGAATTTATGCAGAAATTGGATCCACAATTTGTGTTCTTCCTTTGCAAAATTCAGATTATGCAAAAACGAATGTCAAATATCAAAGTAAAGTGCAGAGTAGAATGTTTATGGAGCAGAATTCATGAGATATCCAAAACTCAAATGCAAGACCAATGCTAAATGTAGAAACTCAATTAAAAACTCAAATGCAAGAAAATTTTGTGAATTGCCTCTCACACAACGCTCTTTTAACGTCACTAGCTTGATGCCTTATGATCTTTAGTTCTAGGAGATACTTTTGATGGTAACAGTTTGAGTTGTATCCCTAGATATTCCTTCTTTTTCTCATAAATTTGCAACACTTCATTTACTTGAGAACATGGAGGAAATAACCGTGGAGGGACTTCTAGCTGCTTGATAAACTCAATGAGCTTCTCTTCATGTTCTTGATTGCCTTGATGTGCAGAATAGTGTGTACTCTTGCTATACTTTGGCTGCTGCACTCTTGGATATATAGTGATGTAATATCCATACTTCAACTGCTTAGGAAATGGCTTCAACTCAGATGCAGGAGGCAATGTAAAAATTGGAGCCGGATGTGCAACTTGCACTTCAACAAATGCATCATGATTCATTTTTTTAGAATTTGCAATGGATGCATCATGATTTCCTTTCTCAGTATCTGCAATAGCTACATCAAAATCACCATACACATATGTATCAATTTCAGCACAAAAGCTACATTTTGCAGAATTAGTACAACCATCACAAGTAAAAGAATCAGGATATTTGGCTAAGTTAGGATAATTAATACAATTTGAAAATTCAGAAAACTCAGCCAAATTATCATCAACTAAATCATTCAACAAATTATCATGTAAAACTGAATGAAATGCAAGAGGAACGGGTTGCTCAAAATTTTCTTCTGCATCAGTAGCAGTGGCATGGGGAGTAGGAGCAGATTCTGCACTGCAATCACTTGCTAGAGCAATAGAATTTAGATCTTCATCTGTTGGTTGTAGCTCTGGAGAGTCTTGAATGGTCTTTTCTAATCTCAAGGTGTTGGCACTAGCATCCTCTTGATTGACAATTGATTGTGCAGATAGATTACTAGAACCTTGAGATTGCAAATGATTCAAAGTGGAAGCAAACAGTCCAATCTGATTTTCCAAGTTTTGAATGGATGCTTCTGTTCTTTGCTGGAAATTCAGATCGTTAATTGCCATTTCCCTCATCAACTCTTCTAAGGAAGGCTCATTCTTGGAAGGTGCAGCAGTTTGTGGTGGAGGTTGATATTGTCACTGTGAGAAATTACCCCATCCCAAGTTTGAATGATTCATCCAACCTGCAGGCTCATGCAATGTAGGACAGAAATCAGTATGATGTTCAGGTGAAGTACAGATTTCACACAACATTGTAGCCATCTTTGATAATGCTAATTGTTTGATCAAAGAGGCTAAATCATCTAGCTTGTTCTCTAGTCTTCTATGATCATCAACATGAAAAGTTCTCTCAGCCATAATATCTAAATAAGAATAAAAAGAGAACGAAGAAGTAGAAAAAGAATCAAAATTAAACTCACTAGATAGTAAAGATTATGCAGAGTGTGATGAGCAGAATGCAAAAATTATGCAGAAAAATCATGCCAAATAAAACAATATGCAGCAGAATTATGCAGTAGAGATAGTATGCAGAAAATGATGCAACATGCAGAAAATATTGCAGAAAATTATGCAAACAGAATGCATGCAAACTCTATGCAGAACTCAGAAATATCTACCAGAATTTTGCAGAAAATTATGTAGCAGCAGAATAAATGCAGAAACAGAAAAATTATGCAGAAGTAACTAGGGAGTAATACAACTAAACTAATTCTAATCTATCTACCATGCAGAAATCAAAACAAAACTAACATACTAACATGCAGAACACAAAACATGTTTAATATCTCATCAAGCACCAATGATTCCCCGGTAACGGCGCCAATTTGAGAGTAAACACGCGCAGGTCTGGGTGCTTCCTTTGGTTCTGGAGTGATCACTATTGCTTCTGAAAGTGGTTACTCTGGCCTGCCCTCTGGATCTAGCTTGCTGTAGTGTCCACTTTCACTTCTGAAAGTGATCACTTTCAACTCAAAATTTCTCAAAGGCTAAAAATCCATGGAAAAAGTCTAGAAATTCCTGCACAATTATTCAAATGATCAAAATTGCAAACTATATCTATGTAAATTAACCAAAAATTAAGAAACCTATGATAGTTGGCCAAAATGATGTTTTTATGTTATTTACACTTCCTAAGTTTACTTTTTCTATTAAGAAACATCAAAATGACAAGTAAAAATCTAATAAAAAGTGGATTCATCACCTTTAGCTTGGAGAAATTAGCAGAATTGTACATTAGAGAGATTGTCAGGTTACACGGAGTACCTTCTAGTATTATCTCTGATAGGGATCCTCTATTCACTTCCCAGTTTTGGCAGAGTTTCCAAGAAGCTATGGGCACATAGTTGAGGTTGAGTTCTGCATATCATCTGCAAACAGATGATCAATCTGAGCGTACTATTCAGACCTTAGAGGACATATACACTAATATACATATGTTTAATGAATAATAGAATCGCGGGATTTTTTGAGATTTCATAGAATCTATTAGTCTATTGGAAATTTGTATATCTTGTTTTGATATATAACTTAATATGTATTCTTATAGACAATTTAAGACAATTTTTGCTATTTGTATATAACTAAATAATATTGTTTTGGGAGGATATGCTTCCTTTGGTAGAATTCACTTATAATAATAGCTACCATTCGAGTATAGATATGGCACCATTGGAAGCTCTGTGTGGTAGAAGGTGTAGAACCCCTATCTGTTGGTTCCAAGATGGAGTACATTTGATGGTTGGACCTGAAATGCTGCAAGAAACTAAGGAGAAAGTTGAACTTATTAGAGAAAAGCTGAGAGCCACCCAGAGTCGACAGAAATCTTATGCTGACCGACGCAGAAGATCCCTAGAATTTGAGGTTGGCGATCACGTATTCTTGAGAGTATCACGCACTACAGGTGTGGGGCGAGCGTTAAGAGCCAAGAAGTTAACACCTAAGTTCATAGGACCGTATCAAATATTACATCGTAGAGGACCAGTAGCCTATGAATTAGCGTTACCACCTCAGTTGTCAGGACTACATAATGTTTTCCATGTGTCGCAGCTAAGAAAGTATGTTCCGGATTCATCTCATGTAATCGAGTCTGATATTGTGGAGTTACGAGATGATTTGTCTGTCGAGGTCCCAGCTGCTCGTATCGAGGAAACTAGAGTTAAGGAACTTAGAGGCAAATCTATTCGGTTAGTAAAAGTTGTTTGGGACCCAGTAACTGGTGATGCCACATGGGAGTTAGAGGAAAGAATGAGAAAGTTGTACCCTCATCTTTTCTCTGAGTGATAAAATTTTCAAGGATGAAAATTTATTTTCGGGGGGAAAATTGTCAAGCTAGAGATTTATTATTGAGTAATCTATAATATTTTATACTTGTTCAATGTTAATTGAAGGATTATTTGGTATTGGAATAGATTTAGATGGAGTTTGAAATTATTTATTAAAAAAAAAAAAGTGAACAGTACCGTATGAATAGTGTCAGATGAACAGTAAAACCGCCTATGAATAGTGCAAACCGCGTATGAACAGTGAAAACCGTGTTTGTACAGTGACTGCTAACGTCATGGCTGACGTCACATACGCGTACTGTACGCGTCACAGTATTTTCCGCGTGTGAATAGTGCCCTGAACAGTGTTTCTGGCGTGAACAGTAAATTTTGAAAATTTTCTATAAAAAAGGGGGCTTCACACGAAATTTTCATTTCTTCACCCCTATCCAAGGTTTTTAAAGGTTCTAAGGCCAAAAACCACCATTTCTCTCATACTAAACCTTCCTAAATTTAGATTTCTTGTCAAATTTGAGATTCTACGTCTATTCTGAAGGATTTGAAGTAAGTTTCTTTAAGTTTGAAGCTAGATTTACCGTTTGTTTCTCTTCTCCTTCTCTTTCTAATAGAAGTTCATTGTGTTCTTAGGAGAAACTTCGTTCTAAAGTCGAATCTTTGGTGAATCTTGCATTAAAACAAGCAATATTCGGTAGATCTAGTGTGAATCATCTTTCTGAGGTAAGGGGAGTTTACTTTAACCTATGAACTACGTTTTGAACAGTTTAATATGCTATTTCAAGATGTTTTGATATGATTTTGTTAGATCTTTTGAATAAAAGCTATTTTCTAAGCTGTAACTGCTGTTAATTGATTTAAAATGCTGAGATTTTGGCTGATCTATTATAAACTTGCCTTAGTTGAACTGTTAAAATAATTTTGGCAGTGTGCATCATGCTGAGATATATGTTTTGCATCATTATAGAGCCGAGTTACATGTTTAGGTGGGTAGACGTGTAACGGTTAAGTTCATGCTGAGCTGCTGTGCTGTGCTGTCTGGATCCAGATACCGGAATGGGTCGCTCCCGGACCGACTCGGTTCCTTCTGGATTACTTAGGCTGTGAAACCAGTTGGAAACCGTTTTCATGTTATGCATTAAATGGGCTGGAAATGCATGGGATTATTGCTATGAGAAATATTTTGCTCTATATATATGATTTTATTTTAAGTTTGGTAAGCTCACCCTTGCATTTCTTTCTATGTCGTTGTGTGCGTGTGTACTGCGATGATCGTACGGTGGTACGTGAGCAGATGTAGCAGGTGTTGCATCTACTTCACTGGCTGAGGGGCCAGTGAAGAAATGTTAGAAGCTGGGGTCAAGTAATATTGCATTAAAGTCCTTTATCCCTTATATTTTGAGACCTCGTGTACAGGGAGCTACGTAGTATAATTTTGGGTATTTGGAATATTATGAACTAAATGTAATATTGTGTTGTTTTATTGGATATTTGTTGTAAGAAACTCTGTTTTATTTTGAATGAGAAGAGAATTTCATATTTATATTCTCTATACTTTATTTATTTTAAATAAGTTTATGATGTAGAAACAATGTTCTCGGTTCCTTATAAAAGGGTTCGTGACACAATTTATGCACCTTCCCATTGCTTGAGCTCTAGAGTGCTCACTATTGTTTGCGAATTTCAATTTGGGGCTTCCTCCATTGTCATTTCTAAATCCAAACTACTATGTGGAGTGTGATTGTCTAATTGAGAACGATTGTAAATGTTTATTTTTTGGTAAATTTGCTGTATTCTGCCATCGTTAAACCTTAGGGTAGTCACTCCCATTTGATATTCTGCTTGCTTTGTGTGTCCTGATGTAATAGCAATTATCCTAGCTCTGCACTTACAAATTCTGAGCATGATAACATGATAAAGAAAGGGCTAGAAGGTTACTTTGATTCAACTCACTACACTTTGGATGATTGCACCCTAGCGTGAATGGAATATATATGAATAGGTGTGTTAGCGCCATTGTAATATGTTGTGAATGGTACAGCGATACACTGGGGGTGTGAGAGATGAGGACGGTAGAAATACCTTGGGGAAGAGGGAGTGGTGGTGACACCAACTACGGAACGGGTGCACCACGGGCCACACACTCTCTTCTTGACTAGACCTCTGACCATTACCTTTGCTGAGTGACCCGTGACTGCCCACGTGGTATCCATGAGGCGGGGGTAACTGGTGACCATTCATGGTGTAAATCTGTGATCATAGTGTCAATGTGAGTGTGGCTGGCATGAGTATGCATGGGTTCATGAATTGTGCTTATGGATGTGATAATGCTTCTCGTGCTTGTGTTTGTTTAATGTATTGAAAATGTGCTGGAGGTGAGACTCTATGCTTAATTGTATGTTTTGGTAGTGTAGAGTACTCACCCTTACATTTATTTTTCAGGTAATCAAGACGATCAACACCGGACTGAGTGAACGGGGCGGATGAAACTTCTATAGGACTAGGATTTTAATTTGATAGAAATTGTAACCCTTTTCCTTATTTTAAAATATTTGATGAAACCAAGGGTTGAGCACCTTATTTGAAATGAAATTTATTTTATTCCGAATTTGTGAAATTATGATTTATTGAAATTAAACATAAGGTGTTGCATATATAAAACTAAGAGACTGATGAATTTGACCACTGATTAAGAAATTAAAAGGAACTGCATAAATATAGACTACTTCTAATGTGTACTCCGGATTCTCCTCAAACTATACCCTAAATTACAAATGTACTACATGTCCATATTTACTAAAAACATAATTTAGCCTACTACTAGCATGGATATCTACTATATCAATCCACACGGGATGGGTTGTCATCTTTACTACCTGCAGGATTGTGTAAGGGGGAGCAACTATTCTACCTTTCAAATATAACACAATTTTACCATATATCTTATCACAATAATTATAAATATGCACTAATTACCATTTCATATCACATATCAATTATTCTTTTTCCAACATACAAATTCACACAATTTCATTATATTCTTATCATTTAATTTCTAAATATGCACTTTCAGTGCACTCTGATCATAGTCATTCGATGTCTCTAGCAGTTCTCAAGGTCTTACTCAATCATGTATATAGTTGCCGGTTAGCTCATGCAATATGGATACAACGTATGCAATCATGAGCCCCTTATCAAAGGCATAGTCAGAAGTCTAGTCAGGAAACGAGTGTGAGGCCTTGTGGCGCATTCGCACTCAACAATAATATAAACACAATGGCGAATGTCGCTCACCACACTACATTTCCCCGGGATTTTCTTATCATCTTCAGACTCTATACGCTCAGTGTATTTCTGTAACTATTTACACCAATCCATTCAGTACTCATATTCATTCCACAATCCCATCACAAGATCGTGCTTGATAGCACTTCCTGATCAATTGCATATTCCTAACTCATGGTCTTAATAACCACATTATTCAATAAATCATCGATGACATGTTCATCATATTCAAAAATTCTCAAAAATAAAGTCATATTACATTCAGTACCTTCATCAAATATCATAAAAACTACTTTAATCATAATATCATGCTTTCTCATGATATATTTCATATTTACACAGTAAAATCAGTCAACCAAACCATCAAATATATACATATTAGCAATCTTTCTTCGTTAATACTTATTACTCATACATATATCATCAAAATTTATACATAAACATGCTCCCATGAACTCAACATATAACTCACATCCTATAATGATAGAATAGAGCTCCCCTAACCTTATAATGAAGATCTAAATGAGGGTTGATGATGACGAACGTCCTAAAATAGCACTTCTACCTAGGTAACACGAATTTATCTCTTAAGAACGAGATTAAAAGAAAACGAATGGTAAAAACACGATTAAACTCAAAGAAACTTAATTAGAATCATGTAGAATGATTATACGATCTTAAATTCGAAGAACAATCAAGGTTTTGAGGAGTTTTATTTGAAAAGGAAGGGTGAAAGTTGAGAGAAATCAAAGGGAACGTGAAAATGGTAAGAAAATATGATTTTTCATGCAAAAAAAAAATCCTTAAATACTCTTAAAATCGCAACATTCTCGCTACAACGAGCCTTTTTCGCTATAGCGAGAGATTACTCGTAACACTCCTCGCTACAGCGATAGACTGTCGTTGTAGCGAGACTCTCTCGCCATAGTGAAAATATTAGACAAAATTGCATTATGTTTTTTGCACTTTTCGCTACAGTGAGGGAGCTCTCGCTACAATGAAACTATTCTTGCTAACATCCTCATTATAGCAAGAACACTCCATAATGTTTCATTTTCACCACCTCATTCTCGCTACAGCGAGAGCCTTATAGTTCAACACTTCAAAACTTTTCCAACATACCCTTACATGCATATTTATCATATAATGCAATTTTAATTAATACAGAAACAGGGATGTTACAACCTATGCAATTCACGCCTTCAACATGATTTAGGAGCTTATAACCCTATAAAATAAGGCAAGGGATAATGACTTATCATCCAATTTTACACTTCACTTTTGCATTTCTATGTGACTACCTCATGTCTTCTGCATGGGATCTATGGCACATTCCTAAGGGACTTGGAGCTTCAAGTGATCAAGCTTGAAGAACAGGAACCTCCTTTCTAGTTTGCTTTTTATCTTTGTGTATAGCTTTGTTTACAATTGCTTCTTTAATTTCTTTCTTTGGCATGAATAGCTAAATCCATAGCTAGAGTAATTGTATGAATAATTGATAGTCACAAGGAAATCAAATTTAGAATTAATTAGAAAAAAAATATAAAGAATTAAATGAGTAAACTCCTATGTCCTAGGTTTCTTCTCTATAATTTCTATTGAGAATATGTGTTGTGATACCTGCTTTGAGATAAGGTGATAATTGTTTTTTTTTTAAATCTTGAATCATAATGTTTAATTCTGCATTTGTTAAGTTTAAACAATTAGATAAAGAAATTCTTATTAATTAGAAATCAGTCCTTATAGGACGATAATTCTGGAACTTATTTTAAAACCCTTCATTACTCTTTGATGGTACACTTGCCCACCAAACATATAGTAAGGATATTACAGTGTTTATTTTAATTATATTTGTGTATGAAAATAGACACTTAAAGGAAAATATTTTCATTGGTTTTATAATATTTGGACTTGAAATAAAAGAGTTAGAACTTTTCCACTAAACTGAAGTAGGGAAGTGACACTTTGTGACCAATAGAAAGAAATTATACTTCATTTTGAAATATACGAGTGCTAAATTTTTTTTTTTTATTTTCTTATGAAACAAGAAGTTTAAGGGAAAAGAATATCATTTACTTGATGATTTTTTGTGTAGTAATGAAAGAGTTATGATTTTTCTAATAATCTGTTGTTGAAATATGACAATATCTAACATGCAAATAGAAATTAAAATTGAAATGATATTTATAAGTGTTTGAACTATGTAGATATTTTTAGGCTTTAGGGTTGAAAGTTTAGGGATGAATTCTCTAATACAAAAAAGATCTTTTGCATCAGTTAAAAATGAATTTCAACATCAGTTGGTGAATCAATGAAGATATAAGTGATGTAATAAATAGGAAGATTTTACATGGATTAACCAACTGATGTAAAAAATATACACATTCTACATCGATTCTTTAACTAACTGATGTAGAAAATGTTCTTCCTATTTCTATCAATGACGTTAGTGTTCTTCATATACTTTAACAGTGTTCATTAATGTCAATAGTGTTAATGTTTGTGTTTTCACATGTCAATATTTAGTCATTATTTAATCTTCATTGAGTCTGCAAATACAAATTATGCAGTGTTCATTGTCAATGTTCATCAATATACATTGTTCATCCTTAATCTTATTCAATATGTAGTGTTCACGTCAATCTTTTGTTAATCTTTGTTTTGTTGAGTTTATAATTGAAAAATATATAATGTTCGTTAATGATTGAAATAATTGATTGATTGTATAATTGATTATTTAGATGAATTTTTGTTCATTTAAGCATAAATATTGCTTTGTAATATGATTTATGAATGTTTATACTCATTCCTTCTTTGATTTGTGTCTTTTAATAATGTTATGGATAAAGAATGACTCTCTTCCACATGGACCAGAGTAGGAGATGAGCTAATTAAATAATAACTAATAACTATTGCAAGTCATTTATTAATTATATAAATTATGTATTTAAGAGTTATTATGTAGACTGATGAATCCACATTTTACTAAATTTTTATACATCATTTATTACTTTTTATAGAAAAGAATAGACTTAGATAGTGTAAATAAGATGAATATTCCAATTAGGCTAAATAATATAGGTTTCTTAGTTTTTGGTTAATTTACATTGATTTAAATAGTTTATTTTACATGTTTTGATCATTTGAATAATGTGGCAGGAATCTCCAAGCTTATTTTGAAGAATTATTGGATTTTGAGGAATTTGAGGTGAAAGTAACTACTTTCAAGATTGATAGTGACAACTACAGCAAGCCACTTCCAGCAAAAGGACCAAAGTGATCACTTTCAAAGCTTAAAGTGACAACTACAGCAGCCCAGAATCCACTAAACTTGCGCGTGGTTACTATGAAAGTTCATAGTAATCACTCCAGAGCATACAGAATTGAAGGTGCTGCGCGTAGTTGCTATCAAAGTTCATAGTGATCACTTCAGAGAGTCCAAAATGTCCCAGTGCTGCGCGTGGTTACTATGAAAGTTCATAGTAATCACTCCAGAGAGGCAAAATCCAACTGATGCTGCGCGTGTTTACTATGAAAGAATGAAAGTAACTACTTTGGAGGGCGTCAACTTTAGTATAAATAGATTTTTGCCAAATTAGGGTAGGGAGTTCTTACATTTTTCATACCTTTTCTCTTCCTTACTTAATTAGGACGATTTTCCAGAGCTTAGGGCAACTTTGGGTGACAGCTAAGGGTCCAACCTAGGGTTTTGTTTCTCATTTCTCTTGCTTTTACATTAATGTTAATGATTTTTCTGCATTTTCCAACTGCATTTTTGACCCCCATTTCCATGGAGGGCTAAATTTTGTTTAATCCTTAGTAAGTTTCCACAGATTCTTGAGTTCTTTGATTTTAATGATAATATAATTTCTTTCTTCTCATGAATTACTTCTTCCTTGTCTCTTGAATTGAATTAATGGTGAATGAGGGGGATATTGCTTAATTAACCCTAATTCGTTTTAAGGAGATTCTAAACTAGGGATTGCTTAATCCTAAGTTTAATTCTAAGGTTGCGTAACTTTGGGATGAGAGATTAGAGCCTAGCAAATTGCGTAATTTTGTTAGGACAATAAGGTTGATTTTTGCTTGTTAAATTAACCTAATTCATGGGAGAGAGGATGAATGTTAAATCTTGAGTGGAATGAGGATAGAATCTTTGTGGATGAACTAAGGATTGTTGTTTTCTATTGTTTGAATTAATTAAACTTGTTTGCTGGTTGCTCTTTATTTTGATTTGAAACCACGAAACCCCCTATTTTAATTGTTTGTTCAATTAATGCCTTCAACATGTTTAATGAAGATTAATAGCCAATGTTCACGGGAGACAATCTAGGGTAACCCTAGTACTACATTAAGTTGTTTAAATTTTGATGAGGATTTGCAACAAATCTTTTATACACAACAAAGAAAAACCCATCATCAAATTGGCGCCGTTGCCGGGGACATTGGTGTTGATTTTTCATAAACATGTTATTTGCTCTGTTTTCATTTTCGTTTTCAGCATGTTTAGTGAATTCTCTTTGAACTTTTGCATTGTGAATACTTTAGTATAGTTGTAGTTTTAGAGGTAAGTAGAGATATCTTGCATTTAGATACAACCAATTGTTGTTTTCTGCAGAATTTGTGTTTGTGTGTTGCATATTTTCATTCCATAGTTTA
The DNA here is from genome assembly GCF_003935025.1 of Abrus precatorius. Classification (NCBI taxonomy): domain Eukaryota; kingdom Viridiplantae; phylum Streptophyta; class Magnoliopsida; order Fabales; family Fabaceae; genus Abrus; species Abrus precatorius. The sequence goes on from NW_020874292.1 coordinate 16,521,543, forward strand.
CAATTTCTTTCTGTTTTTGTTGTTTGGTGTTAATACTTTATTTTACTGCACTTAGATGTTAGTTTTTTCTGCATAATTGTCATATGAATTTTCCTACATTTTTACTGCTTCATTAGTTTACTTCTTTTCAATTTTTCCATAGCTAATTCCTAACGAATGACCAGATCAAATCTGGGAGATTTATATCCTCCAGATACTGAAATTGATAGGACATTCCATAGGAATCTTAGGAACCTTAATAGACAAAACTCTGCACATACTGAGGAACCATCTTCTCCATCTTCCATATATTCATCTCTGCATTCTTTAAATTCTGAACCTTTAGAAATGGCAGAAAATGACCTGATACTTAAGGAGCTTGCCGCACCGGACGTGACTTACCAGACTTTGTGTATCCAATACCCGGATGTGGATGCCCCTTTTGTTCTTAAAACTGGCCTAATCCACTTTTGCCTAAATTTCATGGTCTTGCAGGTGAAGATCCACATAAACACCTCTAGAAATTTCATATTGTTTGCTTTACAATGAGACCACAAGTTGTGCCTGAAGAGCTTGTGAAATTGAAGGCTTTTCTGTTTTCTCTTATGGATTTGGCTAAAGATTGGCTGTATTATCTTCCACCTGGCTCTATTACAAGTTGGGACACTCTCAAGAGATTGTTCCTGGAAAAAATTTTCCCTGCCTCAAGGGCTGCCTCAATAAGAAAAGAAATATGTGGTATTAGGCAGCTGGAAAGGGAAAGTCTGTATGAATATTGGGAGCGTTTCAAGAGACTTTGTGCTAGCTGCCCCAATCATCAGATAAGTGACCAGCTCCTAATCTAATACTTCTATGAGGCCTTACACCCAATGGATAGGAGCATGATCGACGCAGCTAGCGGAAGAGCCCTAGTTGACAAGACTCCCGTTGCTGCTAGAAACCTCATTAAGAATATGGCAGCTAACTCTCAACAGTTTGCTACAAGGCAAAACTCCATCATGTCCAGGAGTGTTAATGAAATTCAAACTTCAGATTCACACAAGCTGGAGCATACGCTAGATGAGTTGGTTTCTATGGTTAAATACTTGGCATCCATCCAAAAGAATTCTGCTGCATATACACCTCTACCTCCATCCATTCCAGCCATGCTTTGTGGGATTTGTTCATCTACGGATCACTTCACTGATAGTTGCCCCACATTTTAAGAAACTGAATCGTCGGAAGGTAATCCTCAAGCTTATGCTGCAAATATTTATATTAATAAATTTCCTTTTCAGCAACTGCAACAACAACAAAGCTGGGATTTATCTTCTAATAGATATAATTCCGGTTGGAGGAACCATCCTAACTTAAGGTGGGGAGGAAATGCACAGCATCAAGGCTCTAACCAACCAACCAACAACCATTTCCAACCGCATCAAGCTAGACAAAGTAAGCCATATTTAGCCCAGCAACATCACCATCCATCATCTTCATCTCAACAGCACCATCAAGCATCTTCTTCACTAGCTCCTGCACCTCAAAAGAGTGAGTCATCCTTGGAAGACCTTGTGAAGCAACTCACTATGAGTAATCTCAATTTCTAGCAACAGAGTCAGGCTTTCCAACAACAAACTCAAGCAAGTATTAAGACCTTGGAGAATCAAATGGGTCAACTTGCTTCATCCCTGAATCAACTTCAATCTCAAGGTTTAGGCAATCTCCCTGCATAAACTGTAACAAACCCAAAGAATGTGAGTGCCATTACCTTGAGACCTTGTAAGGTGATGCAAGAGCCAGAAATGCCTAAGGAGAAGGATCTTAGTTGCATTCTAGCTGCAGAAAATGAAGAAGGAGAGGTTGAGAGCCAAGAGCAGCCTGCACCTATGCCCACACCATGTCAACCAAAAGTGGTAGACAAAGAAGAGAGGTCTATTCCTATTCCTTTCCCTCAAAGAATGGTTCAGCCTAGCAAAAAGCAAGAAGAGGTTAACAATGAAATTTTGGATACTTTCAGAAAGGTTGAAGTCAGTATCCCCTTATTAGATGCTATCAAGCAAATCCCAAAGTACGCCAAATTCCTTAAGGACTTGTGCACTCATAGAAGGCGGCTAAAGGGTAATGAAAGAGTGAACATGGGGAGGAATGTATCAGCCCTCTTTGAGAGGCAGAAAACTTCCATGCCTGAGAAATGCAAAGATTCAGGGATGTTTACTATTCCCTGTATTATAGGCAACAATAGGATAGATAATGCCATGCTTGATTTAGGTGCATCTATTAATGTTATGCCTTTATCTATCTTCACATCTTTGTCTCTTGGACCATTGCAGCCCACAGTTGTCATCATCCAGCTAGCAAGTAGGAGCATCACTAATCCAGCCGGCCTTGTGGAGGATGTTCTAGTGAGAGTGAATGAGTTGATCTTTCCTGCTGACTTTTTTACATCTTGGACATGCAAGAAAAAGAGCCAATAAAAGGAGTTGCACCTATCATTTTGGGGAGGCCATTCTTGAAGACGGCCAGGGCCAAAATTGATGTGCATGCTGGAACTCTCACTATAGAGTTTGGAGAGAGTGTGGTTCGCTTCAACATACTAGATGCTATGAAGCACTCACCTGAGGAGCATTCAGTTTTCCACATTGATGTTCTTGATAGCTTGATAGATAATAATTTTGTTGAATTTTTAGGAGATACTTTCGTTGATTTTTCTGATTGTGTAGATACCATAGATACTAAAATTTGTGAATATTGTACTAATTCATCTTTGTGTGATATTTGTATTGCTTATTTTCTAGATTTAGATTCTGCAACTTCTGACATTAATGACATTGAAAAATCAAAAAGGAAAAAATGTGGTTCATTGAGTACATCAAGTATAATTGAATCTAACCCTTGTGGTTTAAATGTTGCAGAGATCATTTCAAATGAAAGTGCTAAAGCACTACCTTCAGTTGAGCAGCCTCCCACTTTGGAGCTTAAACCCTTGCCTGAGCATCTAAAATACGCTTATTTGGAAGCAGGTGAGAAGCTCACTGTGATCATATCCACTAAGCTTGATGAGGACCAAGAGGAGCAGTTGTTCGATGTGATTCGGAAGCATAGAAAGGCTATTGGAAGGACCTTGGGTGACATCCCTGGAATCAGCCCTTCCCTGTGCATGCACTGGATTTTGTTGGAAGAAGGATGCAAGCCAGTGAGACAGCCCCAGAGGAGGGTAAATCCGATCATATTGGAGGTGGTGAAGAAGGAGATCACCAAGCTACTCCAGGCAGGCATCATCTATCCGATATCAGATAGCACATGGGTGAGCCCAGTGCAGGTGGTGCCCAAAAAGTTAGGGATTACAGTGGTGAAGACTGAGAAGGATGAGCTCTTGTCCACTAGAGTGCAGAACAGCTGGAGAGTCTGCATTGATTATAGGAGGCTCAACTAGGCAACCAGCTCAACCAGGCGACCAGGAAAGACCACTTTCCTCTACCTTTCATTGATCAAATGCTAGAGCGCCTGATAGGTAAGTCTCACTACTGCTTCCTAAATGGATTCTCTGGTTATTTTCAAATATGTATAGCTCTTGAGGATTAGGAGAAGACCACTTTTACATGCCCATTCGGTACATTTGCATATAGGAGAATGCCATTCGGGCTTTGCAATGCTCCCGGTACATTTCAAAGATGCATGTTGAGCATATTTTCTGACTTGGTTGAGCATTGTATTGAAGTCTTCATGGATTACTTCATTGTATATGGGTCATCATTTTTTGCATGTTTAGGAAACTTGGATAAAGTTTTACAAAGATGTATAGAGACTAACCTTGTTTTGAACTTTGAGAAATGCCATTTTATGGTTGGGCAAGGGGTAGTCTTAGGTCATATAATATCTGAGAAGGGAATTGAGGCAGATCCTGCTAAGCTTAATGTCATTTCACACCTTTCTTACCCCTCTTGTGTGCGAGAGGTGCGTGCATTTCTTGGCCATGCAGGTTTATACAAGCATTTTATCAAGGATTTTTCCAAAATCGCCCTTCCTCTCTCCAAGTTACTGCAGAAAGATATTGATTTCGAGTTTGGAGCCAAGTGCAAGGAGGCGTTTGATTGTCTTAAGATAGCCTTGACCACAACCCCCATCATTTAGCCACCAAACTGGACACTTCCATTTGAGCTCATGTGTGACGCATCCAATTTTGCTGTGGGTGCTGTCTTAGCACAACGGTGTGGTAAGGATCCACATGTCATTTATTATGCATCTAGGACTTTGAATCATGCACAGTGTAACCATACCACAACTGAAAAGGAACTATTGGTCATAGTATTTGCTTTGGATAAATTTAGATCATACTTGCTAGAGTCAAAAGTTGTGGTGTTTATTGATCATTCTGCTCTTAAGTTCCTTTTGAAAAATACAGATTCGAAGCCAAGGCTAATAAGGTGGATGCTTTTACTTCAAGAATTTGATGTAGAGATAAAGGATAGAAGTGGAGCACAAAATTTGGTGGCAGATCATTTGAGCAGGATAGAGGGAGCCCCTGAACTCACTCCTTTAAAAGATGATTTCCCTGATGAGCAACTATTAGAGTTGTGTACTTCAAAGTTGCCTTGGTTTGCTGATATTGTAAACTTTTTAGTTGCAAGAGTTTTTCCAGCAAATGCACCAAAGAGTAAATGGGAAAAGATCAAGAATGATGCCAACCATTACCTCTGGGATGACCCGTATTTGTGGAAATTCTGTAGTGATCAAGTGATTATGAGGTGCATTCCTGAGGAAGAAACTGCATCAGTTTTGCAATTCTGCCATGCATCCACTGTAGGAGGCCACCTTGGGCCCCAAAGGACTACAAGGAAAGTACTGGATGCAGGTTTTTATTGGCCTACAATCTTTAAGGACTCTTGGCAAGTGTGTTCTACTGTGAGAGATGCCAAAGAACTGGAGGGGTAATCACCTTGAAGCATGAAATGCCTCAACAATCCATTTTATACTGTGATGTATTCGACGTTTGGGGTATAGATTTCATGGGTCCTTTCCCTCCTTCCTTTGGTTTCTTATATATTTTGCTTGCTATGGACTATGTCTCTAAGTGGGTAGAGGCTAAGCTTACAAGAACTAATGATTCAAGAGTGGTTGCAGATTTTGTGCGTACTCATTTGTTTTGTAGGTTTGGAGTACCTCAAGCTTTGATTAGTCACCAGGGTACCCACTTCTACAATAGAACCATTGAAACTCTACTGAGAAAGTATGGAGTAGTGCACAAAGTATCTACACCTTATCACCCCCAAACCAATGGGCAGGCTGAGCTCTCCAACAGAGAAATTAAGAAGATTTTGGAAAGGATTATTCAGCCAAATAGGAAAGACTGGAGCAAGCGTCTTGATGATGCTCTTTGGGCTCATAGAACAGTATACAAGGCTCCTTTGGGAATGTCACCTTACAGAATTGTCTATGGAAAAGCCTGCCACCTCCCAGTAGAAGTAGAACATCATGCTTATTGGGCAGTGCGAGCCTACAATATGGACATAGACAAAGCTGGAGAACAAAGGAAATTGCACTTGCAAGAATTAGAAGAACTTCGCCTTGAATCATATGAAAACTCCAGAATTTATAAGGAGAAAACAAAGTCACAGAGTTGTTCATAGGTCAAAAAGTTTTGATGTTCAATTCCCGTTTGAAGCTCATGCCTGGAAAACTCAGATCTAGGTGGATCGGACCTTTCATTGTGACTTCCATTTCTCCCTATAGAGCAGTGGAGGTAAAAAATGAATCCACAAACAAGGTTTTTAAAGTGAATGACTATCGCCTAAAGCCCTTCCATGGGAATCCTACACTTGAGGCTAATGTGGAGGAAGTTTTCCTGGAACAACCTCCAGCTGTTCTTGATTCTTTAGTTATTTTGGAGTGAGAGCTTCATCAAACGTCAAGTTAGTGACATTAAAGAAGCACTTTGTGAGAGGCAACTCACAGTTTTTATAGCACTTTCTAGTTCTCTTTTAATTTCAATAAGCATTCTTTCATTTGAGCTGTGTTACTAGTCATGTTGCTTAGTTCATGCTGCACAAACTTTTGTTCAACACTTGACTTATTATTTGATTGATGATTTGTTCATAATTTTTGTAGAGGAAAAATTGCTTTATTTGGACTCAATTTATGCATATATTCATGGAAGTCTAAGTAGAGAGGGAGGAATAATCATTTCCATGGCACCAAGCATTCACTTTAGAAAGAATTCTGAAGTTTGCCATGAAGGTAATCACTTTCCCAAGCCATAGTGGTCACTTTCCACCAAGGTATGTGACTTTGCTCTCTGTAGTTCTCACGTTCAATTTCAATAGTGATCACTTTGAAGGCTTTTAAATTCATTGGTCTGCGCGTAACTACTATGAAAGTTCATAGTAGCCACGCGCAGCACTCTGGGAAAATACACATGAAGGGCGCCTCTGTAGTGGTCACTTTGAACTTTCATAGTAACCACTACAAAAACCATTTTTGAACATTTGATGTGCGTAGTTACTATGAAAGTTCATAGTAACCACGCGCAACCTCTTTTGAATTAATTGAGAAAGGGGCCTCTGGAGTGATTACTATGAAAGTTCATAGTAGCCCCACGCACCCCATTTTTGCTAAACCCCTTGCGCGTGTCTACTATGATTCTTGAGAGTAACCACGCCCAACATTTTTATATAAATAGGGCCCCTTTAACGTTCACTCTCACTCTTCATTTCTGCAAAATTTTCACTTTTCTTCAAATTTCCTGAGCACCCACTCCCGCGAATTCAATTCCTTGCATTTGAACGTCAATTCCCTGCACTTTTGCACTTGATTTGAACTCCAATCCAGGTAATTTCCTCTTCCTTATTCTCTATGTTAGGGTTCGCCATTTTTCAATTGAGGATTTTTTATTAGAACCAATTTTAGTTGAAATTACTGATTAGAATCAGTTTCTGCAGGGATAATTATATGATTTTAAGTTAGTAGGATGATTAATTTGATTGTGTGTGCAAATTGACATGCTTGAACCCTAGGGTAGCTACTTTCATAATTCGTAGTGATTACTTTGTATGTAATGTTGAAATTCTATTTTCCCTAGGTTCGTTTTAGTCTGGAATGTGATTTCTATGCATTGAAATTCCAATTCTCATGATCAAAATTAATTTGCACTTTTCCTTTGTGAATTTGAAGTGTTTTTGCTCTGGAGTAGTCACTATCAACATTCATAGTAACTACTCTCTGTGAATATATTGTGTTCTGCTCATTTCATACACTCATTGCTGATCTGATTCAGTTGCACTGCCATATAATTACATTTTCACTCAGTCTTTATTCTGAATTCTAGAAATTTGATTTGAAATTAGACCCATATTGCTGCACATGCTTTTTACCTTAGCTGATCTAGTTGAATTCATCCTATGCATAGCTGTTCTCTGCACCTTACATGTCACAGATTGATTCAAAATTGGGAATTAGTTTGTTGGATCCAAATGCACTCTATGTTTAAATTTTACAGACCATCCAATGAACCTCTTTTGCAGACCATGATTCACTATATGACAAGTACTTTTTTGCATTTTAAACACATGAATTATGGATTTCATTTTGAAATTGTTTTTCCTGTCATAGTAGTTACCTGCCAACACACAGTGACCACTCTGCATATGCCTAAATGTTTGTTCTGTCACTGTCAAAGTAGTTACTATCAACTAGCATAGTAGTTACTTTTGTATGCAGAATTACTCTGATTTGCCTCAATTCTCTCTGATTCATGCCCATTTGCTGTGAAATTATGCCCATACACTACCTCTGCATTCTGTCATGCTTTATTGCCAAAGTAACTACTCTTATTCATCATGGTAGCTACTTTCTTCTGCAACAGTGCTGTAAATTACTTGCATTTTCTCTCTTTCATTTCCAAATGGTGTGAAATTCTTGCTATATGGTTAATTCTGCGCTATCACTCAGTTATCCCTTTTTCTATGTGCAGATTAATGGCAAACACTCCTAGAAAGAACGCACCCAGGGCCAAGACAGCTGCTGCTTCTTCGTCTAAGCCTCAGCCTGCACATGATCCCAGATTTAGGTCCCTGGCTCACGAGAATTTCTTCAAAGCCAATATTCTCAGACGACACATTGTGCAAGACAGGAATTTCAACCTGCAAAAAGGGACCTACCCTCAATTTGAGCAGGAAATCCAGAAAAGGGGATGGGATTTGTTCACTACATGTGCTGGGCATGGGTGGAAGGACATCACTCAGGAGTTTTATGCCAACGCCTTCAGGGTTAAAGGAGATGATTTCCCCTACAGGCACTCCATGGTCAGAGGCAAGGTGATAGACTTCAACCCTGCCAACATCCAGAGGATCCTCAACATTCCTCTTCCTAAAAAGAGGCCTGGATAGCTGGACTACACTGCTTTCAGCTACTTGGAGGAGAAGGACTACAAGCCAATCCTTCAAGCAATATGCAAGGCTGGAGAAAACTGGAAATTTGACATGAAGCTCCAGCCCAAGAATCTGACTACAAAGCACCTCCTTCCACCTGCCAAAGTCTGGAGCATCTTCATCCTTAGCTCCTTCATGCCAGTCATGCACTCATCTACCTTGGCAGTGAAGAGGGCAGAGCTAGTTTATGCCATCATGACAAGGATGCCCTTCCATGTTGGCGATGTTATTAGTAATGCCATCATGGAGATCCTAGCTAGGAAGAAGGACTCCATGGGTTTTCCCTCCATCATTACTATGCTCTGCCAGGATGCTGGAGTTGACTTTGGGGAATATTAGCAGAAAATCAGAGCAGCTCCCTGCATCACCACAGCTATGGTGAAGGAGTTGTTTAAAGCTAAGAAGAGCTCAGCCCCAGAGATACCTCCCCAACTTGCAGGAAAGAAAGGCTTCCCTTCCAAAATGAAGCACCAGCTGAAGGAAATAGCTTTGCGACAAGATGCTATACATGCTGGTCAGAAAGCTGCTTTGATCCTCACAGAGACTATATTGCTCAACATAGGGAAGAAGGTGGGGATGACTGCTGAACAAATCTACTATGCCCCCACTTTCTCAGCCCCTTATCTCAGAGCAGCTGTTCAGAATGATCTTTCGCCTTTCACACTTACAGCAGAAGAGGAGGAGAGGAAGATAGCAGCTCAGAGGAGGAGCCAGTACCAGACCCAGTAGCAGCAGCAGAGGAGCAAGATGATGAGGACACCGACACTGATGCAGCTGATGATGACCTCTCCTCCAGCTCTGATGAGAATGTAATTTAGCTTAAAATTTCTATTTCTATTATTTATTTAACCTTCTCTTTCACTGAACATATTTTTTTTTCTTGCTAATTTCCTTGTAATTAGTACACTTTTCCATTTATTTTCCCTACCTTTAATTTCCCTTTGTTGCTTCTACTCTGAACAACAACTTAACTCTTTTATGCTATAACTATTTTGTAATTCCAATTCTAGACTCTTACTGCAATTTTCATTCAATTCATGAACACACTCAACTTTTGTAAATAATTTTCTCTCCATGCCATGCTGAATATCTGTTCTTGCAAGGTGATTTATCCTCACATGATGTCAAGTAGTTATCACCATTTTTACCATGGTAGAGAATTGATCCTTAATTTCCTTTCTGTGTGTATGTTCCATGTAATTTTGCATCTATCTTCTAGAACTTGCCCTGTTTCTTAGTTGAATATGCATTATGCAATTTTTATCTAGATGATTGAGGCCTCCCTTACACACACACACCTACTCACCATTGCCCACCTTTGCACCTTATTGCATTACATCCCTTTCTTTTGCCAAAACATTTTTCCTCCCATCAAGAACGTATTTCTTTTAAGTAACATCAAGAGTGAATGCAAATACTAAGTTTGGAGTGTTGATTTTGACAGTAGTTGCTTGAGGACAAGCAACCTCTCAAGTTTGGGGTGGTGAACATCATACATGTTACTAATACATGTCAAAAAAAAAAAAGAGTGGTTGTCAAAGTCCAAGAAATCATAAAAGAAAGAATGAAAAAGAAAAATAAAATAAAATGAAGCAAGGTCCAAGAGATTGAAGAGATCTTTACATAATGAAAAATGATGAAAAACAAGGTGAAAGAATGCTTGAACCTCGTAGGCTACCTCATTTGATGCATTTCATTCTAATTGTTGTATTCAGTCACTCAAAAGGATTCCCCTATCTTGAAAACCCATTTGAGCTTTTGACCTTCCTTGATCAAATTGAACCTTACCTATCCCTATTTGTGACCAACCAAGTCCTTTTGATAGGTAAATCATTGTATTAAGGCAAAGGAGATTGAGAATATGGGCAAGCATATGGTAGGGTAGAGCAATTTGCATGTATTGAGGGAAAATACCTAGCCTGAAACACTGACAAGTGAAGAGTGAAACACCACCTTGTGAGCTTGATAATTTCTTTGCATTGTGTGAAGTATGATGAACCTTGTCGAATTTTTGTTTCACTTGTATGGGACTTTTCGTTAAATTAATTGATATAAGTGTGTTTTTTTTGTTGAATGACTCCACGATTTTGAAATGGAGGAAGTGTATGTTAGAGTTGAAAAATTGGAACAGAAAAATTTTGAGAAAATTTTTTGGATAAGTCTAGCCCTTTTTACTTAAATTCTTGAATTTTAGTTTGCTTGAGGACAAGCAAAAGTTTAAGTTTGGGGTTGTGATGAATCCAATTTTACTAAATTTTTATACATCATTTATTCCTTTTTATAGAAAAGAATAGACTTAGATAGTGTAAATAAGAAGAATATTCCAATTAGGCTAAATAATATAGGTTTCTTAATTTTTGGTTAATTTACATTGATTTAAATAGTTTATTTTACATGTTTTGATCATTTGAATAATGTGGCAGGAATCCCCAAGCTTATTTTGAAGAATTATTGGATTTTGAGGAATTTGAGGTGAAAGTAACTACTTTCAAGATTGATAGTGACAACTACAGCAAGCCACTTCCAGCAAATGGACTAAAGTGATCACTTTCAAAGCTTAAAGTGACAACTACAGCAGCCCAGAATCCACTAAACTTGCGCGTAGTTACTATGAAAGTTCATAGTGATCACTCTAGAGAGTCCAAAATGTCCCAGTGCTGCGCGTGTTTACTATGAGAGTTCATAGTAATCACTCCAGAGAGGCAAAATTCAACTGATGCTGCGCGTGTTTACTATGAAAGAATGAAAGTAACTACTTTAGAGGGCGTCAGCTTTAGTATAAATAGATTTTTGCCAAATTAGGGTAGGGAGTTCTTATATTTTTCATGCCTTTTCTCTTCCTTACTTAATTAGGACGATTTTTCAGAGCTTAGGGCAACCTTGGGTGACAGCCAAGGGTCCAACCTAGGGTGTGGTTTCTCATTTATCTTGCTTTTACATTAATGTTAATGATTTTTCTGCATTTTTCAACTGCGTTTTTGACCCCCATTTCCATGGAGGGCTAAATTTTGTGTAATCCTTAGTAAGTTTACACAGATTCTTGAGATCCTTGATTTTAATGATAATATAATTTCTTTCTTCTCATGAATTACTTCTTCCTTGTCTCTTGAATTGAATTAATGGTGAATGAGGGGGATATTGCTTAATTAACCCTAATTCATTTTAAGGAGATTCTAAACTAGGGATTGCTTAATCCTAAGTTTAATTCTAAGGTTGCGTAACTTTGGGATGAGAGATTAGAGCCTAGCAAATTGCGTAATTTATTTAGGACATTAAGGTTGATTTTCACTTGTTAAATTAACCTAATTCATGGGAGAGAGGATGAATGTTAAATCTTGAGTAGAATGAGGATAGAATCTTTGTGGATGAACTAAGAATTGCTATTTTCTATTGTTTGAATTAATTAAACTTGTTTGCTCGTTGCTCTTTATTTTGATTTGAAACCACGAAACCCCCTATTTTAATTGTTTGTTCAATTAATGCCTTCAACATGTTTAATGAAGATTAATAGCCAATGTTCACGGGAGACAATCTAGGGTAACCCTAGTACTACATTAAGTTGTTTAAATTTTGATGAGAATTTGCGACAAATCTTTTAAACACAAGAACGAAAAACCCATCATCATAGACCTCTTATTTGTGTAATGATGTATTAAACATGTTAGGAAAAAAAATTGAATGGACAATCTATAACCTATTTAACACTTTAATATAAATTATAAAAAAAAATTAAATTTAAAAATTTATTTAAGACAAATATAAAAATAAAAATAGAATTATTTAGAATAGAAATGTCTGATTAAGTTAAAAAGTTTATTTGAAACAAGCCACTCACTCCCTTCTTCTTCTTCTTATTATTATTATATCTCTTGTCTTTTCGTATTTAATTGGTAACGAAGATTTTAGCTTTTCCTATTTCACTTTTATTTCCTTACCCAATTTGGCCAATCCAGCCTAAATGGTGAAAGTTTAAAGGAAAAAGACCTGAGACCCAATTACTGCTTTCTGTTCAGGGTTGTTTCTTTTAGGCTTTGGCTAGCTCATCCAGGCATGTATCAATAAATAAAAAGTCTCAACGATATTATAGCATGGGTCCTTTCCATTTTTTCATGTTCTCAAATCCACCGAGAAGCGTATATAGTTGACGAAAACCGAGTCACAAAAATAGTGCAACACTTCCTATCCACGTATTCACTTTTCTTGTGTAAGTTGATGTTTGCTTAAGTTGTACGGTACGAGCTTTTGCCACTTTTGGACACGACAGCATTTTCGTTTGCATAGCTTAAGGGCCCGCTGCACCTGTGTGTTTTATATGTACCCGTGATATTTGTAGAATTGATCGATTCCTAGCTATGTGAGTGGAATGGAATCAAATGATGAGCGATGAGTGTGCTTTTTTATTTTTTATTTCGTGGTTTAATTGCTTTTGGTTCTTCTAATTTATGTCGTGTATTTCATTTCTATTATATCGTGTATTTTTTATTCTTAAAATTTATGCGTGCTAAATTAATTAAAAGTCTTTCTAATTTTGAAACTAATTAACTAAGAGTATGTTTGTTTCTAATTTTTAAAAATTAAAAATACATGTTTTTTTAGTTTTTTAAATTTTTTTTAAAAATTGGAAATAAACATATTCTAAATTTCTCATAAGATTTTTCATTTTCATTTTATCTTAATATTTAAAGGTATATATGATAGCTTTGAGATGTGAAATAGCATGTGATTTTAAAACAACTGCTATTATTCTGCCCATGTAAGCTGGACTATGTCATGTTGACTCGATCATTCAATTCAATCTTAATTATTAATTTTATAATTGTCTAAACTAATGTTTATTTAGATAAATTATTTTTATATTGTCAATGATTAATTAGTTAAGATGATATATATTAGGGGATGCATGTGATCCAGAATAAAATATATATTTAATATTATCGGCATATTAAAAATAAAAATAAAAATGTTTTAACGATAAATCATTTCTGACAAATTTTACTAAATTATAATAAATGTATGAAATATTGAAAACAAATGCGTTAATGCAAGAGTGCAATATTGCTATAATATGATAAGTGATAACAACTTATAAATGGTTTTATGAATTTAATTGAAATAAATTGATGGTACAAAAATTTTAATCTTAGTAATAATTGATATGAAAGTTATATCTATGATATTTCTTAATAGCTTAATAATCTAACTGAGTGCATTAAAATTAAACTCTACTTTTAATCGGTTAATATATAGTGTAATTTTTTTATATTAATATCAAAATTAAACTTAAATTATATACATTTTGGGTCTTCTATAATACTGATATAATTGTAATTTTTTTTTCTAAAAAATGACCTGAATTAATCATCCCATTTGATCTACATTCCTTAATGACTTGAAAGAAACAAAATCAATTATCATTCCATGACGAGCCAATTTCACGCAAAATTATATGAGTATTTTTTCGACTTCTCTTATTTCTTTTTACACTCTTATTAAAATAGTAATTTTTTTCTTTAAGTTGCCTTTTATAATATTAAAAAGATCTTTCAAAATTATCAACTCTTTCCGAAAATGTTTCAGAACCAGAGAAAATAGTAATACAGAGAATTTTACTATATTTTCAAAATTAAAATTTTACGCTCCTTAATATTAATATCGAGAAGTCTCACTTTAAAATAAAAAAAAACTTTTGGTGATTAAATAACTTCTTTTAGCAACTAAAAGCCACAGTAAATATATCTTTTGACCTTTTTAAGAAGCTATAGTTTGACATGAGGCACACACTGTTTTCACAATCTTTTGTTTGACCCGTGAATTAGATTTTCATATTTCTAAAAATGAATTTTAAAGTTAATATTATTTTAAAAATAAATTTTAAAAATTAAGATTTTACATCCAAAAATTAACTTTTGAAAAGTATCACTAAAAGCAAATACTTTTAACTGTTAAAATAACTATTTTGGTGGCTCCACAACGCCCCTTAATTAAACAAAGCACCACCTTCATATAAGGCATAAATTATTTTTATCATTTTTTATTTAATTGTTGATAACAATTTGTAGTACAAGTAAAACCAAAACTTCTTTTAAGTGTTAGAAAATATATTTAACATATAATTTTGATGTTAGGTTTCTACAATTTTGAAAATTAATTTTTAAAATTATTCTTCTTAAAAATAAGCTTTTGAAATTAGAATTTTATACTTATCAAAATAATTTTTTAGAATTAAATTTTTAAATTTATAAAAAAATTAATTTTTGAAATTTTTAACCATTTTTGAAAACAAGTTTTCAGAATAAGGATTTTAATTTTTAAAAATTAATTTTTTGAAATATAAAATGTCAACTCCAGAATCTTATTGAGAGTGTATAATTTTAATTTTGAAAATTTATTTTTAAAAAGAATTAATAATTCTATAAATTAATTTCTAGAAATATAAAATTATAGTTTTGAAAACTTATTAGAGAATTTTTATTAATATTATTATACCCAAATTATAATTATTCATAATAAGCCAGCTAGAGGGAACCGGACCAACCCGTATCAAGACGCCCAAGTACTTGTCCAACATAGGATCGTCAGTTAATTTTGACTTTAGGTGAAGCTGCTAAGCTTAGAAAGTAGAATTAACAACTCAATTAATTCAAGAACTTAAAGTTGAGAAGCAAGAATTGAATCAATACGTCAATTCAAGATCCATAAACTCCTAACTATGAAGAATTAAGCAAACATTGTAACAAAGAAAGAGAAAGAAGGAGTAGAAGAGCAAGAACGAAGAAGAGTCATCTTCAATGATCCCTAATCCAATTCCTCTTCTTGGAGCTCAATGTTCTTCCTCAATACTCTCCCTAACTCTCTCTGAACGAAGAAAAGAAGTAAAAAACAAAAAATGAGCAAAAAACCCCGAGATCTGAGCTTGATCTGGTATTTATAAGAATTTTCGCTTCTGCGTGTTGTCACTTTACTCCACAAGAGTGGCCATGCAGAGGTTCATATAGTTTCTTGAAGACTGGAACATTTATTTTTGCTGATAATAATAGCAACGCAGAAGGTCGAGGAGTGCGCGTGTTCACTTTCATCAGTAAAAGTGGCCACACGCAATTTGCCTTGATACACTTCTCTCTGGAACATCCACTTTCGCCAGCAAGAGTAACCACGCAGAACCTTGCTGATTTTGAAGTCTTCTAGAAAGCTCACTTTCGCCAGCAAGAGTGATAACGCTAAGTGTGTTCTTCTGAGAGACTCTTTGGAACACTCACTTTCGCTGGTAAGAGTGACCACGCTCAGACTATATTCCTTATTTATGGTCTGGAACTATCACTTTCACTAACAATAGTGATCACTCCCAGACTATATTCCATTAATCTTGTTCTTTGAATCCAGAATTGCCACTTTTCCTCTATCATTCCATTGATTTTCTATCTTCATGCATTTGGCTCAGATTTTCCTACAAAAACATGATAAAATTCTTAAATTCTACACAGAAAATTCACAAATTCTAAAACAATTATGTATAAAAAGAAAATATTCAATCATTATCTTTTTATGAGTTTTTTCTGCTTTTCTTAACATATTTTCCTTATCAAATGGGTTAAAACTACATTAAAATATTAGTCAAAATATGGATTCATTACTACCCCAAACTTGAATTTTTGCTTGTCCTCAAGCAAATCAAACCAAACCAAGGGTAAGTTCCTTTATTTTCAAATTCAATTAACAAACTGCTTTTCTCAAATTTTCCAATTTCTAATTCTGTGTTTTTCTGCAAAATTTTCAATTAACACTTTAAATGTTTGTAGCGAATACTTAAACTACTGACCTGTGCGCGTAGCCACTTCAAATGGGTAGAGTAGCTCCGCGGAGATGCACATAGCTACTTCAAATGGATAGAGTAGTTGCACCCTTGCTTCGTTCAGATGCGCGTAGGTACTTCAAATGGATAGAGTAGTTGCACAAACATGCGCGTAGCTATTTCAAACGCCTGAAGTAGCTACGCAGAAGCAACGTTTTTAGCTTTTTCTTTATAACCTTGCGCGTGTCCACTCTCAGTGGTTAAAGTAGCTACACGATTTTGCGCGTCCACTTCAAGTGGGTAGAGTAGATACGCGCTTGCTACACTTCAAAATTCAGAATCCATGGACTTCTGCGTAGACACTTTATGCACTTGAAGTGTCTACTTGAATGATCAACTTCAGGAATGGACTGTTGCGCTTCAATTCTTCTTCCTCAAAATGTTTACTTACTTGATGAGCATCATTCCAACTACAATTTCACACATTGATCTTAATTGAATTAAAATCTGCAAACGCAATTAACAATATGATTCATTATGAAAATCATATTCCACCATTACTTTCAACTAAAAATTCAGAAAATGCAAAATTTTTAAAATTCAAAAATAACTAAAAGTAAAAATTCCTAAACTAGATTCTAACAAAAGTAAAGGGTTAAAAATGTGAGTTGCCTCAACTTAACACAAGAGATGTTCTTTGTGAATGCCTTTCCATGATAAACCTTCAACCTTTGGCCATTGACTTTGAATTCTCTCCCTGTTTTCTGATCCTCAATTAAAATTGCTCCAAAGGGAGATACTTCTTTGATTAAAAAAGGTCCAAACCACCTTGATTTGAGCTTTCCTGGAAATAATTTTAGTCTTTAATTAAACAATAATACTTGTTGTTCAGGCCTGAGCTCTCTTTTCAGAATGAATTTATCATGGATACTCTTGGTTCTTTCTTTGTACAGTTTGGCATTTTCATAGGCCTGTTGCCTAAATTCGTCTAGCTCATGTAGCTGTAAAATTCTCTTTTTTCCAGCACTAGCCAAGTCAAAATTCAGCCATTCAGTCAAGATGCTTGTTGCAGAAATGAGCACCTCCATCACTTATTAAAAATCTAGGCGCTCCAAATCTAGCAACGATATTCCTTTTTATAAAAGAAATTACCACTTTGGCTTCATTTGTCCTTGTTGGAATGGCTTCCACCCACTTAGAAACATAATCAACTGCCACAAGAATATATTCATGAGAGAAAGATATGGGAAAAGGTCCCATGAAATCAATCCCCTATACATCAAATAATTCCACTTCTAAATATTTGTCAAAGATAGCTCATGTTTCCTAGAGATGTTGTTTGTCCTTTGGTACTTATCACAGCTCTCAACATAATTTTTGGCATCTTTAAAGAGTGTAGGCCAGAAAAATCCTGCTTGCAAAACTTTTGCAGTAGTTCTTGAACTCCCATGGTGGTCTCCATAATCTGAATTATGACAATGCCATAATATCTCAACTTGTTCATTTTGTGGGATACATCTTCTAAGTAGACCATTCACCCTAATTTTGAACAGATAAAGGTCTTCCCACACATAAAATTTGCTGTTAGTAAAAATTTCTTTCTTTGTTGCCAAGCAAATTTCTTTGGAATGAGTTGAGTGGCCTTAAAGTTTGCAATATCAGTAAACCAAGGCATATCTTCCACAGCAAGTAGTCTTTCATATGGAAATTCTTCATTAATGTCCAAGGAATTAGAGGTTAAATTGTCCAATGGAAGCCTGGACAGATGATCAGTTACCCTATTTTCCTTTCCCTTTTTATCTCTAATTTCCAATTCAAACTCCTGCAGCAGCAAAATCCATCTCAATAATCTTGGCATGGTATCCTGTTTGGACAATAAATATTTAAGTGCAGAATGGTTAGTATAGACTATGACTTTGGATCCCATCAAATATGATCTGAATTTATCAAAAGCAAACACAATAGCAAAGAGTTCCTTTTCAGTAGTTGTGTAATTTACTTGTGCAGAATTTAAGACTTTGCTGGAATAGTAAATGACATACCATTTCCTATCCTTTTTCTGTCCTAAAACAACACCTACTGCACTATCACTTGCAAGAATAGGTGCAGAGATAAGTTTTTCTTTCAAAACAAAAAATGCATGCAAACAAGAATCATCAAATAGAAAGTCAGCATCTTTAACAAGTAAATCACTAAAAGGTTTTGCAATTTTTGAAAAATCCTTAATAAACCTCCTATAAAAACCTGCATGACCCACGAAACTCCTAACTCTCTTAACATTAATTGACGGAGGCAGTTTACTAATAACTTCTATTTTTGCTTGATCCACCTCCATTCCTTTTTTTGAAATTCTATGGCTAAGGACTATTCCCTCTTGGACCATGAAATGACACTTTTCCCAATTTAAAACAAGGTTAGTATTTTGACATCTCTGCAAAACAGTGGACAAATTAGCTAAACAATTATCAAAAGAATTGCCAAAAATAGAGAAATCATCCATAAACACTTTAATAATTTTCTCTACTAAATCAGAAAAAATGGACAACATACACCTTTGGAAAGTAGCGGGAGCACTGCACAATTCAAATGCCATTCTTCTATATGCAAAAAGTCAAAATGAACATGTAAATGCAGTCTTCTCTTGATCCATAGGGTCCACCACTATTTGATTATAGCCAGAATATCCATCATGAAAACAATAATATGCATGTCCAACTAGTCTTTCCAACATTTGATCAGCAAATGGCAATAGAAAGTGATCTTTTCTAGTTGCATCATTTAATTTTCTATAGTCGATACACATGCGCCAGCCCCTGATAGTCCTAGTAGGAATTAATTCATTCTTTTCATTAGGCACAACTGTCATCCCTCTTTTTTTAGGGACAACTTGGACTGGACTAACCCATTGGCTGTCCGAAATTGGGTAAAAAATCCCTGCATCCAGCAGCTTCATTACTTCTTTTCTCACTACTTCTTTCATGGCTGGATTTAGTCTTCTTTGTGGCTATACTACCGGTTTAAAATGCTCTTCAAATAGAATTCTATGCTTGCAAAAAGCTGCATTTATCCCTTTTAAATCTGAAATATGCCAACTGATTGCAGAGTTATGGGCTTTTAAAATTCTTAGCAATTCTCTTCTTCTTCTCCCTTGAGATCATTGCTAATAATCACCAGATTTTCATGTTCTTGGTCTAAGAAAGAGTATCTCAAGTGAGAAGGTAACTATTTTAGCTCTAGTTTCTTAGTCTTCTCTTCCTTCATTTCATTTTTCAGTTCTTCCTTTGCTGGATTTTCTGAAAAAGGAACAATTGACAAAGTATCCAACTGCTGCACATATTCTCTCAATTGTTTTTCTCTTTTTACAGCAGCAGAATGATTCCCAACTATTGTTTCCTTTAATAATGAAATTTCATCAGCATTATCAATAAAATAAAGGAAAGTAATAGAATCTAGAATATCAACCCTCATACAAGTAACATCATCATTGGGATGTTTAAGTGCCTTAAGTTCTCCCTTTTGAACATCAATTAAAGCTCTCCCTGTAGCTAGGAATGGTCTGTCCAAAATGAAAGGAATGTCGGCATCCACTTCCATGTCCCAAATTACAAAATCTGCAGGAAAAATAAATTTGTCAATCTTAACTAGCAAATCCTCTACAACACCATAGGGATATGTATAAGATTTGTTCGCAAGTTGTAAAGTTATGCTAGTAGGCTTGACTTCTTCTATTCCAAGTCTCTTCATGATAGCAAGAGACATAAGATTAATGCTGGCCCCAAGATCACATAAAGCTTTCTCCATGGTGCAATTTCTAATAGAACATGGAATGCTAAAAGAACCTGGATCCTTTAATTTTTGAGGGAGCTTCCTTTGTAAAATAGCACTGCATTCTTCACTCAAAGGGACTGTTTTATCATTCTCAAGCTTTCTTTTCTTAGATAATAACCCCCTCATGAATTTAGCATAGGAAGGCATTGCTCAAGTGCTTCAGCAAAAGGAATATTTATTTGAAGTTTCTTGAAGACATCTAGAAATCTCTCAAATTGTTTTTCTTCTTTTGGATTGGGCATTCTTTGAGGGTAAGGAAGTCTCTTGTATTTCTCCTCATCAATAGGTTGATTAGCTTCCTCAAGTATTTGCCTCTTTGTCTTCCTTACAGCCCTTGGAGAACTCTCTTTTTTCTGAATTTTCTCTTTTCAACAAGGTAAAATTTTCTTCATCTAGATCAGATTTTAATTTCTCCTCTACAGCAGGATTATTTTCTCTTTTTTTGGCAAGTTTGGGACTCCCTACAACAGCTCCACTCCTAGTCATTACAGCTTGACATTATTTTTTTGGATTAACAACTGTATTGCTAGGAAATCTCCACTCTTTTCTGCTGGATAATTGTTCAGCCAGCTGTCCAATTTGAGTTTCAAGCTTCTTCATGGAAGATTCTTGATTCTTGAAGCTTGTTTGGGTTACTTTTACAAATTACAGCATGGTTTCCTCCATTTCATTCAACCTTTCAGTCATAAGCTTGGAGAATTTTTTATTCCTTTGAGGTTGAGTGGTTGGATTCCCTTGAAAATAGGATTGTTGTGCTGCTGGACCTGCACCAGAAAAAGGTAAAGCAAAATTAAAATTCTTTGCACCAGAATATTGAGTATTCCAATTAAAGTACTGTTGATTTCTACTATTAGGATACTGAAAACCAGGTGGGAATAAAGGTAGTTGTCTCTAAAAATTTCCCATATAATTAATTTGCTCTTGAGATTCATTGGTAGATGCATCACATGCTCCATTAGCATGATTTCCTCCACAAAAATCACAAGTAAGTTGAGTATTCTGAATTGGAGCAGCCTGTAAGTTGCATATTTGTTGAGTTAGTGCAGCAATTTGTTCTGAAAACATTTGACTTTGCAGCTAGTTTTGCGCAAGAAAAGTCTCAAGAATTTTGGCTTTATATCCTCCACTCCTTGTAAAGTGTCTAGAATTAGAATTTTGATACATAGATGAAGCCATCATCTCTATAATTTGTTGAGCTTCTTCCAATGATTTAGTAATCAATGATCCTCCCGCAGCTGCATCAATCATGGTTCTAGTGGCTGGACTCATTCCATTATAGAAAGTTTCCAGCTACATCCATTTCGGTATGCAATGGTGTGGACATTTCCTCAATAATTCTTTATACCTCTCCCAAGCTTCATATAAAGATTCCCCCTCTTGCTGCATGAATGATGTAATTTTTCCTCTTAGTTTGGCAGCTTTAGATGGTGGAAATTATTTGGTAAGAAATTTATTAACAAGGTCTGCCCAAGTGGTGATGTTTCCTTGTGGTTGAGCTTACAGCCAACATTGAGCTTTATCTCTTAATGAAAATAGAAATAGTCTCAATCTAATTGCATCCTCGCTAACTCCATTCATCCTTATTGTATCACAAAGCTGCAAAAAGTTAGAGATATGTAAGTTAGGATCATCCGAAATTGAACCAGAAAATTGATTTTGCTGAACTAAATAAAGTAAAGCTGGTTTTAATTCAAAATGGTTGGCTTGTATGGTAGGTCTGACTATAGAAGAGTTGTATCCATGCATGTTAGGCACTGTATAATCCCCTAAAGTTCTCATCATGTTCTGTTCAGCCATTATCTTCTCTTGAGGTGTTGGTGGTATAGGAGAAGGAATTTGAAGTTCTTCCGATTTAGGAGTAGAAGGTGTATATTCCAATTCTTGCTTCTTCCTTGCTGAATTTTCTGCTCTTAATTTGTTTCTCAGCCTCCTCAATATTCTGTCTATGTCTGGATCAAACACAAGAGCAGTCTTGTTTTTATTTTTCCCACACATATAACACCAAGAAAAACTAAACACAGCAGAAACACTAAAAGAAAATGATGAAAATATAGAACAATATAGTGCAAAAAATTTACTATCAGAATATCCTATGAAGAATTAAGAAAGAAACATAACATCTAAACATGTACCTACACAAAATACAGTGGCACAAAAATTATACAAAACTGGACAACAAAGGTGTACAGGGAAACTAGCAGAAAATGTATTACGAAATTCAATGTATAAAAATAAAATTTTCAAAAAGAAAACAGAGACCAAATAGCTCAATCTAATTGTCTCCTTGCTAATAATGATATTGAAAATAAAGATCCCCGGCAACGGCGACAAAAACTTGTTACAAAATTGGAGAACTAACTAGCAAGTGTACTAGGTAGTTGTAGCAAGGAATTCAATATGAGCCCCAAGTATCATCCACAAGGATCTTATTTCAATTACCACTTCACAATTTAACAATTAGTTGAGGAAAACAATTCATTTGAGGGGTTTGTAACATGTGAAAGTAAGAAATAAAGACAATAAAAGGCAATAAACTTGTTGTAAAACAGAATACGAATTTTGTACTAAGAATGCTATATGGAAAATAGTTAGGAATCACTTCACCAGATTTACAATTGCAATGTAATCATGTTCTGAACTCTTGAGAATTTTAATTGATTGATAATCAATTTCAATTCTTTAACCAAAGGACAATTCCTTGCCTCATTGATTCTAATACCTAATTAAATCTCCCTAATGACTTAGGTAAAATTTAATCAAATACTGCATTAAGTTCTGGAAATTATAGGATTACTAGATCATGATACTTATTCCTAAGATCTCAATAACCTAGGCATATGATTCAAATCTGAGAAATAAACTCAATTTTCATTGATGAAAATTCCTCTAAATTCAATTAAATGAAGGATTAGTTCACAACTGCATTAAGAACAGAATCACATACTCAATTCAATTAAAATCTCCAGATTCAATCCACAATTACATCACAACATCAAATCTGGATCCATAGATCCCTAACCAAAAAGGTTTAGAACAACATTACAATGGAGAAAGAAGAAGTAAGACAAGAAGAAGACAAGAAGTAGAAGAACATGTTCCAAGACCCAATCTTCACTCTGATTCCTCTAGAAATGAAGCTTGAAAGTCACTCCCAATCTCTTGATGAATCCACTTTTTATTATATTTTTACTTGCCTTTTTGGTGCTCCTTGATAGAAAAAATGGACTTAGATAGTGTAAATAATACAGAAATCACATTTTGAGTAAATATCATAGGTTTATTAATTTTTAGTTAATTTGCATTTAATTACATAGATATAGATTGCAATTTTAATTATCTTGATTATTTTGCAGAGTCCCTAAGCTAATTTTGAGAAATCTTGGCCCTTGGATGAAAGTTGACCCCAAAGTAGCCACTTTCAAGAGCAAAAGTAGCAACTACAGCAAGTCTGGGCATTAAAGGGTCCAAAGTAGCTACTTTCAACCTTCATAATAGCAACTCCAGAAAGCTCCAGGGACGTCGTTTGGGAAGTAATTTGCGCGTGGACACTATTGCCTTTCATAGTGGCTACGCGCGTCCAAAGTAGTCACTTTCAACCTTCATAGTAGTAACTCCAGAAAGCTCGAGGGACGCCACTTGAGAAGCAATTTGCGCGTGGACACTATTGTCTTTCATAGTGGCTACGCGCATCCAAAGTAGCTACTTTCAGCATAAAAAGTGGCAACTCCAGAGAACTTGCAAACCAACGTATATACGCGTGGACACTCTCAAGAGCCAAAGTGGACACTTTCAAAGGCAAAAGTGGGCACTTTGCTGACATGTCCTCCACTATAAATAGATTTTAGGAAATAGGGTACGAGAGTTTAGACTTTTATTTTTCTTTCATTCCCTTTGCCAAATTAGGACATTTTTCTTGCCAGAGCTTTGGAGTCTTGAGTGACAGCCAGGGATCCATTATAGGTTTTAATTTCCAATTTCCCTTTGATTCTCATTGATTTTACATTAATGTTGTTTACGTTTATGCATTCCCTTCTTTAATTTGTGAAGCCCATCCATATGGAGGGCTAAATTCTCTTGTAATTCCTAGTCAACTCACATAGTTCTTGAATTCTTGGGTTTAATGGCAATATTACTCTTTCTTTCCTTGGATATATTAACCCCAATCTCTGAATGAAATGAAATTTACATGAGGGGAACATTGCTTAATAAACCCTAAATTACCCAAACGAAATTCTAATCCAAAATTGCTTAATTTTGATTAATCTTTGAGATTGCTTAATCTTAGGGATAGAGATTGGAGCCCATTAAGATGCTTAATTTTAATTGGGATGGTAAAGTTAATTTTTGCTTGTTAGATTAACTTAATTCAAGGGACGAAAAGGGGATTATTGAATCATTTGAAAGAATAGGGATAGAACTCATTGATTGACTAAGGATTACTCTTCTTAATTGATTGAATTTCACTAGTTTACATTTTGTTCTTGATTAAAATCTGGAAATTGATAAACCTTCCCCCAATTTACTTGTTTTAAATTCTATGTTTACACTTGTTCGATGTATGTTCCCAACTAAAAATTCCTTGGAGACGACCTAGGACAACACCCTAGTATTGCATTCATTTCTTTGCATATTTGATGAGGATTAACGACAATCTTTGTGCATAACGAGTAGCAAAACTCGTTTCATCAAATTGGCGCCGTTGCCGGGAAATTTTTGGTGCTGAACTTATGTTGAACATGATTAGTGCTCTGATTTTGTGTTTTGCATGTTAGTATGTTTGTTTCATTTTTTAGTTTTTGTATTGTGTTAATAGCCATACGAATTTTGTGGTTTGTTTCTGCATTGTTGTTGCAAGATTTTCTACATCATTTCCTTCATTTGAGTGCTGCAATTTTTCAATTACTCACTTTCAATTTTCTGCACTCATTTTGCTGCATTATACTCTGTTTTTCTGCACTTTTGCTGCATAATTCTGCTGAATTCTGCAGAGAGATTTCAAATTATTCTTGTTATTTCATTTACTCAATGTGCTTTCAATTTAGTTAGTTGATATCTAGTGCATGACCCGATCAAACCCTGGAGATTTGTATCCATCAAACCAGGAGATTGATAGGACTTTTCATAGGAACATTAGGGCACATAGGGATCACTTTGAACACTCTGAACCATCATCATCTCCTACTGCATCTTTGCAATCTGTGACACCAATTTCTATTTACTCTTCTACATTTTCACTTGACTCTAGTTTTGGAGCAATGGCAGGTGATGAGAAGACTATTAAGGAGCTAGCTGCACCGGATGTCACATACCAAACATTGTGCATCCAATATCCAGATGTGGATGCCCCTTTTGTTTTGAAAACTGGATTAATTCACCTTCTACCTAAATTCCATGGTTTTGCAGGTGAAGACCCTCACAAATACTTGAAGGAGTTTCACATTGTATGTTCTACCATGAGACCTCAAGGTGTTCCGGAGGAGCATGTCAAATTGAAGGCTTTCCCTTTCTCATTAATGGACACCGTGAAGGACTGACTCTACTACCTTCTTCCCGAATCTATTACAAGTTGGGACAACCTCAAAAGACTCTTTCTAGAGAAGTTCTTTCCAGCCTCCCGAGCTGCATCCATAAGAAAGGAAATTTGTGGAATTAGATAGCTAGAAAGAGAAACTCTCTATGAATACTGAGAGAGGTTCAAAAGACTATGTGCCAACTACCCCCACCACTAAATCAGTGATCAATTGCTGATCCAGTACTTCTATGAGGGATTACACCCAATGGATAGGAGTATGATCAATGCAGTGAGTGGAGGAGCCTTGGTAGACAAGACCCCTGTGGCAGCCAGGAACTTGATAGAAAACATGGATGCCAACTCCCAGCAATTTGCAACTAGACAGAATTCCTGTGTTACTAGAGAGGTGCATGAAGTTCAAGCTGCAGAACCAAACAAATTGGAGCACAAGATTGATGAGCTTGTCGCCATGGTAAAGCAATTGGCTGCAATGCAAAAGAGTGTTGTCTCTGCAACACCTCCACCACTAGTTCCAGCTACGCTTTGCAGAATATGCTCAGTTGTGGATCATTACACAGACAGCTGTCCTACATTGCAGGAGTCAGACACTCCTAAAGGTAACCCCCAAGCCTATGCTGCAAATATTTACACTAATAAATTTCCTTTTCAGCAGCTGCAGCAACAACCAAGCTGGGATCTTTTTTCAAACCGGTATAACCCGGGCTAGAGAAATCATCCAAACTTGAGGTGGGGAGGAAATTCCAACCAGCAAAATCAGCAAAGCAACAACTACCAAGCTGGTCAAAGCAGGCCACATCAGCCACATCAATGGAATGATCAACAACATGGGCAACAACCTCACCAACAGCAGCAAGCGTCCTCATCCCAAGCCTCTTCCTGTCAGAAGAATGAGCCTTCATTGGAGGAGCTTGTGAAGTGTCACACTCTTTACAACTGTTGTTGCAATGAAGGTAAACTGACTAGCAAAGTGTACTAGTGTTGTTGTAGCAAGTTATAAAAAATCTTAGAATCAAATTGAGTTCCAAGTATCGTCCTCAGGGAATAAAGTTCTCAATTACCACTTCACAAGATCACAATTAGTTGAGCTTTACAAATTTCAGATGGAATTGGTATGAATGTATCAAAAATGAAATTAGAAAGTAAAACAAAATAATTAGTACAAAAGTATATAGTAAACAGATGTAGAAAGAGTAGTTAGGAAATTGTTTCACCAAAACGTCAACATTGAATTAATAAAGTTCTGAACTTTCAAGCATTTAGATGGAATGACAATCAGTTTCACGTTATATTAATCAAAGGACAATCCCTTGCCTCAATAAATCTAGCATCTAATCAAATCACTCCAATCCCTTAGATCTAATCCAATCAAATGCTGCATTAAGTTTGAGAAACCAAAAGATTGCAAGATTAAGATATCTTATCCCTAAGAAACCAATAACCTTGGTAATTAATTCAGATTTGAGAAACAAATTCAATTCCCATTGATAAGAGTTCCTCTATGATTAGTTTATCAAATTTCCATTCAATCACTACTTTAACAGCAGAATCAATCACTCAATCCAATCCAAAACTCAAAGTTCAAATCCAAAATCAATTCAACATTTCAATTTCAGATTCATAATTCCTAACCACAAAGAGTTTAAGCAAACATTACAAAAAGAGAAGAGAAGAGAAGAGGAGAAGAGAATGAACAAAGAAGAAACATCTTCAAGCCAATCTCCAATCTGATCCCTCAAGAAATGAAGCTTGGTGTTCGTCCTCAATCTCCCTCTCTGACTCTTTCAACAACAAAAACAAATAGAAAATAAAAAAATGAACAAAAAACTACAAAATTCTTGAGCTAACTGCCTTTTATAGAATTCCCGCTCTGCTGGCGTGATCACTTTTTCCAGCAATAGTAATCACGCAGAGGCTAAATCTTCATTTCCACTTGCGCGTATTCACTTTTGTTGGTGATAGTAGCCACGCGCACTTCAAAGTGTTCACTTTTGTTGAAAATAGTAGCCACGCAAAAGCTTCCTTTGCTAATGTCATGCGCGTGTTCACTTCTGCTGGAAATAGTGAACACGCAGAAGCTGCTTTCTTGTGCGTGTTCACTTTTGCTGATAATAGTGAACACGCGCAGCTACTCTTCTTGGAGGACTCTCTGGAACGTTCACTTTTTCCAGAAAAAGTGATTACGCAGAAGCTCTTCTCATTGCAACCTCTTTGGAACGATCACTTTTGCCAGCAAAAGTGATTATGCAGAAGCTCTTCTCCATTTTATGGTTCTAGAGTGATCACTTTCACCAGCGAAAGTGATCACTCAGAGGCTGTTCTTCAATTATCAACTTCTTTCCTCCAATTTTTGCTACTTTTCTTCTATTTTTCCTTTGATCATCCAATCCTCATGAACTTAGATCAGAATTCCCTACAAAAGCATACTTGAAATGTCACTTTTTACATAGAAAATCAATGAATTTTAAAATAACTATGCTTAAAAGTGACATGCAACATTTTATTATTTTTTTAAGGATTTTCTACTATTTCTATCATGTTTTCTTTATTAATTGCACTAAAAACTACTGTAAAATACTAGTAAAATATGGATTCATCATGAAGCAGATGGCTATGAGCAACATTAACTTTCAACAGCGAACAGAGGCCAGTATCAGAACAATTGAGAACCAGATGGGACAGTTGGCTTCTTGTATAAATCAAATTCAGTCCCAAGGTTCAGGCAACCTCCCAGCACAGACAGTCACAAACTCAAAGAATGTCAGTGCAATTACTTTGCGGTCTGGGAAGGTAATGCAAGAGCCTGAAATGCCTAGGGAGAAGGAGATCTCACAACCCTTGGTTGATGAAAGGGAGGAAGAAAATACACCCACCACTCAAGAAGTGTTAGAAGAAGCTGAAAGGGCAATTCCACCGCCTTTTCCTCAAAGGGTTATGGTCACCAAACCAAATAAGAAAGCTGAGGAGAGTGACAATGAAATCTTGGACACCTTTAGAAAGGTTGAGGTGAATATACCCTTGCTGGAGGCAATTAAACAAATACCCAAGTACGCCAAGTTCTTAAAAGATTTGTGTACACAGAAGGCGTCTGAAGGGTAATAAGAGAGTCAACATGGGTAGGAATGTTTCTGTACTTTTTGAGAAACAGAGAACCACAATGCCTGAGAAGTATAAAGACCTAGGAACATTTACTATTCCATGCATCATTGGTAATAATAGGATAGACAATGCCATGTTAGATCTAGGAGCATCCATTAATGTTATGCCATTGTCTATTTTTTCCTCTCTATCTCTTGGTCCCTTGCAGCCCATAGGTGTAGTAATTCAGTTGGCCAATAGAAGCACAACACATCTAGTTGGACTTGTTGAAGATGTGTTAGTGAAGGTGAATGACCTCATCTTTCCAGCTGACTTCTACATCCTTGACATGCAAGAAGAGGAGTCACTTAAAAATTCTGCACCAATCATTTTGGGAAGACCGTTCTTGAAGACTGCAAGTACGAAGATTGATGTACATGCCGGTTCACTCACCATGGAGTTTGGGGAGAGCATTGTGCTCTTCAACATATTGGATGCCATGAAACATCCAATTGAAGAACATTTTGTCTTCCATATTGATGTATTTGATGCATTAGTGGATGAGAGTTGGACCGAAATTTTGAGAAATTCTTTCCTTAATTTTTCCTATTGTGTAGATGCTTTTGTTTATAAATCATATGAAAATTCTTTGTATCATACTTGTGCTGAAAATTCTGATTATTTGAATGAAAGTTCTAAAATTTTTAATGTTGATGAAGTTAATAATTCCATAGGGGTAGAATGTGAAGTATTGGATTTAGCAAATACAGTTGAATCTAACCCCTTTAATTTGAATGTTGCAGAGATTTTGTCAAATGAAAATGCTAAATCACTTCCCTCAACCTCCCACATTGGAGTTAAAGCCTCTACTGGAGCATCTGAAATATGTCTATTTGGAACCAAATAAGAAGCTCCCAGTTATCATCTCCACCAAGCTTGATAGTGATCAAGAGGAGAAGTTGCTAGAAGTGATCAAGAGGCACAAAAGAGCCATTGGGTGGACACTTGCTGATATACCAGGAATTAGCCCCTCCATGTGCATGCACAGAATTTTGTTAGAAGAGGATGCACAGAATTAGCCCCTACCAGAGTCCAGAACAGCTGGAGAGTCTGCATAGACTACAGGTGGCTGAACCAGGCAACAAGGAAATACCACTTCCCACTACCCTTCATTGATCAAATGCTTGAAAGATTGGCAGGTAAGTCCCACTATTGCTTTTTAGATGGTTACTCTGGTTATTTCCAAATATGTATTGCCCCTCAAGACCAGGAGAAAGCCACATTTATATGTCCCTTTGCACCTTCGCTTATCGAAGAATGCCTTTTGGCCTATGTAATGCTCCTGGCACATTCCAAAGATGCATGTTGAGTATTTTTTCTGATTAAGTGGAGCATTGCATAGAGGTCTTCATGGATGACTTCACAGTTTATGGCACATCCTTTCATGCATGTTTAGTTAATTTAGAAAAAGTCTTGAAGAGGTGTATTGAAACTAACCTTGTACTTAACTTTGAGAAATGCCATTTCATGGTAGAGCAGGGTGTAGTTCTAGGCCACATAATTTCTGAAAAAGGCATTGAGGTTGATCCTGCAAAATTAGATGTTATTTCACAGCTTCCTTACCCCTCATGCGTGAGGGAGGTTCGTTCTTTTTTGGACCATGCAGGATTTTACAGGAGGTTCATCCAAAATTTCTCCAAGATTGCAATTCCTCTTTCGAAGCTGCTGCAAAAAGATGCTGAATTCAACTTTGATAAGGACTGCAAGGAGGCTTTCAACTTCCTTAAAAAAGCCTTAACCACCACACTAATTATCCAACCTCTAGATTGGTCAATACCCTTTGAGCTGATGTGTGATGCCTCAAATTATGCAGTGGGAGCTAATTTTACACAGCGGGTTGGTAAGGTCCCTCATGTCATTTATTATGCTTCTAGGACCTTAGACACTACACAATCCAATTACACCACAACTGAAAAGGAATTGTTGGCCATAGTGTTTGCATTAGATAAATTCAGATCATATCTGTTAGGATCAAAAGTTGTGGTGTTCACTGATCATTCTGCTTTGAAGTTTTTGCTAAAAAAGACAGATTCTAAATCCAGGCTAATAAGGTGGATGCTCTTACTTCAAGAATTTGACTTGGAGATTAAAGACAGAAGTGGAGCACAAAACTTGGTAGCAGACCATTTAAGCAGAATAGAGGGAGTCCCTGAACTCATTCCCCTCAAGGATGATTTCCCTAATGAACAACTCTTAGAGTTGTGCACATCACATGTACCTTGGTATGCTGATTTGGTTAATTTTTTGGTTGCAGGAGTTTTCCCTACAAATGCATCAAAAATTCAAAGGGACAAGATCAAAAGCGATGCCAAGCACTATGTGTGAGACGACCCTTACTTATGGAAGTTGTGTAATGATCAAGTGATAAGAAGATGTGTCCCTGATGAAGAGATCCCATCCATATTGCAGTTTTGCCACAATTCGGTTGTGGGAGGACACCTTGGACCTCAAAGAACAGCAAGAAAGGTGTTGGGCTCAGGATTGTACTGGCCCTCCATTTTCAAAGACTCTTGGCGAACATACTCTGTCTGTGAGAGCTGCCAGAAGTCAGGAGGAATGATCACCAAGAGACAGGAAATGCCTCAGCAACCTATCCTATACTGTGACATCTTTGATGTCTGGGGTATTGACTTCATGGGCCCCTTTCCCTCTTCTTTTGGTTTCTTGTACATTTTACTTGCTGTTGACTATGTTTCAAATGGGTAGAAGCTAAAGCCACCAAGAATAATGATGCTCGAGTTGTTGCAGAATTTGTTCGCTCCAACTTATTTTGCAGGTTTGGCATCCCACGTGCCATCATTAGTGACCAAGGAAGTCATTTTTGCAACAAGACAATGGAAGTTCTGCTGAGAAAATATGGAGTTCTGCACAAAGTTTCCACAGCCTACCACCCTCAAACAAATGGCCAGGCTGAACTCTCCAATAAAGAAATTAAGAAAATACTTGAAAGAGTTGTGCAGCCCCATAGAAAAGATTGGAGCCATAGGCTAGATGATGCCTTATGGGCACACAGGACTGCATTCAAAGCACCTTTGGGCATGTCTCCTTACAGAATAGTCTTTGGCAAAGCTTGCCATTTACCAGTGGAGATAGAGCACAAGGTGTACTGGGCAGTGAAGGCTTGTAATCTGCACTATGACTCAGCTGGAGAGCAAAGAAAGCTTCAATTGCAAGAGCTGGAAGGGTTACATCTAGAGGCATATGAAAATTCCATAATTTATAAGGAGAAAACCAAGAGGTACCATGACAATTTGATAGCCAGGAAAGAATTTTGTGTTGGTCAAAAGGTGCTCTTGGTCAATTCCCGCCTTAAATTTATGCCTGGAAAGCTTCGCTCAAGGTGGATTGGTCTATTTATAGTCACACAAGTGTTTCCTAATGGTGCAGTGGAAATCAAGAGTGACTCCACTAACAAATGTTTCACAGTGAATGGACATCGCCTGAAGCATTTTTTGGAGAACTCAATTCCCTTGGAGGAGATTGAATAGGTGGATGTGTACTCCCCCATCATTTTGTTCAATCAAGACCCCTGTCATGAGTAAATCACTTCGCACGTCAAGCTAGTGACGTTAAAGAAGCGCTCTGTGAGAGGCAACTCACACGTGAATAAGAAATTTTGTTCTTTCCCTTTGCATTCTTACAATTAAATTTTTGTTTTCATTTTAGCTGTGATGAGTAGATAGATCTCTGATACAATTCAATTTTGTGTAAATAATTTTTTTATGGACTCAAAATTTTTGCAGGGACTTTGGTAGCAGCAACAACTTTGGGTACTCATTCATGCTTGATACAATTCGTTTTTCGTGAAAGTGGCCACTTTCATAGGCCATAGTGGTCACTTTGGCTCAAGGTAAGCATGTTTCTCTCTCTGTAGTTCCCACTTTTAAGAGTGAAAGTGGCTACTTTGACACCCAAGGGGACAATAATTTGCGCATGGACACTTTCAAACCCAATAGTAGCCACGCGCAAATTCGCCTTGAATTTTGGCTTCACTATAGTTGCCACTTTCTCACTTGAAAGTAACCACACGTATATGCCTATAAAAGAAACCCACTGCAGTTCCCACTTTTAAACCCAACAGTAGCCACGCGTATATGCCCACAAAGGGGAATTCACTGTAGTTGCCACTTTCTCACTTGAAAGTGGCCACGCGCACCACTCCTTGGGCCAGCCCACTACGCGTAGCCCCTTAACCCTTTGAAAGTCACAACGCCTAGCACACACACTCATGACACACACCCACAAACACCTACTCACGCCATTCACTCACAACGCACCTCACGACACCACCCCTCCACCTCCCAATTGAGTTTTTGCACCTCCAATTCTCACATTTCCACTTCCGCCTCCACACCCAAAGCTCCAAGCAAGGTAAATCTCTCAACCTCTCTTAATTCATGGTTAGGGTTCTTGGATCCCCAATTTGAGGCTTTTTAATTGTGCCCTTATATGTTGCAATTGATGTGAATTTCTTGTGTGATTAAGCATTCTTGTATGAATTAGAGTGGGTGAGGTCTTTTAATTGCACCCAATGGCCATGTGTGGCTGCCACCATGTTCTATGTTCCCAC
The DNA here is from genome assembly GCF_003935025.1 of Abrus precatorius. Classification (NCBI taxonomy): domain Eukaryota; kingdom Viridiplantae; phylum Streptophyta; class Magnoliopsida; order Fabales; family Fabaceae; genus Abrus; species Abrus precatorius. The sequence continues at coordinate 16,554,779 of NW_020874292.1, forward strand.
TTTTGTCCCCAAAAGTGGCCACGCCCATTTCCCTTTTGTTATGAATCTCAATTGCTGTTTTTGTTTTGCCCATTCCCTTTATTTTTATATTCTCAAACATGCCCATCATGCCATTCCTTTTCATATTCATGCATGTTGATGTCTAAACTTGGTTCATGTCCGTTTACATTGAGTTCTAACCTCTCCATTTTGCTGTTTTGCTTCTCAAATTCCATAGTATTTTGCTGTTGCTGCACTTGATTCTCATGCCCCTTTTATAATTAGCTCTGATTGTTGGCCTTTCTAGGTGTTGAACATGCTTTTCGTGACTTTAATTTCACTATTACTGTGTTATGGCCCTTAAACTTAACAGCCACATTGTGTTCTACAGTCAATTGCTATCAAGATGAACGTTTGCCACACCATTTATTTTGTACTTACTTGCAATTGTATGTATCATTTGAGCCCTATGTTGTGCCCATAGAATGCATCTTTCATGGATTGCAGTGTGTTTTTACTATGTACCATGATCAACATTGAATACTCTTTGAGTCATATGTAGCACTATACACCCTTTATGTGTACAAGTCATTTCGGATTGCATCAAAATAATTTGCATCCCCTTTCATTGGTTTGATTACTTGCTGTTGTTCATTACCATGGAGGGTTGACCCAATTTTTCCTGCACTACCCATTCACATACTCTTTCTTTTCTGCAGGATAATGTCTAGCACTCCCAGAAGGAACACCCCCAGAACCAAGAGGAGCAGGCCAGCTGAAGCCTCTTCATCTCAACTCCCTCCTACCCATGACCCCAGGTTCAGGTCTCCAGAGCATGAACAGTATTTCAAGGAGAACATCCTGCAGCGCCAGATCGTCTAGGACAGGAATTTTGAAATCCAGTAGGGGACATTTCAACAGTTTCAGGAGGAAATAGACAGGCGTGGTTGGGGACTTTTCACTTCCTGTGCAGGCAATGGGTGGAAGGACATCACCCAGGAATTCTATGCTAATGCCCTGCGCCTGGAAGCTGACACTTACCCCCTAGGCACACCATGGTCAGGGGTAAGCAAGTTAGTTTCATTCTAGCCACCATCCAGAGGGTTTTAAACATCCCTCCTCTGCAGAAGCAACCTGGCCAGCTGAATTTCACTGCATTCTGCAAATAGAAGGAAAAAGATTACCAGCCTATACTTTAAACAATCTGCATTGAAGAAGAAAATTGGGAATTTGATTCTAAAATGCAGCTTAAGAATCTGACCACCAAACACCTTCTCCCTGCTGCCGAGGTGTGGAGTATCTTCATTGTCAGCTCATTCATGCCAGTCATCCACACCTCCACCATTGCAGTGAAGAGGGAAGAACTCATCTATGCTATTCTCACTGGCATGTCTATCCATGTTGGGGAGGTCATCAGTAGTGCCATGCTGGAAGTCCTTAAAAGGAGCAGAGATTCTTTAGCTTTTCCCTCTCTAATCACTATGTTGTGCCAAGATGCAGGTGTTGATTTTGGAGACTACCAGCAGAGAGTTAGAGCACTTCCTCCCATTTCCAGTGCCTTGGTGAAGGACCTATTTAAGCCAAAGAAGTCTTCAGACCCAAGCCTCACTCTGCCAGCGGAATACAAGAAGGAGATCCCTGCAACAATCAGGGAGTAGTTGCAGCAAATAGCAAAGAGGCAGACTGCCATCCACTCTGGTCAGAACAATATGCTCTTTCTCATAGAGACCATGATGCTGAACATTGGCAAGAAGATGGGGATGACTTCTGACCAGATCTATTATGCCCCCTGTTTCCCTGCCCCTTTCCTCAGAGTTGTTGTTTAGAATGACCTGCCTCCATTCAATCCCAATGCACCCAGAGATGCCCCTAGCTCCAGTTCCTCAAAGGAAGCAGAAGAAGCAAAGGAAGATGAAGACGCCACCTCATCCACCTCTGATGAAGATGCCACTTAGTCCACCTTTTGTGTTTTCCTTTCTTTCCCTGCTTAGATGCCCTCAGTCCTATCAGGAGGAGCATCATTGTGCCCCTGAACTTTGAGTACATCATCTATAAAAGGGGGGTGAACTCTTTGTCCCTATTTTGCATTTATTTGTAGCTTACTTTTCCTGCACCGTACTAGATAAAATACAAAAATATTTTCCTCATTTCATTTCTTCTTTTTTCCTTTTAATCTAGTTCCTTTTTGTAATTTTGCTTTTATGCTCTGATTGCATTGCCCATCCAACTTTTACTCATTCTCATTTTTATACATATTTACTGTCCCTACCATTTTGAGCATATTTTCTTGTCAGGTGAATTGTACTCTCATTTTGCAAGTTATTATCACTTTTACCATGGTAGTGAATTGAGCCTTTTTACTTCTTTTCTGTGTGCATATTACATGTATTTTTGCATTCATCTTCTAGAACTTGCCTTGTTTCTTAATTAAATATGCATTGTGTAATTTTCCATCTATATGATTGAGGCCTTCTTTGCACATACCCTTCCCCCCACCCTTGCACTTCATTTCCTTGTTCCCCACTTCTTGCTTTTGCCAAACTTAGTCAACAAAAATAGTAGAGGTATTTCTTTTGAGTTGCCTCAAGATTGAGTGCAAGAAACTAAGTTTGGGGTGCTGCTTGTCATGACCCATTTTTGTAAGGAACCGAGAACATTGTTTGTACATCACATACTTATTTAAGATAAATAAATAAAAGAGAATATAAGTATGAAATTCTCTTCTCAATTAAAATAAAACAAAGTTTCTTACAATAAATATCCAACAGAACAATATAATATTACATTTAGTTCATAATATTCAAAATACCCAAAATTATACTATATAGCTCCCTCTACATGAGGTCTCAAAATATATAAGGAAAAGGACTTTGGTGCAATATTACTTGACTCTAGCTTCTAACATTTCTTCATTGGCCCCTCAACCTGTGAAGTAGATGCAACACCTGCTACATCTGCTCACGTACCACCGTACGATCATCGCAATACACACGCACACAACGACATAGAAAGAAATGCAAGGGTGAGCTTACAAAAATAAAATAAAATCATATATATAGAGCAAAATATTTCTCACAGCAATAGCCCCATGCATTTCCGGCCCATCTAATGCACAGCATGAAAACTGTTTCCAACTGGTTTCACAGCCTATGTAATCCAGAAGGAACTGAGCCGGTCCGGGAGTGATCCATTCCGGTATCTAGATCCAGACAACATAGTACAGCAGCTCAGCATGAACTTACCATTACACGTCTACCCACCTAAACATGTAACTCGGCTCTATAATGATGCAAAACATATATCTCAGCATGATGCATACCGCCAAAATTATTTTCATAGTTCAGCTAAGGCAAGTTTATAATAGATCAGCCAAAATCTCAGCATTTTAAATCAATTAACAGCAATTACAGCTTAAAAAATAGCTTTTATTCAAAAGATCTAACAAAATCATATCAAAACATCTTGAAATAGCATATTAAGCCGTTCAAAACGTAGTTCATAGGTTAAAGTAAACTCCCCTTACCTCAGAAAGATGATTCACACTAGATCTACTAAATATTACTTGTTTTAATGCAAGATTCACCGAAGATTTGGCTTTAGAACAAATTTTCTCCTAAGAACACCATGAACTTCTATGAGAAAGAGAAGAAGAAGAGAAACGAATGGTAAATCTAGCTACAAACTTAAAGAAACTTACTTCAAATCCCTCAGAATAGACGTAGAATCTCAGATCTAGCGAGAAATTTAAGTTTAGGAGGGTTTAGTATGAGAGAAAAGGGTAGTATACGGCCTTAGAACCTTTGAGAACCTTGAAGAGGAATGAAGAAATGAAAATTTCGTGTGAAGCCCCCTTTTTATAGAAAATTTTTGAAAATTACTGTTCACCGCAGGAATTTACTGTTCATTGCCGGAAACATTGTTCACCGCCTTACTGTTCACACCGGAAAATACTGTGCATGCGTACTGTACACGCACTGTACGCGTATGTGACGTCAGCCATGATGTCACTGATAATGTCAGCAGTCACTGTACATACGCGGTTTGTACTGTTCATACACGGTTTTGTACTGTTCATACGCGATTTGTACGCGATTTTACTGTTCATTGACACTGTTTATACAGTACTGTTTACTTTTTTTTTTTTTAAACTCCATCTAAATCTATTCCAATACCAATTAATCCTTCAATTAACATTTAACAAGTATAAAATATTATAGATTACTCAATAATAAATCACAAGCTTGATAATTCTCCCCCCCGAAAATAAATTTTCGTCCTAAAAAATTTCATCGCTCAGAGAAAAGATGAGGGTACAACTCTCTCATTCTTTCCTGTAACTCCCATGTGGCATCACTAGTTACTGGGTCCCAAATAACCTTTACTAATCGAATAAACTTGCCTCTAAGATCCTTAACTCTAGTATCGTCGATACGAGCAGCTGGGACCTCCACAGACAAATCATCTCGTAACTCCACAACATCAGGCTCAATTACATGAGACGAATCTGGAACATACTTTTTTTAGCTGCGACACATGAAAAACATTATGTAGTCCTGACAACTGAGGTGGTAACGCTAATTCATAGGCTACTGGTCCTCTACGATGAAATATCTGATACGGTCCTATGAATTTAGGTGTTAACTTCTTGGATCTTAAGACTCGCCTACACCTGTAGTGCGTGATACTCTCAAGAATACGTGATCACCAACCTCAAATTCTAGAGATCTTCTGCGTCGGTCAGCATAAGATTTCTGTCGACGCTGGGTGGCTCTCAGCTTTTCTCTAATAAGTTCAACTTTCTCCTTAGTTTCTTGCAGCATTTCAGGCCCAACCATCAAATGTACTCCATCTTGGAACCAACAGATAGGGGTTCTACACCTTCTACCATACAGAGCTTTAAATGGTGCCATATCTATACTCGAATGGTAGCTATTATTATAAGTGAATTCTGCCAAAGTAAGCATATCCTCCCAATTACTCTTCTGCTCTATAATACAAATCCGCAATAGGTCCTCTAAGGTCTGAATAATACGCTCAGATTGACCATCTTTCTGCGGATGATATACAGAACTCAACCTCAACTGTGTGCCCATAGCTTCTTGGAAACTCTGCCAAAACTGGGAAGTGAATCGAGGATCCCTATCAGAGATAATATTAGAAGGTACTCCGTGTAACCTGACAATCTCTCTAATGTACAATTCTGCTAATTTTTCCAAGCTAAAGGTCATGTTAATTGGCAAGAAATGCGCACTCTTGGTTAGCCTATCAACTATGACCCACACAGCATCATGATTTTTAACTGTTCTAGGTAGATGGGACACAAAGTCCATAGTCACATGGTCCCACTTCTACTCTGGAATTTCCATCGTCTGCAACTCTCCTGGAGGGCTCTGGTGCTCCGCCTTTGCCTTCTGGCAAGTCAAACAAGCTTTAACAAATTCAGCTATCTCTCGTTTCATGCCTGGCCACCAAAACACTGTTCAAGGCACTATTCACGCCAGAAAATACTGTGCATGCATACTGTACACGCACTGTATGCATATGTGACGTCAGCCATGATGTCATGGTGATGTCACTGATGACGTCAGCAGTCACTGTACATACGCGGTTTTTACTGTTTATACACGGTTTGTACTGTTCATACACAGTTTGTACGTGGTTTTACTGTTCATTGACACTGTTCATATGGTACTGTTCACTTTTTCTTTTTTTTAAAAACTCCATCTAAATCTATTCCAATACCAATTAATCCTTTAATTAACATTTAACAAGTATAAAATATTATAGATTACTCAATAATAAATCACAAGCCTGACATTGCTTATGCTTGTAGTTGCTTGAGGACAAGCAATGTCTTAAGTTTGAGGTGGTGGACAGCATACATGTTCATAATACATGTCAAAAAAAAATTGTCAAAGTCCATGACATCACAAAAATATGAATGAATGAATGAAAAAGGAGAAAAGAAAAGAAAGAAAAATATAGCAAGGCATTTGAGTTGAAAAATGATTTCCACATAAGGCAAATTAAAAATAAACAAAATGTGGTGAAAGAATGTTTGAACCTCTTAAGCTACATCATTTAAGGCATTCTACTCTAGTTGTTGTACTAAATCACTCAAAAGAACTCCCTCCTCTTGAATACCCACTTGATGTTGTGACCCTCCTTGATTAAATATGAGCCTTTCCTAACCCCATTTGTGACCAACAAAGCCCTCATGATAGGTGATTCATTATGTCTAGGCAAAGGAGATTGAGAATATGAGCAAGCCTATGGTAGGGTGAGGCAAAATACATGGATTGAGGGAAAACACTTAGCCTGAATTGTTCTTGAGTGATGAGTGAAACACCACCTTGTGAGATGGATAGTTTCTTTGCATTATGTGAGTCACATGAAACCTTGCTTGATTCTTTTGTTTCAATTTAGTGGGACTTTGCATGAAATATTTGACATGAATATGATTCCTCTGTTGAATGAGTCTATGGTTGTGAAGATGTTGGAAGTGCTAATTAAAGCATGAAGTTGAAATGAAAATTTTTGAAAATTTTTTTTTGGATAAATCCAACCCTCTTCATTTAATTTGCTTGAGGACAAGCAAAAGTTTAAGTTTGAGGTTGTGATGAATCCACTTTTTATTATATTTTTACTTGCCTTTTTGGTGCTCCTTGATAGAAAAAATGGACTTAGATAGTGTAAATAATACAAAAATCACATTTTGAGTAAATATCATAGGTTTATTAATTTTTGGTTAATTTGCATTTAATTACATAGATGTAGATTGTAATTTTAATTATCTTGATGATTTTGCAGAGTCCCTAAGCTAATTTTGAGAAATCTTGGCCCTTGGATGAAAGTTGACCCCAAAGTAGCCACTTTCAAGAGCAAAAGTAGCAACTACAGCAAGTCTGGGCATTAAAGGGTGCAAAGTAGCTACTTTCAACCTTCATAGTAGCAACTCCAGAAAGCTCCAGGGACGCCATTTGGGAAGCAATTTGCGCGTGGACACTATTGCCTTTCATAGTGGCTAGTATTGTTTGCAATCTAAACACTAGCAAATGCACTAGGATTGCAGCAAGTAATTAGTAAATTTAAGATTCGAGTATCGTCTCCACAGGGAATTAGGAACTCAATTATCACTTCACAGAAAAATAACCATTTGAGCCATACGAATTTGGTAAGAGAGTTGTATCATATAAAAGCAATAATCAGAGCAATCAAAAGTAAAGAACTTGCAGAAAAACAGAGTATAAGATTTGTGATGAAATGAAATAGCAATGAAGGATAGTTAGGAATTTACTTCACAAGAATATCAATATCAATCCAATTAAATCCTCTGAACATTCAAGCAATTGAATAATTGACAATCAGTTTCACATATACCTAGCCAAAGGTTAATTCCTTAACTCATTGACCCTAACAATCCACTAAACCTCCCTAATCCCTTAGGTGAGATTCAATTTCAGGTTGCATTAAGAATTAGAACTATAAGATTACAGAATTAGGTCTCCTTATCCCTAAGAAATCCCTAAACTCTGGTTGCCAATTCAGATCAGAGCAAACAATCTAATTCCCATTGGTAAAGATTCCTCTTGATTAATCAAATGAATTTCCATCCAAAGATTGCGTGAAAAGCAGAATTAACAACTCAATTAATCCAAGAACTTAAAGTTCAGAAGATAAATACGAATCAATACATCAATTCGAGTTCCATAAACCCCTAACTATGAGAAATTAAGCACACATTGCAACAAAAACAGAGAAAGAAGAAGAAGAAGAAGATGAAGAAGAATGCAGAGCAGCCATGGCCACGAGCTCCAATCCGATCCCTCTTCTTGGAGCTTCAAGCTTCGACCCCAATCTTCTCTCCACTCTCTCTCAACGAGAATCTAACTAACATAACAGAAAATGAGCAAAAGACCCCCAGTTTCGCGCTTCAATCATGTATTTATAGAAACCCCAGTTCTGCGCGTTGTCAGTTTTCTTCACAAGAGTAACCACGCGGAAGCTTTATGTAGTGCGCATGTTCACTTTCAAGAGCAAGAGTAACCACGCGCAACTTGCAGAGTTGAAGGCTTCTCTGGAACATTCACTTTAATTCATAAGAGTGGCAACGCAGAAGGTTGAGGGCTGCGCGTGATCACTTTCGTGAGTAATAGTAACCACGCGCAAGCTGTCCTGATACAAGTGCCTCTAGAATGCTCACTTTCGTTGGCGAAAGTGACAACGCGCAGCTCATCAGGAATGAAGTCTGTCTGGAACGTTCACTTTCGTTGGCGAAAGTGATAACGCACACTGGCAACGCTCACTCTTGTAAATAAAAGTGATTACGCACAGGCTCCTCTTCTCATTTAGGCTCTGGAATGATCACTTTCACTAACAATAGTGATCACGCCCAGCCTGCATCCCATAATTCTTGTATTTTGGAGTCCAACATTGCCATTCTTCCTTTTCCTTTGCATTGATAATCCATTTCCATGACTTTTGCTCAGATTATTCCTTCAAAAACAAGATAAATTCCTTAAGAACTAAGCATAAATTCTACAAATGCGAAAATAACTACAAATTGAAATAAAACTTTCAATCATTCTCTTTTTCTGAGTTTTTCTGCTTTCTTCATATATTTTCCTTATTAAATGAGCTAGAATTATGCTAAAATATCAGTAAAAATATGGATTCATCAGCTAGTGCGTCCAAAGTAGCCACTTTCAACCTTCATTGTAGCAACTCCAGAAAGCTCCAGGGACGCCACTTGAGAAGCAATTTGCGCATGGACACTATTGTCTTTCATAATGGCTACGCGCATCCAAAGTAGCTACTTTCAGCATGAAAAGTGGCAACTCCAGAGAACTTGCAAACCAACGTATATGCGCGTGGACACTCTCAAGAGCCAAAGTGGACACTTTTAAAGGCAAAAGTGGGCACTTTGCTGACATGTCCTTCACTATAAATAGATTTTAGGAATTAGGGTACGAGAGTTTAGACTTTGATTTTTCTTTCATTCCCTTTGCCAAATTAGGACATTTTTCTTGCCAGAGCTTTGGAGTCTTAGGTGACAGCCAGGGATCCATTATAGGTTTTAATTTCCAATTTCCCTTTGATTCTCATTGATTTTACATTAATGTTGTTTACGTTTCTGCATTCCCTTCTTTCATTTGTGAAGCCCATCCATATGGAGGGCTAAATTCTCTTGTAATTCCTAGTCAACTCACATAGTTCTTGAATTCTTGGGTTTAATGGCAATATTACTCTTTCTTTCCTTGGATTTATTAACCCCAATCTCTGAATGAAATGAAATTTACATGAGGGGAACATTGCTTAATGAACCCTAAATTACCCAAACAAAATTCTAATCCAAAATTGCTTAATTTTGATTAATCTTTGAGATTGCTTAATCTTAGGGATAGAGATTGGAGCCCATTAAGATGCTTGATTTTAATTGGGATGCTAAAGTTAATTTTCGCTTGTTAGATTAACTTAATTCAAGGGAAGAAAAGGGGATTATTGAATCATTTGAAAGAATAGGGATAGAACTCATTGATTGACTAGGGATTACTCTTCTTAATTGATTGAATTTCACTAGTTTACATTTTGCTCTTGATTAAAATCTGGAAATTGACAAACCTCCCCCCAATTTACTTGTTTTAAATTCTATGTTTACACTTGTTCGATGTATGTTCCCAACTAAAAATTCCTTGGAGACGACTTAGGACAACACCCTAGTATTGCATTCATTGCTTTGCATATTTAATGAGGATTAACGACAATCTTTGTGCATAACGAGTAGCAAAACTTGTTTCATCATCTCTCTCTCTCTCTGACTTCCCTTGGAAGTTAAAACAGTTACAAAGTGAAAAACAACAAAAATGAACCAAAATCCCATTTTTTGAACCTCTAACTTCTATTTATAAGGTTTTTCCCGCCTTTTTTCTTTCTACACATTAATCTCTGAGAATTCTAGTATCAAAGGTCTTCTAGAAGCTTCTAAAACTGATTTAAGAACTCAAATCGTCCAAAATTGACACTTGGAAGTGATATTTAAAATTCTGTTACTTTTGTGTAGACACTTTAAGTGGTTGAAGTGTCTACGTGCAAGTGTTCTTCATTGCAGGATCCTCACGCATACTTAAAGTGGCTACGCGCTGACTACGTAGCTACTCTAGGCACTTGAAGTAGCTACGCGCTCAAATGCGTAGCTACTCTGATCACTTGAAGTACCTATGTGCACTGTGCAGTTTTGAATTAGCCTTGGGCGTAGCTACTCTGAACACTTGAAGTGGCTACGTGCACTGCGTAGCTACTCTGGGTACTTGAAGTGACTACGTGCTCAATTCCATAGCTACTCTGAACACTTAAAGTAGCTAGCTACTCTCTTAATCTTCATGAATTTTCTTCTTCAAAGTGTTCACTCTATGTACTCAGAGTGATTATGCCCTACATATAACACTTGATTTTTCATCTTTTAAGCTCAATTCCTCTACTTTCTTCACTTCAATCTTCAACTCAAATTCTCAGCTCAAGCTTCTACACAAGGATTAAGTCATTTTTAAGTCAAATTGTTCAGAATTGGACTAAAAATCTAAAAATCAAAACTATTTACACAATTATTAATATTAATGCAATTTTTATGATATTTTCAAGTTTACTTAGCACTTTACTACTTTTTTATTAACAAAATTATACTAAAAATTATGATAATATGTGGATTTATCAAGATTGCAGATTTATTCCTTCATAGAGCACCCCTTAGATTGTTGTCCTATGTTACAGGATAACAACCAACAAGCTTTTGTCCATGGAGTTTTTAGTGGAAGACAAGAGCAGTATAGAGCTTCAAATTTTCAACAACCTTAGAGACAGCAGCAACAGCCATACCAATTCCAATACCAATCTCATAATCCTACCTTCAATGACCATCAAAATATGAGATATGGTGCCCTGACAAACAATAACAACCAATGGGACAAGCAAGTAACAACTACGGACCACCTCTAATGAGACCTTGACATTAGCCACTTGGAATCCTATTAGCAATTTCAATCTTAGTAAACTAAACCTTTCAAAACAACCACATCAAAATCCCACTAATGAGCTCACTCTCAATAAACTAAACCTTTACTTCCTTATCCCTTTTATACCTCAAGATCTCACTCACTTTTATTAGATCATAAACCTACTCCAACACTTACATCCTTTAAATGTCTAATCCCTTTAACTTAATTTATTCCTATTACTTAAACGTCATGTGATCTTGCTGTCCCACAATCTTTAGTATCTTAACTTTCTCATCAATCTCTAAACCATTCCAAACCATCATTTTATCCTTAAGTAATTGAATTAATTCCCAAACTCACATAGTTTTACCTCTCTGCAGTTTTTCACTCTCCACCAAGGATAGTCGTTCAGACTTAGACTCTATCGAAATCTTTTCACACTCTCATGGTCTCCATACACAAGCATATCCATCAAATCAACATAAACACTTTGTTCACCATTCATTTCTCAAACATCCCTTAAGGCACAAACTTCGTCAAATCCACACTGAATCATCATCACAAAACAACACTTTATCAAATATTTATCAATTAATTTATGTTTCAAATGAATGATGCATGTGACTCACTTTCCACTAGCCTTTCACGGCACATTCACACTATGAGCAACAACACATCCACCCATTTACTCAACCATCATCTCAAAATTTCAGCAAACAACACCAAGAGATTTAAGCATAGTTCCACATGGTTTCCAAGTCACGAAAACCAAAAATGAACAGTTCAAAGGATCACATCCATTCACATATTCCAAACACATCACATGCATGTTAAATTCAGATTTTCCAGTCCAACATCAACGGTAAAAATTGAAGCACACATCAAGGTCCACAATGTCAATCAACCAAACTTGCAAGAAAGTTCTATTCAATGAAGATCACATATAGCCCTACACAGATTCAACCATCTCAAAGCTAAAAGGTACCATTTTTCACTGTCATTTAGTTTTCTTGCAAAATCAAGGCATGCAAAGCAAAGTTCAGATTTTTAGTGCCGTTCCAAGATCAAAACCGAGAAAATCAAGTAAGGTTTAAGCATTTCACTTTGTGCAATTATCACTTCAAATCCATGCAAGCCCCTTTTCTTCTATTTCCAAAGTTTCAAGACACCAAAGCATGAAAACATGAGTTCTTTAGCAAAACCAAAACTGCCTAGAATTTTCCACTAAAAATCCATTACATGCAAGGTAAAAAATTGACATGCAAACACTTCGCTTTATCATCCAAGGGCAGAATTTTGTTTAGAAGTGGGAATCAAGTTTAGAGCAAAGAAACTAAGACAATAAAGCAAGATCTGTGATTTTTCTCAGAACAAACACTTTCCTTTGAATCACACAAATTTTTCAAGAAGTTCAAAGTACCAAAAACATGAAAAGAATAACCTTTTGAGTAACTTTAAAACTGCACATGGATTTCCATCAAAGATTTGTGACATGCAAAGAATAAAACAACATGCAAAACTTTGGCTTCATCATCAAAAAGAGTAACTTCAATTTGAAATTGAATTCAAGTTTGAAAGAGAAGGACCCGAGACATGCAAAGAGAGAAATCAACATGTAACGGCAAGATTCAACATGCAAAGAGAAAAATCAACATACTTTGCATCCACAAATGAAGAACACAAGAAAACTTCAAAAGATAAGCTTTTAGATTTAATTAAAGGCACGGTTAAAAGCAAGCACATAGACAAACAAGGCGAGAACTCCCCTTTGCCTTGGTTGAGGATGTGAAAATGAAGAGGATGAGCTTGAACAAAGTTGATCTCTATGCTTGGTTGCTGGACTGAACAAGAAGTCCACCAAAATGCTTGAATCTTCCTCCAATGATCACAAATATGAATCATCACCAAGGCTGATGCAAGTAATTATAATAAAAGCCCTAAATAAAAATCCTAAATATAAAAGATATGTTTTAAGTCTAAAATTAAAAAATTAATTAAAAATAGCTCTGAACTCCAAATAGCAGGATCCATATGTCCAAATTGAAGCCCAGGAAGTCAGAAATCCATTGCAAAAAGAATCAGACAAAAAAGAAATCCACAAAAAAAGTTATGGCCAAAATAGTGGACAAAGGTAAGAATAGAGAAAATATGAAATATAAAGTTAAGATAATAAGTATTCATAAAAACTCCAATTTAATGCAAGAAATGCAAAAACATGCTAAATGAAATAAAGAAAGAAAGAAAAGGTATTTTGGAAGATGCAATAAGGCTATAAATGTGAGTACAAAATATGAATCATCACCAAGGCTGCCACAAGTAATTATAATAAAAGCCCTAAATAAAAATCCTAAATATAAAAGGTATGTTTTAAGTTTGAACTTCAAAAATTAATTAAAAATAGCTTTGAACTCCAAATAGCACGATCCATATGTCCATACTGAAGCCCAGGAAGTCAGAATCCATTCCAAAAAGAATCAGACAAAAAGGAAATCTACAAAAAAAGTTATGGCCAAAATAGTGGACAAAGGTCAGAATAAAGAAAATATGAAATATAAAGTAAAGATAATAAGTATTTATGATAACTCCAATTTAATGCAAGAAATGCAAAAACATGCTAAATGAAATAAAGAAAGAAAGAAAAGGTATTTTGGAAGATGCAATAAGGCTATAAATCTGAGTAAAAAATATGAATCATCACCAAGGCTGTTGCAAGTAACTATAATAAAAGCCCTAAATATAAAAGGTATGTTTTAAGTCTGAACTTCAAAAATTAATTAAAAATAGCTTTGAACTCCAGATAGCATGATCTATATGTCTAAATTGAATCCCAGGAAGTCAGGAATCCATTACGAAAAGAATCAGATAAAAAGGAAATCCACAAAAAAAGTTATGGCCGAAATAGTGGACAAAGGTCAGAATAGAGAAAATATGAAATATAAAGTAAAGATAATAAGTATCCATGAAAATTCCAATTTAATGCAAGAAATGCAAAAACATGCTAAATAAAATAAAGAAAGAAAGAAAAGGTATTTTGGAAGATGCAATAAGGCTATAAATGTGAGTACAAAATATGAGTCATCATAAGACAGCCCTAAAGAATGCTCAATCCTACCATTCTTGATGTAGTGGAGAAAGAGGTGACCAAGCTATTGATGGCTGGAATCATCTACCCCATTTCAGATAGCACATGGGTCTCACCTATACAAGTTGTGCCCAAGAAGTCTGGGATAACTATTGTGCAGAACCAGGAGAATGAGTTGATTCCCACCTAAGTTGCCAACAAATGGAGAGTATGCATTGATTATAGGCAGCTCAACCAAGCTACCAGGAAGGACCACTTCCCTCTCCCATTCATTGATCAAGTCATAAAGAGGTTGGCATGTAAGTCTCACTACTATTTTTTGGATGGCTTTTCTGGTTACATGCAAATACATATTGCCTCTGAGGACCAACACAAAACCACATTTATCTGCCCTTTTGGCACTTTTGCATATAAAAGAATGCCATTTAGTTTGTATAATGCACTTGCTACTTTTCAGTAGTATATGTTGAGTATGTTTTCTGATTTGATTGAAAATTACATGGATGATTTTACAGTTTATGGTTCCTCATTTGATTCGTGCTTGCATAGTTTGACTAGAGTTTTAGACAGATGTGTTGAGAATAACCTTGTGCTTAATTATTAAAAATGCCATTTTATGGTAATAGAGGGTATAGTCTTAGGACATCTTATTTTTGAGAGAAGAATACAAGTTGATAAAGATAAAATTAATGTTATTACCTCTCTATCTTACCTCGCATTTGTGCGGGAGGTGTGTTCTTTTCTTGGACATGCAGGTTTTTACAGGAGATTCATCAAAGATTTTAGCAAGATTGGCCTGCCACTGTCCAGTCTTCTATAGAAGGATGTACCATTCATATTTACTGATTTATGCAAGGAGGCATTTGGCCACTAGAACTAACTATTCTAAGGTTGTTTCATATTTTCTCTAGACTAACATATTTTGTAGGTTTGGTGTGCCTAAGGATGTCATAAGTGATCAGGGAAGTCATTTCTGTAACAGGACCACAGTAGCGTTGTTTCAGAAGTATAGGGTGACACACAAAATTGCTACACCATATCATCCCCAAACTAGTGGGCAGGTTGAAGTATTTAACAGAAAAGTCAAGCACCTGTTGCAAAAGTTAGTTCACCCTAACAGGAAAGACTAGAGTAAGTTGTTGGATGACGCTCTTTGAGCTCAGAGAACGGCTTACTGTCACAAAATTAGAATACTAACTAGCAAGTGTACTACGTAGTTGTAGCAAATAATAAAATTTGGAAATCAATATGTCCCAAGTATCGTCCTCAGGGATTAGGTCTATCAATTACCACTTCACAAATCAATAACTAGTTGAGCCAAATCAATTTGGAGTGTTTTGAATCATTTAACAAACAAAAACAATAAAGTGCAGAAATCCAAAAAATACAGCAAAACAAAATACGAATTTTGTATTAAAATGCTATATAGAAAATAGTTAGGAATCACTTCACCAGATTTTCTATTGCAATGTAATAATGTTCTGGACTCTTAAGAATTCTAATTGATTGATAATCAATTTCACTTCTTTAACCAAAAGACAATTCCTTGCCTCATTAATCCTAATACCTAATTAAACCTCCTTAATTCCTTAGGTGAAATTCAATCAAATATTGCATTAAGTTCTAAAAATTATAGGATTACTAGATTATGATACTTATTCCTAAGATCTCAATAACCTAGGCATATGATTCAGATCTGAGGAATAAACTCAATTTCCATTGATGAAGATTCCTCTAGGTTCAATTGAATGAAGGATTAGTCCAGAACTGCATTAAGAACAGAATCACATACTCAATTCAATCAAAACCTCAACGTCCAGATCCAAAATTACATCGCAATATCAAATATGGATCCATAGATCCCTAACAAAAAGAAATTAGAACATGTTCCTAAAAGAAAAAGAGAGAGAAAGAGTAGAAGAAGAGGAGCTGCATAATTTCTTCATAAATCCAATCCCCATCCTGATTCCTCAAGGTCCAGAGCTTGGAAGTCGCCCCCAATCTCCCTCTCTAACTCTCCTAAGGTGTAAAAATAAAAAGAAAACAAAAAGTGGCAAAAGACTTGATGAATCCATATTTTACTAGTATTTTACAATAGTTTTTAGTGCAATTAATAAAGAAAACATGCCAGAAATAGTAGAAAACCCTTAAAAAAAATAATAAAATGTTGCATGTCACTTTTAAACATAGTTATATTAAAATTCATTGATTTTCTATGTAAAAAGTGACAATTCAAGTATGCTTTTGTAGGAAATTCTGAACTAAGTTCATGAAGATTGGATGATCAAAGGAAAAATAGAAGAAAAGTAGCAAAAATTGGAGGAAAGAAGTTGATAATTGAAGAATAGCCTCTGAGTGATCACTTTCGCTGGTGAAAGTGATCACTCCAGAACCATAAAATGAAGAAGAGTTTCTGCATAATCACTTTTGCTGGCAAAAGTGATTGTTCCAGAGAGGTTGCATTAAGAAGAGCTTCTGCGTAATCACTTTTTCTGGAAAAAGTGAGCATTCCAGAGAGTCCTCCAAGAAGAGTTGTTGCGCGTGTTCACTATTATCCATAAAAGTGAACACGCGCAAGAAGGTAGTCTCTGCATGTTCATTATTTCTAGCAGAAGTGAACACGCGCATGACATTAGTAAGGGAAGCTTCTGCGTGGCTACTATTTTCAAAAAAAGTGAACACTTTGAAGTGCGCGTGTCTACTATCACTAGCAAAAGTGATCACACCAGCAGAGCGGGAATTCTATAAAGACAGTTAGCTCAGGAATTTAGAAAAAAAAGAAAAAGAAATTTTTGGTTCATTTTTTATTCTCCGTTTTGTTTTTGTTGTTAAGAGAGTCAGAGAGGGAGATTGAGGACGAACACCAAGCTTCATTTCTTGAGGGATTAGATTGGAGATTGGCTTGAAGATGTTTCTTCTTTGTTCATTCTCTTCTTCTCTTCTCTTCTCTTCTCTTTTTGTAATGTTTGCTTAAACTCTTTGTGGTTAGGAACTGTGAATCTAAAATAGAAATGTTGAATTGATTTTGGATCTGAACTTTGAGTTTTGGATTGGATTGAGTGATTGATTATGCTGTTAAAGTAGTGATTGAATGGAAATTTGATCAACTAATCATAGAGGAACTCTTATCAATAGGAATTGAATTTGTTTCTCAGATCTGAATTAATTGCCAAGGTTATTGGTTTCTTAGGGATAAGATATCTTAATCTTGCAATCTTTTGGTTTCTCAAACTTAATGCAGCATTTGATTGGATTAGATCTAAGGAATTAGAGTGATTTGATTAGATGCTAGATTCATTGAGGCAAGGGATTGTCCTTTGATTAATATAATGTGAAACTGATTGTCATTCCATCTAAATGCTTGAAAGTTCAGAACTTTATTGATTCAATGTTGAAGTTTTGGTGAAACAATTTCCTAGCTACTCTTTCTACATCTGTTTACTATATACTTTTATGCTAACTATTCTGTTTTACTTTCTAATTTCGTTTTTGATACATTCATACCAAATCCATATGAAATTTGTAAAACTCAACTAATTGTGATCTTGTGAAGTGGTAATTGATAACTTTATTCCCTGAGGACGATACTTGGAACTCAATTTGATTCTAAGATTTTTTATAACTTGCTACGACAACAGTAGTACACTTGCTAGTCAATTTACTTACAATGCAACAGCAGTTGTAAAAGTAACAAGTTTTTGGCGCCGTTGCCGGGGAATAATTTGTTTCAATATCATTAGTAACAGGAAAATAACTAGATTGAGCATTTGTTTCTTTAAATTTTCTGCAAATATTACATTACATGTGCAGTTTTCTGTTTTCATTATACTATATCTGTGTTTAGTTGTATATGTGTGGCAAAAACAAAAATAAATCTACTCTTGTCTTTGATCCTGACATTGATAGAACTCTTAGGAGATTAAGAAAAGAGACTAGACCAGAGAGATCTTTAGGAAGTGACAGTGATCTAGAGGTTATAAATTCTCCAGAATTTCAAGTCACTCCTTTTGCAAATAGGAAACATTCACCTTTTAGACAACCAACTCCAAAAGTTGAAATGGCAGAACAACATAGAATGAGAACACTGGGAGATTATGCAATTCCAGATATGCAAGGCTATAATTCTTCAATTGTTAGACCAACCATTCAAGCCAATCATTTTGAGATAAAACCAGCCTTACTTCACCTAGTGCAGCAAGACCAATTTTCTGGTGGAATTTCTGATGATCCTAATTTGCATATTTCTAATTTTCTACAGTTGTGTGATACTATAAGGATGAATGGAGTAAGTGAAGATGCTATAAGACTGAGGCTATTTTCATTTTCTTTAAGAGACAAAGCCAAATGTTGGTTACAAGCACAGCCTCAGGGAAGTATCACCACATGGACTGAACTTGTGAATAAATTTCTAACAAAATATTTTCCTCCCTCAAAAGCTGCTAAGCTGAGAGGAGAAATAACATCTTTTGTGCAGCAGGAAGGAGAATCACTTTATGAAGCATGGGAAAGATATAAAGAGTTGCTGAGAAGATGTCCACATCATTGTATTCCAGAATGGATGCAGCTGGAAACTTTTTATAATGGAATGAATGAAGTAACTAGAACTGTGATGGATGAAGCTGCAGGAGGATCTTTGAGCATGAAATCCTTGGAAGAAGCCCAAAGAATCATTGAGATGATGGCTTCATCCATGTATCAGAATTCCAACTTAAGGAATACAAGAAGAGGCAATGAATATGAAGCAAAGATGATGGAAACTTTTCTTACATAGAATCAGCTGCAGAACCAATTATTTTCTGATCAAATAGCAGCTTTGACTCAGCAAATTAATAATTTACAGACTGGAAATGTGGTAACAAGTCAATTGACATGCGATTTTTGTGGAGGGAATCATGCTAATGGTGCATGTGATGTACCTACACCTGAACCACAAGAGCAAGTCAATTATATGGGGAATTATCAAAGACAGTAACAATCTTATCCTCAACAATCATTTCCTCTTGGATTTCAGTATTCTAATAATAGGAATCAACAATTTTATAAATGGAATCCTCAAAATTCTGCAATGAAAAGCACTAATACATCTCTTCCATTTTCAAATGCAGGAAATCACCAACAACAACAGTACTTTCAAGGAAATTCTTCTACTCAACCTCAAAGGAGTCAACATTCAGCTAGACCAATGAGTGAAAGAATGAACAAGATTGAGGAAACAATGTTACAATTCATGAAAGTCACTCAATCCAGCATCAAGAATCAAGAAGCTTCTATGAAGAAGTTAGAAACTCAAATTGGACAGTTGGCTAAACAATTAACAAGCAGAGATGAAGGAAGATTTCCAAGCAACACAGTGGTGAATCCAAAGGAACAATGTCAAGCTATAGTTACAAGAAGTACAGCTGTTGTAGCCAGTCTAAAACCAGCTGAAAAGAAACTGAATAATGTTGCAGCAGAAAAGCAAGTAGAAAATACAGCAGATGAAAGAGATTTAAAAGAAGAATTGCAGCAAGGGAACTTCAAGCTACTAAAGAGAGAACATTCAGAAAAGAATGAAGAAGTTCATAAAAGTCCTGAAAGAAAGACAAAGAAGCAATTATTTGAGGACACTTACAAGCCAATTGATCCAGAAAAATATAAGAGACTGCCTTATCCTCAAAGAGTGCAAAATCCTAAGCAAGAGGAGCAGTTTGAGAGGTTTCTAAATGTGTTCAAAAAGCTGCAAATTAACATCCCATTTGCTGAAGCTTTGGAGCAAATGCCATCTTATGCCAAATTCATGAAGGAACTACTCTCCAAGAAAAGGAAGTTAGAACATGATAAGACTGTACCCTTGACAGAGGAATGCAGTGCTATTCTTAGAAGAAAACTTCCTCAAAAATTAAAAGACCCAGGATCCTTTAGCATACCTTGTGAAATAGGAAATTGTACTGTGGGAAAAGCATTGTGTGACTTGGGGGCAAGCATTAATTTGATGCCATTAGCCATTATGAAGAAATTGGGGATAGAAGAAGTGAAACCAACCAACATTACATTGCAATTAGCTGATAGATCATATACTTATCCATATAGAGTAGTAGGGGATTTATTGGTTAAGGTTAACAAATTTATTTTTCCTGCAGATTTTTGTCATATTGGACATGGAGATAGATGCAAACATACCATTAATCTTGGGCAGACCTTTCCTTGCAACTGGACGAGCTCTCATTGATGTGCAAAAAGGAGAGTTAATGCTTAGAGTTCAAGAGGAAAAGGTAATATTTAATGTATTTGAAGCTTTGAAATATCCAATTGATGATAACATATGTATGAGAGTAGATACATTGGATTCTATGATCACTCCTTATTCTTTGAATGGATTTGATGAAATTTTTGTGTTGAGAGAAACCATAGCTGCAGGAAATACTAAACCTCTACATTATGAAGATGAAAACGTATTTGAAATGGAGCAGCAATTGGAAACTCTACCTATTTTAATACCTGCAGAAAAATTGATGAAAGAGGAGTTGAAAAATGAAGGAGAAGAAGAGAAAAGTCAAAAGCTGGAATTAAAGCAACTTCCATCTCACTTGAGATATGCATTCTTGGATCATAAACATGAAAATCCAGTTATCATAAGCAATGAACTCAAGGAAGAAGAGGAGGAGAAGTTGCTGAGAATTTTGAGAACCCATAAATCAGCAATAGGGTGGAACATCTCAGATTTAAAAGATATAAATCCATCCTTTTGTAAGCACAAAATTTTATTTAAAGAAAATTTTAAACCAGTTGTGCAGCCTCAAAGAAGATTAAACCCTGCCATGAAGGAAGTGGTAAGGAAGGAAGTCATTAAACTATTAGATGCAGGGATCATATATCCTATTTCAGATAACAATTGGGTAAGTCCTGTGCAAGTGGTACCTAAAAAGGGTGGAATGACTGTAGTACCAAATGAAAAGAATGAGTTGATACCCATAAGGACTGTCACAGGATGGAGGATATGTATAGATTATAGAAAGCTGAATGATGCAACCAGAAAAGATCATTTTCCTTTACCTTTTGCAGACCAAATGCTAGAAAGGTTAGCTGGACATGCATTTTACTGCTTTTTAGATGGATATTCTGGCTATAACCAAATTGCTGTAGATCCAATTGATCAAGAAAAAACTGCTTTTACTTGTCCTTTTCGAATATTTGCATATAGAAGAATGCCTTTTGGGCTGTGTAATGCTCCAGCTACATTTCAAAGGTGCATGTTAGCTATTTTTTTTTACTTAGTTGAGAAAAAAATTGAGGTATTCATGGACGATTTTTCTATTTTTGGGAATTCATTTGATGATTATTTATCTAATTTGTCCATTGTTTTGCAGAGATGTCAAGACACCAACTTGGTGTTGAATTGGGAGAAATGTCACTTTATGGTGCAAGAAGGAATAGTGCTTGGCCATAAGATTTCAATTAGAGGGATGGAGGTTGATCAAGCTAAAATAGAAGTGATTAGTAAATTACCTCCACCTGTGAATGTGAAAGGAATTAGAAGTTTCTTAGGCCATGCTGGGTTTTATAAGAGGTTCATTAAAGATTTTTCTAAAATTGCCAAACCTCTTAGTGACTTGCTTGTAAAGGATGCAGCATTTGCATTTGATGAATCTTGTATGCATGCTTTTACTGTTTTAAAAGAAAAACTGATTTCTACTCCAATTCTTGTTAAACCTGACTGGACTGTACCATTTAAGCTAATGTGTGATGCAAGTGACAATGCAGTGGGTGTTGTATTAGGAAAAAGAAAAGATAAAAGACTACATGTGATTTACTATGCTAGTAGAGTCCTAAACTCTACACAGATTAATTACACAACCATTGAAAAAGAGTTACTTGCTATAGTATTTGCTTTTGATAAGTTCAGGTCTTATTTAGTAGGGTCCAAGGCTGTGGTATATACTGACCATACTGGTCTGAAATATTTGCTTTCTAAGCAGGATGCTAAACCAAGACTGTTGAGATGGATTCTACTACTTCAAGAATTTGAGTTAGAAATTCGAGATAAGAAAGGAAAAGAGAATGGTGTTGCAGACCATTTATCTAGAATTCCGTTGGACACATTGCCATCAGATTACTTGGATATTAATGAAGAATTTCCTGATGAAAAGATGCTAAATGTGGATGAATTACCTTGGTTTGCTGATATAGCAAATTTTAAGGCCACTCAGCACATTCTAAAGAGAATGAATTGGCAGCAAAGAAAGAAATTTCTTCATGACAGCAAGTTCTATATTTGGGAAGATCCTCATCTATTCAAAATTGGAGTAGATGGCATTTTGAGAAGATGTATTCCACAGAAAGAACAATCTTATATCCTATGGCATTGCCACAATTCATATTATGGAGGCCATCATGGTGGATCAAGAACAGTTGCCGAAGTATTACAAGCTGGATTTTTCTGGCCTACATTGTTCAGAGATGCAAAAATTTATGTAGAAAACTGTGATAAATGCCAAAGAGTTGGTAACATTTCCAGAAGACATGAGATGCCTTTGAACAATATCTTGGAGGTGGAACTGTTTGATGTATGGGGAATAGACTTTATGGGACCCTTTCTAACTTCTTTTTCTCATTAATACATACTTGTGGCAGTGGATTATATGTCTAAATGGGTGGAAGCTATACCAACCAAAACAAATAAAGCCAAAGTGGTGATTTCCTTCATAAAGAAAAACATTTTTTCAAGATTTGGAGTGCCAAGAATTCTGATTAGTGATGGAGGATCACACTTCTGCAATAAATACCTTGATAATGTTCTGGATAAGTATAGAGTAAAACACAGAGTAGCAACTCCTTATCATCCTCAAACAAGTGGACAAGTGAAAATTTCAAACAGAGAAATTAAGAAGATCTTAGAGAAAGTAGTCAGTAACTCAAGAAAAGATTGGTCAAGGAAGCTTGATGATACATTTTGGGCATACAGAACTGCATTTAAAACACCAATTGGTATGTCACTATATCAATTAGTGTTTGGGAAATCATGTCATCTTCCTGTGGAACTTGAACATAGAGCATATTGGGCTACTAAATGGCTGAATTTTGATTCAACCAAGACTGGAGAAAAGAGAGTGCTATAGCTACATGAACTGGAGGAATTCAGACAATTTGCATATGAAAATGCAAAACTATATAAAGAAAGGACTAAAAGAATACATGACAGATTCATCCTGCAGAGAGAACTCAAACCAGGGTAGCTAGTTCTACTATTCAACTCTAGATTGAAGTTGTTCCCTGGAAAACTCAAGTCTAGATGGTCAGGACCTTTTATGGTAAAGGAAGTATCTCCCTTTGGTGCTGTGTTACTTGAAGATCAGAGAGAAGGGAGAAAGTTTAAAGTCAATGGCCAAAGGCTGAAGATTTACAATGAAGGAGAATTCAATAGGAACACCTTTTGCATTAACATGGCTTCTCAGCAGTGAGGAACATTTAACGTCAAGCTAGTGACGTTGTGAGAGGCAACTCACATTTCTTAACCATTTTTACTCTATTTGCATTTTACTTAAACTTTTGATAATTCTTTATTTCAATTTCTACAATTTTCTGACTTTAGATTCTGTTTTATATGTGTTTTAGGAATAATGTGTTAATTCAATGAAGGTTCATGTTGTGGATGCATAAATGAGATGATTGAAATTGAATGCATGAGGAAATTAAGTTTCTAAGGAGCTTTGAATAACAAAAGGAGTCACTATTTTGCAAAAAAGTGATCACGCAGAGTTTCAATTACAGGGTTCCATTCTGAACAATCACTTTTGTTGATGAAAGTGAACACGTAGAACCCTTTGGAAGACACCCTTCTCTGGAACAATCACTTTTCCCAGTGAAAGTAACCACGCCCAGGTTTAAATAGAGGAATAGTAATCACGAAGAAGGATACCACCTGCGCGTGATCACTTTTTCCAGAAAAAGTGAACACGCGTAGCTCATTTCAAATTACTCAATGCAAAGCCCTCTGGAATGTTCACTATTTCTAGCAATAGTGAACACGCACATGCTATTTACCCTCAAAGCGTTCGCTATTGCTAGTAATAGTGAACACGCACACAACATCACCTCTACAACTTCTATTTTTTCTAAAAAAATGGCCACGTGCAGTAAGCGTGTCCATTAAAATGCATAAAAGGAACCACGCAGAGCCATTTTCAGAATCTCAAATATTCATTTCTTTATCTCATTTCTCAAATTCTTGGTTTTTCTGACCCTTTGCTGAACGAAATTTGTTTCTAAGAAATCAATTGAAGTTCATTCTGCACATTTCTCCAAATCCAGGTCAGTATTCTACTTCTCTGATTTAGAAATTAGGGTTCTTCATTTTGCAGAATTGTGAAAAACACTGAGTAATGGAAAAATAGAAATTTTCTTGTTAATAACTAATCTGAACATGCAATTACAAGGCAATGTAGTGTAATTCTCACTTCAATTGATAGATTTATTAGATGAAAAAGACCTACATTGATAGATTGCATGAGTTAACCTTAGGACTTAAAGTGAAAAATAGTTAAAAAGAAATTTCTGCATAAATGTAACTCTTGAACTCTAGCATTTTGCATTCAAAATCATGAATATCTGAGTTTAAATGTTTCAAGGAACCATATTCTGCATTGTTGTGATATTCTTATATTCTGCATTGTTCATATTCTGATATTCTGAGATTAAATTAGGGAAAGATCAAAATGATGTTCTACATAATTGCAAGTGCTAAAAAATAAAAATAAAAATAATGTTAAATTGTTTCAATTCTAAAATGAAAATGTCTTGCAGAATTTTTATTGCATTGCATTCATGTCTTTCAGTGTATTAAAATATTCTTTTTATGCAGGAAATTTTAAAAAATGGTAAGGACATTAGACAACACTCCAGTTGGCTCTTCTAGAGGTACTCCTAGAACAAAGAGAGGAAGATTATCAGGAACCTCTTCATCAAGGCCAAACCCTCGACATGATCCAAGGTTCAGGAGCATAGCTCATGAGAATTATTTCTGAGCTAATATCTTGAGAAGAAAGATTGTCCAAGATAGAGCAATTGAGATAGCTGAAGACTATTATCCAGAATACAAGGAGGAAATTCAGAAAAGAGAATGGGAATCCTTCTGCATGATGGCTAGCATTGGCTGGAAAGATATTACACAAGAATTTTATGCCAATGCCATGAGATTCAAGGGAGATCAGCTGCCTAAATACCATTCAATGGTCAAGGGGACGACAGTTGATTTTTCTGTTGCTAACATCAATAGAGTCCTTAACATTAAGACTCAAAAACAACCTGAGTAGCAAGACTTTAAAGCGTTCAGGGATGTTGAAGACAAGGACTATGTTCAAGTCCTTGAGAGGATTGAGAAACCAGGGACTACTTGGAAACTGAATCTATCAGAAAAGCCCAAATGCATCACAACCAAGAACCTTTTGCCCTTTGCAAAAGTGTGGAGCACCTTTATTTTGAGTTCATTCATGCCTGTTAGGCATAGCTCCACTCTAGCAGTGAAGAGAGCTGAACTCCTATATGCTATAGTCAATGATTTTTATATAGATGTAGGAGAAGTGATTAGTGGATGCATTCTGGACATCCTCAAGAGAAAAAGAGATTCTCTAGCTTTCCCTTCGTTAATAACTGTTCTTTGTGAGGATGCAGGTATTGAAATTGGAGATTATCAAATCAAAATTAGAGCTGCACCTCCAATTAAAGTAGCTATGGTGAAGGAGATTTATGCTACTGTCTCTTGCACATCAGTAGCCCTAATTTCCTCCCAGTTCAAAAGAGAGAATCCAACCACAATGAAGGAGAAGATAGCCTTCATGGCTGAAAGACAAAACTCCTTAGTTGAGAGGCAGAATGAGTTGCACAGCAGTATGAAGGCTGGCATCATGCTCCTGGAAGGTGTTCTCATGAACATTGGTCAAAAGATGGGTATGACCAAAGAAGACATGTACCACACTCCAGATCAAGCAGAGAATGCCCAATGCCTAAGGTCAGCTATCTTCAAAGATCTCCCCATCTACGGAACTCATTTTCCTCCACTAGCAGCTGCTGCAGAAGAGGAAGAAGATGATGATTTGGAAGATGAGGATGAGGATGAAGATGAAGAGTAGATTAGGAATTTAAATTTCTGTCATTAGTTTAATTTTTGTAAAAAGATTGTAATTAGAATTTTAGACTTTTGAGTGTTGTAATTACATTTTAGTTTTATTTTGGTTATGAACAATTCTGTTTTAAATATCTACTAGCTTTAAATTTTATTGAATTTTTATCTGAAAATTGATGAACAACTTGTGATGTTTTTGTGCAGACCATGCTCTCAAACTCTGAACAAGGAGCGCATGGAATGATTGAAATATGCACAACTACCATTAAAGGGGGGTTTAATTTTGTACCTCTATTTTCATGTGTACAGCTTACATTTTGCATAAAATATTCACAAGTTAGAAAAATATTAAACTGCATTAGATTTTGTTTTCTTGATAAATAAACCTGATTGAAATTCTGATTGTGGAATTACATAAGTTGTATTTCCCATTCTTAACATGATTGGCAAACTTGTATTTTAAAGAAATAAAGCAGTCTTGCCATTTTATTCATGCAAATTTTTGAAGTAAATAGTGAACTGAATTGATGAATATTATCCATTTACTTCCTTGGTGAGACTTGAACCTTTTCATTCATTGATGTGTGACTGATCTCAAATTCTGATTCACTCTCTAGAACTTGCTTTGTTTCTTAACTAAATATGCTGTTTTGCACTAATCACATAAAGGATGGAGGCCATTATTCAGATTTACCTAGTGAGCCAAATAGACTGCCTTTCATTCTTGAATGTCCTAGTTAGCCCCTTTGAGCTGATAGCCTTTCTTTGATCAACCTCAATACAAGCTTTTCTAGATAAACCATTTTACCTATTCAAATAGAAAAGAGGCAAATTGAGTTAAATCAAAGATAAGTTTTAAAACTAAGTTTGGGATAACATCATGTTTCTAGTGCATTACTTGAGGACAAGCAATGTTCTAAGTTTGGGGTAGAAAAGGATTGAGAAAAGGATTGAAATGAAATAAGAAAGTAAGAAAAAGTCATGTAGAGAAAATATGAAAAAGAAGTAAAAAGCTGCAAGTAAAAATAGAAAAATGAAAAAGAAGTAAAAAGAAATCAGAAAATCAAAAAGGAAAAGAAAATTGGTAGATAATTCTACAAAAATTTAAACTCTGATTGAAAGTTGATTAAGAATAGAAACAGTTGATGCAGCCCTTACTAAGTTTAAAAGCTTATCTACTCAATTTGCATCTTTTTCTGTTTGAAATTAGTTGCATTGATATCCTGAATTCATTGAAATCATACCTGTCCCTGAGCCTTAATATTACCTAAAAAGTCCTCTTGATATGTGATTAATTGTAAATTTGCAAAGGAGGTAGAGAATATAGGCAAGCTTATGGCAGAGTTTGATGAATTTGGTGATACTGAGAGCAAACACAAGCTTAAACACTGATTGAGTTAGAGAAACACTTTTTGAGAGCTGTGATAATATTTCTCAACTCTGTTTGCATGTAGCTTTAATGATTTGCTTGATTGAAATGAATGAGATTGTGCAGCAAACAGATAATTCAAGTGTGACTATCATGATGAAGAGTTGGTGAATGACTTAGTGAGAAAATAATTAGAATGCATTGAAGTAAAATGGATTTTTAATCTGAATTTTTCTGAAAAATGTAAAAAAAATTTGGATTTCAATTAATAAGAATTTACACCTTTGATATGTTCTAATTTGCTTGAGGACAAGCAAAAATTCAAGTTTGGGGTAGTGATGAATCCATATTTTACTAGTATTTTGATAAATCCATATTTTTATTGATATTTTAGCATAATTCTAACTCATTTGATAAGGAAAATATATGAAGAAAATAGA
The DNA here is from genome assembly GCF_003935025.1 of Abrus precatorius. NCBI lineage: Eukaryota > Viridiplantae > Streptophyta > Magnoliopsida > Fabales > Fabaceae > Abrus > Abrus precatorius. The sequence continues at coordinate 16,582,737 of NW_020874292.1, forward strand.
AAAACTCAGAAAAAGAGAATGATTTGAAGTTTTCTTTCAATTTGTAGTTATCTTAGCAATTGTGGAATTTTTGCTTAGGAATTAAGTTTTTAATCTTGTTTTTGAAGGAATAATTCGAGCAACGTTCATGTAAATGGAGGCTTGATGACAAGGAAGAGGAAAGTAGTAAGTCTGGACTCCAAAACACAAGAACAAGGAAATGCAGACTGGGCGTGATCACTATTGTCAGTGAAAGTGATCACTCCAGAGTTTAAAGAAGAAGTGAAGCTTGGGCGTTATCACTTTTATCAGTAAAAGTGAGCGTTCCAAAGAGGCAAAATATCAGGAAAGCTCTGCGTAACCACTATTGTAATCAAAAGTGATCGTTCCAGAGAGCCTTCAACTTGGCGAGTTACGCGTAGTCACTTTTATTCATAAGAGTGATCACGCGCAACTACTTGAGGTTTGCGGTGACACTTTTACCAGCAAGAGTAATAGTTCCAGAGAGCTCTCACATCAGCAAAGTTGCGCGTGGCTACTTTTTCTCATAAAAGTGTTAACACACAACCAACTAACCTTCTACGTAGCTACTATTTTTTATAAAAGTGATAATGCGTAAATCTGGGAATTTCTATAAATACCAGATGCGCCCAAATTTTCAGGGAGTTCAGTTTTATTTTCTGTTTTTCTGTTAGATTGTCGTTGAGAGAGATTGAGAGAGAAGATTAGGGTCAAGTCTTGAAGCTTCCACAAAGAGGAATTGGATTGGAGCTTCCGGCCATGGCTTTTTGGAGTTCTTCTTCTTCTTCTTCTTCTTTCTCTTTCTCTTCTCTCATGTTTGAGTAGTTTTCTTGTAGTTAGGGGTTTATGGAACTCAAATTGATGTATTGATTTGACTCTTGCTTCTGAATTTTGAGTTCTTGGATTAATTGAATTGTGAATTTTGCTTTTCTTGCAATCTATGAATGGAAATTCGTATGATTCATCAAAGAGGAACAATTACCAATGGAAGTTGGATTTGATTCTCCAATCTGAGTTAGCAATCAAAATTTGGGGATTTCTTAGGGATAAGGAGACGTAATTCTGCAATCTTAAGGTTCTAAGTCTTAATGCAACTTGAAATTAAACTTCACCTAAGGGATTACGGTGGTTTAGTTGCTTGTTATGGTCAATGAGTTAAGGGATTAACCTTTGGCTATTGATATGTTAAACTGATTGTCAATTAACCAAGTTCTTGAATTTTCAGAAGCATAATTGAATTAATATTGACATGCTTGTGAAGTAAATTCCTAACTACCTTTCAATCCATTTCTAATCTCACATTGCATTCATTGATCTGCTTTTCTGCACATTCTTCTTTACTCTTAATTGCTTTGGTTTATTGCTTTGGTATGTTACAACTCTTTTCCTAAATTCGTATGGCTCAAATGGTTACAATTTTGTGAATTGATACTTGAAATCTAAATTTCCTGTGGAGACGATATCCTGTTCTTAAAAATTACTCATTACTTGCTGCAATACTAGTGCACTTGCTAGTTTTTAGATTGCAACCAACATATTTTACAATATTTTTTAGTGCAATTAATAAAGAAAACATGCTAGAAATAGTAGAAAACCCTTAAAAAAATAATAAAATGTTGCATGTCACTTTTAAACATAGTTATTTTAAAATTCATTGATTTTCTATGTAAAAAGTGATAATTCAAGTATACTGTTGTAGGGAATTCTGAGCTAAGTTCATGAGGATTGGATGATCAAAGGAAAAATAGAAGAAAAGTAGCAAAAATTAGAGGAAAGAAGTTAATAATTGAAGAACAGCCTCTAAGTAATCACTTTCGCTGGTGAAAGTGATCACTCCAGAATCATAAAATGAAGAAGAGTTTCTGCTGATCGTTCTAGAGAGGTTGCATTGAGAAGAGCTTCTGCGTAATCACTTTTTCTAGAAAAAGTGAGCGTTCCAAAGAGTCCTCCAAGAAGATTTGCTACGCGTGTTCACTATTATCCACAAAAGTGAACACGCGCAAGAAGGTAGTCTCTGCGTGCTCAGTATTTCTAGCAAAAGGGAACACGCGCATGACATTAGTAAGGGAAGCTTCTACGTGGCTACTATTTTCAACAAAAGTAAACACTTTGAAGTGCGCGTGGCTACTATCACCAACAAAAGTGATCACGCCAGTAGAGCGGGAATTCTATAAAAGACAGTTAGCTCAGGAATTTAAAAAAAAAAAAAAGAAAAAGAAATTTTTGGTTCATTTTTCATTCTCCGTTTTGTTTTTGTTGTTGAGAGAGTCTGAGAGGGAGATTGAAGACAAACACCAAGCTTCATTTCTTGAAGGATCAGATTAGAGATTGGCTTGAAGATGTTTCTTCTTTGTTCATTCTCTTCTTCTCTTCTCTTTTTGTAATGTTTGCTTAAACTCTTTGTGGTTAGGAACTGTGAATCTGAAATAGAAATGTTGAATTGATTTTGGATCTGAACTTTGAGTTTTGGATTGGATTGAGTGATTGATTATGCTATTAAAGTAGTGATTGAATGGAAATTTGATCAACTAATCATAAAGGAACTCTTATTAATTGGAATTGAATTTGTTTCTCAGATCTGAATTAATTGCCAAGGTTATTGGTTTGTTAGGGATAAGATATCTCAATCTTGCAATCTTTTGGTTTCTCAAACTTAATGCAGCATTTGATTGGATTAGATCTAAGGGATTAGAGTGATTTGATTAGATGCTAGATTCATTGAGGCAAGGGATTGTCCTTTGATTAATATAATGTGAAATTGATTGTCATTCTATCTAAATGCTTGAAAGTTCAGAACTTTATTGATTCAATGTTGAAGTTTTGGTGAAACAATTTCCTAGCTACTCTTTCTACATCTGTTTACTATATACTTTTACGCTAACTGTTCTGTTTTACTTTCTAATTTCGTTTTTGATACATTCATACCAAATCCATCTGAAATTTGTAAAGCTCAACCAATTGTGATCTTGTGAAGTGGTAATTGAGAACTTTATTCCCTGAGGACGATACTTGGAACTCAATTTGATTCTAAGATTTTTTATAACTTGCTACAACAACACTAGTACACTTGCTAGTCAGTTTACTTACAGTGCAACAGTAGTTGTAAAAGTAACAAGACTCCATATTCTGAACTCTTAACTTCTATTTATAATATTTTTTCCGCCTTTTCCACTTCCACACTTTAATCTCTGAGGATTATAGCATGAAAGGTCTTCTAGAAGCTTCTATAACTGAATTAGGAACTTCAATCGTCCAAAGTTAACATTTAGAAGTGATATTTAAAATTTTGTTACTTTTGCATGGACACTTTAAGTTGTTAGAGTGTCCACGCATAAGTGTTCTACATGGAAAAGTCTCACGCGTAGCTACTCTCAGCGCTTGGAGTGGATACACATTAACTGCGTAGCTACTCTAAACACTTGAAGTGGCTACGCGTATTGTGCATAAGTGAATTAGCCTTGGGTGTAGCTACTCTAAACACTTGAAGTAGCTACTCTCTTGATCTTCATGGATTTTCTTCTTCAAAGTGTTAACTCTATGTACTTAGAGTGGTTACGCCCTACACATAACACTTGATTCTTCATCTTTAAAGCTCAATCCTCTACTTTCTTCACTTCAATCTTCAACTCAAATTCTCATCTCAAGCTTCTACACAAGGATTAAGTCATTTTAAGTCAAATTGTTCAAAATTGGACCAAAAATTTAATATTCTAAACTATTTATACAATTATGAATATTAATGCAATTTTTATGATATTTTCAAGTTTATTTACTATTTAACTCTTTATTTACTAACAAAAACTAGGCTAAAAATATAGTAAAATGTGGATTTATCACTTATCGGACACCACTAGGCATGTCTCCATTTTGTGTGGTGTTTGGCAAAGTATGCCACCGTCCAGTGGAAATTAAGCATAAATCATATTGGACAATGAAGAGTTATAACTTGACACTTGAGCAGGCTAGAAAAGAAAGGAAGCTTCAACTTCAGGAGCTTGATGAGATACGCTTGCAAGCCTATGAGAACACTAGAATGTATAAAGAGAAAGCCAAAAAATTCCATGACACAAAAATTCTAAGGAAGGAGTTCTCTGAAGGACAGAAAGTGTTATTGTTCAACTCTCGTTTGAAACTGATTGCAGGTAAGCTTCGATCTAGAAGGGATGAACCTTTTGTGATTACTAATGTTTTTCCCCATGGTGCAGTTGAAATTAAGGATAAAGCTACCAACAGAGTTTTCAAAGTTAATGGTCAGCAGCTAAAACTATTCGAGGAAAGCAAACCTATAAAGAAGGCTCAAAACATAGTTGACGTATCCTTAGTGGAGCCTATTCTGATGGAGGAAGTCTACATAGGCACTTGAAGCATTCTTTCCTCTTATTTTGTTCCTTTTCATTATACTTTCCTTTAGTTTTCCATGCATGTCTTTTCACTTTATTTGAATTGTTTTCATATGTTTTTCATTTTCTATCCATTCCCACATTGCGGACAACGTTTGGTTCAAGTGTGGGAGGAGTGTGTTAGTCTACACTTTTGTTTGTATTGGCTTAGAATTCTTGTTTTAGTTAGTATAAAGTCTTCCTTTGCATATTTTTCATTGGATTCCTTTGCTTTTAGATTTCATTTGTGTAAGCAACTTTTTATTTGTCATACTTAGTTGGATTTGAATAAACATGATAGATTTGTTGCTTGCATTTGAGTTTAGCTAGTTTTTCATGATAATTAGATTTTGGATCAATGATTGGTAAAATAATTACCTTAGTAAGATTTGAGCTTATTTTCTTTCTTGTGTGATTCACTCATGTTTGTAGATATTCTAGAACTTGACTTGACTCTTTTTGAGATTATTTGTTCACATGCATTTTTTATATGACTTAGGCCTCTTTTCACATTTTAGATACTTAGCCAAATCGACTCACCTTGCATTTTATTTCACTTGTTTACCCCTTTGAGCCTTGTTAACCCTTTCTTGATGATTTTGCAGCGCATTACAAGCCATGTGACCTGAAAAACTATGATTCACCCAACCTTGGAGATTAGATGAGCTTTGGAATTGTTTTGGGAGTTAGTTAAAAATAAGTATGGGGGTATTGTGTTACATTGTGCCTTATTTGAGAAAAATTTGATGCATTATTAGTTCATTGGAAAAGTAGCTTAAAACAAAATGTTGTGTATAAAAAAAAATATAAAAAAAAACTTTTTTTGTTTAAAAAATGAAAAAAAAATGGAATTTAGTTGTTGAATTTTAGGTATCTTTGTACTTGTTTTTAACTCATTCCCCAATGCTCTTCTTTTTCTTGGTTTATCTTCTTTTATCCCACCTTTCCTTAGCCATATTACAAGCCTAATAAAAGTCTTATCGATCTTTTGATGCATGTAACGCCCTGAGTTTTGTAATTATATTTTGTTTATTGATATAGATATGTTGATTACTATTTGAATGTGTATTTGATGTGAACGTGTATATGTGTGATGATGTGGGATCGTGTTTGAGCATGATTGTTGATGTTTGACTTGTTGGGTTGGAAATTGATTTCAAAATAGGTTAAGTGTGTGTTGCAAGGACATTCTCTTTGTAGCAAAAGGATTCTCACTGTAGCGAGAAGGCCCTTGGCAAGTTGGGTGATTCTGTTGCATCCTGGCTAAAGCGAGAGGCTCCTCGCTGTAGCGAGAAGGCGACAGAAAAAGGTGCATTTCTAGGTTGCAGCCTCATTGTAGCTAAAGGGCCTCACTGTAGCAAGATTGTACAAAAATCAGAGTGCAGTTTCCTCTAATATTCTCGTTGTACCGAGAAGGGGTGTCGCTGTAGCGAGAATATCGTGACCAGAAGGGTATTTGGGTTAAGGTTCGAGGAAATGTATTCTTCACTTTTCCTTTTCCTTCTCCCACGATTCTCTCGACCCCAAACCCTTTTCCACTGATTAAATTGCCTCCAAATCTATTCGTGAGTAAGATTAAAGGTTGGAATCGTGTTTGGGTTATTTGGAGGTAAGTTTTATGGGCTAGGGTTTCATTCCTTTGTCCCTTTCTTCGTTTTCTTAAATTCTCGTGGAAATTTTGTGTGAAATATGATACAATAGTTATTGGGGATGTGTGTGATGAAATGAATTTTGATTGACATGGGATTGTGATGGAATTATGGTGTGTTTAAGTGTAATGTGTGAATGGCATGTTGGTTATGTTTGAATATGTTGAAAAACTATGAATGGTTCAGCGATACACTGGGAATGTGGAAGATTGGAGTAGTAGAAATACCTTGGGGAAGAGAGGATGGTGGTGACACCAACAGTGAGCGTGGGTGCACCACAGGCCACACACTTTCCTCCAGACTTGGCCTCTGACTAACACCTTTGCTTGGAGGCTCAGTACCGCACACGTTATATCCGTGGATAGAGAGTTATCCAGCAACCATCTCTGGTGTGAACTAAGTAAGTCCCTGAGGTTGAGGGCATCAGGAATCTGTGATCACAGTGCCACAGTGAGCATGGCTAATGTGCAGTAAGCGCACGTGTGTGTGGATTATTTGATGGTGTAGTGAGCGCATCTGTGTGTGAATGAGAACGGAATGTTGAAATTATTGCTTTGTGCCTATTTGATGCACAATTGAGTTATGTTAATAAATGTGTGAAATGTGCAAGGTGAGTCTCTATGCTTGTGTGTGATAGCGTAGAGTACTCACCCTTACGTTTATTTTTCAGGTGACCAAGATGATCAGCATCAGACTCAGTGAACAGGAGGGATGAAACTGCTATAGGACTTAGGAAATTGATTTTTGAAATTTGATGTATTTAATTTGGTCTTGTAGCACTTATTTAATGCAAACTTGTAACCCTCCCTTGTTTTTGAAATACCTTAATGAACTATGAATTAGGAACTAATTAAATGTAATTTTATTTACTCCCATTTGTTGCAAAAATTTATTTATTTAGAAAATTTAAATTAAGGTGTTACAATGCATGTGTTTCAAATAGTGGAAATTAGAGGCTATTCAAGCCTATGGTTGAAATGCTTACTTTCATAATGTGCTTTGAGTGAAAATGTTACCCTATACACTTGAGAGAATGAGTGATACACATATCCTTGAGAGAATTTTTACCAATTGTGATCCATGATTTAATTAGATTGAAGTTCTTCTTTACTTTTATGTTTGGAACATATTCTTGACTATTTTTTTATTCTTTCATACTTTGATGAATTCATTTTCTTTCTTGCTCACATCACTTTCACTTTAGGATTCATTGAAAAATTTTGCTTTGTTTTGTTTTGTTTTGTTGTCTTTTCCTTTCTTTTGCTTGGGAGTGCAAAAGCTTAAATGTGGGGGTATTTGATAACTCATATTTTGTACTCGCATTTATAGTCTTATTTCATCTTCCAAAATATCTTTTCCTTCGTTATTTCTTTTAATTGCATGTTTTTGCATTTATTGCATTAAATTGGAATTTTTATAAATACTTATTTTCTTTACTTTATATTTCATATTTTTCTGTATTCTGACCTTTGTCTACTATTTCTGCCATAACATTTTTTGTAGATTTCCTTTTTGGCTGATTCTTTTTTCAACAGATTCCTGACTTCATGGGCTTTAATTTGGACATCTGGATCGTGCTTTTTAGAGTTTAGAGTTATTTTTTTTATTAATTTTTATTTTCAGACTTAAAACATACCTTTTATATTTAGGGTTTTTATTGTAATTACTCGCGTCACAGCCATGCCCATTTATTTCTGTCTCATTTAAGACCAGCATATATAAGGGTCAAAAGGTTGACTTTGAACCTCTCTCTTTTCATAATTTTCATTTTTGTAATACTTTTCCACTTTTGAGAGAAAACATTTTTCGTTACCGTTTACTTGCCTCTTTTTCGGATTCTGTTGTGATTTTCAAATTTTCTTTTCTCACACGGTTGAATCTTGAATCATCTTATCTTAAGTGTGGATTGCGAGACCAATTGATCGCTCTGAGTTTGTCTTTTCACTTTCTCACATTTCTTGATCAAGATTTGTGCATATATAATTCAATTGAGTTTGATTTGTATTCTTGAGTGTAAAATTGATCAATTGATTATTTTTCCATTTGAGATTTAGGAAAATTTAGTATAGTAATCCTTGTCATTCTTGGTTTTAATTTGTGTTCATTTTAATTGTTTTCATATGCGTTCATTTTAATCTGCGTTTGTTTTTCTCTTGATTCATTTTCGTTTTCTGAGTTTCAATTCATTTTCGTTTTTCTTTTCATTTTTGTTTTCTTTTTTTCTGGGTCTCAATTCGTTTTCTTTTTTTTTTTCTGGGTTTTGATTTACTGATTTAATTCAATTTCAATTCAATTGTTGATTTAATACATTCTCCAGTATTCTTGCAATTTAATTTTTGTTGCCAATTCATATTTCTAATTGTCATTGTTTCTTATTCACATTAATGCATTTCAATTCCAATTTACACTTCTGTTTAAATTCTTTAAACACTACAAAACCCCTAATCTAACCATTGTTGTATGTTTAAAACTAAAAACAGAATGAATTTGTGTCCTTGTGAGATGACCTAGGTTTGCTCTCTATATTGCAAAATTATTTGAGGAATCTAGTTTTGTTTGAAATTATTATGACATGGTTGTCACACCCCCAATCTCTCTCTCTCTCTCTCTAACTCTCCTAAGAAGTGAAAATGGAATGGAAAAGAAAAAATGGCAAAAGATCCCTGAATTTCTGATCTACACATGTATTTATATTTTTCCTACCCTTTTTGACGTTAACACTTTAAATGGTTAAAATGTACACGTAGAAGGTCTTCTGGAATCTTCCTGGGTTGAGGTGAGCACTTTAAACGCTTAAGGGCAACACTTGAAGTGATTCTATAAAACTTTATGCATTAAAACTTTGAACATTTGAAGTGTTAACGCGCAAGCTTCCTTCAGTCAGAACTCCCTGAAGTGAACACTTTGAAAGCTAAAAATGGTAACGCCTAGCTGTTTATAGTGGACATGTTAACTCTAAGCGTTTGAAGTGTTAACGTGCGTGCCTTTCTGGGGAATTAACCCTGCACGTGATAACTCTAAGCACTTGAAGTGTTAATGCACAACTTTCTCTTGTGATTTAAGCCTGCGCGTGATAACTCTGAGCACTTGAAGTATTAACGCGCAACCTTCTCTTGTGATCCTTGTATTTTTGCAGCTAGAGTGTTCACTTTGAACACTCAAAGTGCTAACGTACAAGGTCTTCTTGATTTTTCACATCTGAAGTGTTCACTTTGAACACTTAAGGTGTACACTTGCACTCCATTCTTGCTGAAAATACTCTAGAGTTGTCACTTTATGCGCCCAGAGTGATAGCTTTCAGACTACATCAATTGATTTTGCACTTTTTAAGTCCAATTCTTCCACCTTCTTCATTTAATTCTCAGCCTCATAAGCTTCAGTTCAGATTTTCTGCACAAATTCAATCTATTTAGCAAACTTATATCAAAATTGGGATCAAATCTAAAACACTAAACTATTTAAATGACTTTAAATATAAATGCATTTTTTTATGAGATTTTTAGTTTTATTGATCACTTAACTACTTATTAACTATTAAAAAGTAAGCTAAAATACAAGTAAAATGTGGATTTATCATGTGGCTAACAAAAGCAACAGATGATTGTTTTTGGATTGTATTGCATCATTATTTAGGGGATTTACTTTTATGCTTATTTTCTTTAGATTCATTCCTCATTGTTCTTATATCTTTTTTTATTTTAGCTAGCTTACCTTTGTAATTTTTCCACCTCCAGCCTCCCCTTTTTTAACCTATCAAAGTTCTCTAGATTTTTGTGTTTATGTGTAAATTCTAGTGAAGAAGTAGGCAAGGGCAAGCTTATGGTTGAGCATGCTTCATGTTGTACATTTGAGTGAGAAACTTTACCTTATACACTTGAGTGATTGAGAGTATGTCATGTGAGGATTCTATCTTTTATGGTTCACTTACTTGATTTGATAAGTTCATTTGTCAATTTGAAGTGTGACGATTGATTTCCATTGTAGCCATGTTGTTTGAACTTGGTTGGCTTTGTACATAGTTTAGTTTGTTTTTGTGATTTGCCCTAGAGGGCAAAGTCTTAAGTATGGGAGAATTTGATGTAACATATTTTAGGTTTACATTTATAGTTTTATTTTGATTTATAAACACTTTTCATATGATTAATTTTTAGAGTTTTTACCATTTTTTAGTTATTTGAATAAATTGGGCTTGTTACAAATAAATGCTTTAATTTCGTATTTTGGGTTATTTTGCCCTCTGACTACTCTTTTGGCCATAACTTTTTCTACAGATATCATTTTTGACTGATTCCAGTTGCATTAGATTCTACACATTCAGGGCTATAACTCTAGTCTCAGATTTGTGTATAGTGATCATGATTAACTATTTTGTGGTTATAATTCAATTTAGGATTCAATTGATATTGTAATTTGACAATTAATTCGATTTAGGTTAAATGATAATTTGATTTAATCTGTGATCTAGTTCAATTAGGTTATTCGATTGATTAATCATTCAATTAGGTAATCGTTCAAACTCAAATTAAAATCCTTAGATACTTGATAATCGTAATTACGTGCATTTGAAGTTTTGTGGATTGATATTTCTTACCCTATTTTTATTCAATTTAATTTCGTTCGTAGTTCTAATTGCATTAATACGAAGTTTTCAAATCCCCAACCTTTATTTGACTTATTAAAAAAACCTAAAATTGAATTTAATGGAAAATGTATCTCTGTGAATTGTCCTAGGTTGAGCTCTATAGTGCAAATTTCTTGCAGGAACTTAGTTGTTTTGATAGCGAGTCAACATCATCTATCAAAAGGCAATTGGTGTCTGATGAATCCACATTTTGTCAATATTTTACTTATCTTTTTTCATAGATTTTTAATGAAAAAGTGAAGTTAGAAAATGAAAATACCATAAAAATTGCAATTACACCATTTATTCCAACTTTCTTGTTTTTGGTTCAATTTACATCAATTTTGTAATTATCTTTTGCAATTTTGCTCACTAGAATAATTGTGCAAGAAATTTTGGATAAAATTCATGGAATTTAAGCTCTTGAGAGAAAATTGGGTGAAAACTTACTTCCAGCACCCAAAGTGATCACTCTAGCAAGCTTTTCCAAAATTCAAGTAAAAGTAATTACTCCCAACACTAAAAGTAATCACTTCAGAGCCAATTCAGAGAAATGAAGCTGTGCGTGTTTACTTTCACTAGTCATAGTAGTTACGTGCGCTGTGCGTAATCACTTTCACTTGTGAAAGTGAACACTATAGAGAAGAAAAAGTTCATGGAGCTGCGCGTAAACACTTTCAATAGCCAAAGTGATCACTCCAGGAAGTGATACCCTTACTATAAATAGATTTTCACTTTTAGGATAGGGACCTATTTGCCATTTCTTGTAATTTTTCATTTCCCCACTTTTATAGGATTAGGGTAGGAGTTCTGGGTGGTTGCCTAAGAACTCCATTTTAGGGTTTCCATTTCTTTTTCCTTTCTCACTCTATTTTTCTGGGTTTTCTATACATTAAATGCTTGTAATGTTGAACCTAACCTTGATCGAAGGCTAAGTTTTGAGGGTTAATAGTTGGTGTAGTTCATAATGGATTCTTGAAGTTTGGGTTTAATTATTGATACACATTTCCCTTTGTATGAATTTTATTTTCCCTAATCTCTTGAAAACTAGGTTCGAAATTGAATGGGGATTGTTTGCTTAATTCAATCCAAGTTTCTTTCTTAATAAGGGTTTCATAGTTCAGTTTGCTTAATTCCAAGAACCAAGGGTTAGAGTTCATGTAATTTGCTTAATCTTGCATGAAAATTTAAGAGTAATTGACACTTGTTCCAATTAATTCAAATCTATGAGGAAACCAGTATCTAAGTCTTGAGTAGCTAATGATGGAACCTATTGTGGTTGAACTAAGGGTTAATTGATTTTGTTGATTGATTTTTTTAACAAAAATTTTCATTTCAATAATTCCCAACACATAGTTTCATCAAAGTATTTCAAAATAAGAATAGATTACAAGTTTATATCAAATGACTACTACAGGACTGATTCAAATACATCGTAATTTCAAATTGAATATTCCAAGTCCTATAGCAGTATTATCCATCCCTTCACTGAACCCGGTGTTGATCGTCTTGGTCATCTGAAAAATAAATGTAAAGGTGAGTACTCTACACTATCACATACAAGAACATACTCACCTTGCACATTCCACACATTTCTAACATAATCCAAACCAAGTATCAACAAACACAATAATACTTTTCTATTTCAACTCACAAATACGGGCGCACACTGCACCAACAAATAATCCACACACACATGCGCTCATTGCACGTAGCCACGCTCACTGTGGCACTGTAATCACAAATTTCTGATGCCCTCAACCTCAGGGACTTATTCAGTTTTACATCATGGATGGTCATCGGAAAGCTCTCACTTCACAGATACAACGTGTGCCGTATTGAGCCTCCTGAGCAAAGGTGTTAGCCAGAGACCGAGTCAGGAGGAGAGTGTGTGGCTTATGGTGCACCCATGCTCACTATTAGTGTCACAACCACCCTCTCTTCCCTAAGGTATTTCTATCACCCCCATCTTCAACACCCCTAGTATATCGCTGAACCATTCATAGTTTCTAACATTTCAACACAATCACACTCAGCATGCCATTCACACACATTCTCACCCATTTCATAATATCCAATATAAACTAATGGTATGTCTAAGCATTTCAATCACATTCTCAATTACATCATAATATTCAATTTCACACATGGCACGTATGCCCTCATTCAATCACATTACACTTAAGCACATAAATTCCACCACCATCTCATAGTAAACAAAGTCATTTCATCACACACATTTCTCAATATCAATTACATTATATCATGCACCAAATTTCCATCGAAGTTCAATCACAATTGAACCATTCTCATCAAATACACATCATCCTACGTTTTATCCTAATCACGTTGCAATACCTAGCACAATAAACAAATTTTAAGTACAACGAGATAGGGTAGAGTCCCTCATTACCTCAAATAAAAGACCTAACATGAAATCTACGATGGAAGTGTTCCCCACACGGATTTTTGTCCTAAATATAGGGAAAACCCTATAAGAAATCGAAAAGAACCAAGAAAACAGAGAATAGGGATCAAAACCGAAACCCTAGCCATTAATACTCACCTCCAAACACTCCAAACGCGATTCCAATATTCAATCTCATTTTCAAACAGCTTTGGAGGCAATTTAAAAGATGAAATAGGATTTTGAGTCGAGAGAATCAAAGAGAGTTTGAAGAGAGGAATGGGAAATGAATTTTCCAAATCCTAAATCCCTCAAATACCTCCTAAGTCATGACATTCTTGCTACAATGAGCTATCTCACGCTGCAGCGCGGGAACCTGGCTGTAATGACACTCCCTCTCGCTACAGCAAAAATCTCAGAGGAAATTGCACTTTGGTTTCTGCAGAATCTCGCTACAGCGAGATTGCAACCCAGAAATGCACCTGTCTCTGTTATCTTCTCGCTATAGCGAGAATACAATAGAATCACCCCTTTCTCCCAGGACTTTTTCACTATAGCGAGAACACCCCTGCAACACATACTTAGCCTATATTTTCAATCTAACCACAAGTCCACATTCATCTTTCAATCATATTACACAAATGTACACATATCTATACATACTTACACACATATTCACACCACCATTCAATACTCATCATCATCATATTCACATCCAACTCATCACACAATCAAATGCACATTCAAACATCAATTCACACATATATATTAATAATCAAGCAATATTACAAAATTTGGGGCATTACATAAGGACTTTAAACCACAACTAAACACCCCGTATTTTCTGAATATAATGCACACTACATGTTTGATATTTCGTCACTCGTCTAATGATTCATAAGAGACAACCTAGATTAGTTTAGCCTAGTACACATTTAATTCATTTATATTTTAATAAAGACTAGTGACAACCTTTTCATCAGTGTCTCAGGTGAAATTTTGTAAGTATTTAAATTGTACTAATATTTTTGTAGAAAAATAGACATACATAGTGGAATATTCTCACCAATTTCATAATTTTTAGATTTAAAATAAGTTAAATATGAATTATCAACATCTCTAATTTCGTATTCAATTTATAAAATACATTATTACAAAATAAAAAAAATAAAATGAATTTTTCTAAAAACAAGTAGTATGAAAATGTGATGAAATTAAAACTTTCTTGTAAGTAAATAAATTTTTTCATGAAAATTTACAAAAGCATTAGAAATAACAAATGATAAATTGTACCTTAATAATTAATTTACACTAAAGTTGTAATATTCTTGTTCTTTTTATTCATAAATTTTAATAAAACTTAATTAAAACAGGTAACACTTTAGATGAATTAGGAAATATTCATGTTGATTTAAATCTTAAAATAAGAGAAGTTATCAAGATCTTAAGATTTTGTAGATAAATCTCATTCATAACATAGAAATATATTTTTTCAATTTAAATTTAACATTAAAAATAAGATTGAGGGAATTAACTGCTAAATAATACAAATATAATTTAAATCATTATTTCCAGTAAACTTTATCAAATCGTTTAAGTGTCTAAATTTGACATCAAATTGTTTACATACCAAAATAAATTTCTAACTAAGACTTAATTAAAATTATTACAACCTTGATACAACTTCAATTCTAACAGAGCAGATTCTTCTTTACAACACCATTGAGAATATAATCATAGAACGGACCATCCTTCATTTCAAGTCCTGAAAATGATTGTAAGGGTGAGTATTTACCACCTCACTAAATCATTGGGTTTTCATGGTAAAAATATTCCTCTTTAGCACTGAGATCTTAATAAACATTAGGGTTATACTATTCAAAGCAAGAAAATTGAAGTTTTATAAGCCAAAACACAAAATAAGAGTTAGGGCTTGGGATCAATTCCCCTTACCTGGAAATGAGTCTCTCACAACCAAAGGGATGATAGCTGGTGTTTCTAAGACCAAAATCTCCTCAAGATTCAGAGAGAAATTCAACGTATCGAAGGAGATGTTGTCCAAAGACTAAGTTTCTTCTATATGTTACGAAGTAGAGTACATTTACGAAAAGAGAAAACAAAGAAATATAAGTGAGATTGAAAGATTGAACTCCAAGGAACTTACTTGATATCAAGAGTAAAGGATGTTAGAGCTCAGATTTGGAAGAGATTTAGGATTCAAGGGGGTTTTCTCTGAGGAAAGGAAGTGAGTGACAGAGAAAGAAGTGTGAGAAAGGTTTCTTGGCTTTGAATAAAGTTTTAGATTGAAAATTCCTTAAATACCCTTCAAAACTCGTAAATTCTCACTTGAGCAATGCCATTCTCACTTGAGGAAGAAAATAAGACAAAAATTGCTACTTTTCTGCTAATATTTTTGTTCGAGCAAGGGTATTTTTGCTAGAGCAAAAACACAGCAGAGAGCTACTCATTTCTGTCGTGAATTTTCACTCCAACTGTCACGACTCCTTTTTGTAAGGAACCGAGAACATTATTTCTACACCACTTACTTATTTGAGATAAATAAATAACGAAGAATATAAGTATAAAACTCACTTTTTATTCAAAATAAACAGAATTCTTTATGGCAAATATCTAACAAAATAACATAATAGTACATTTAGTTCATAATACTCAAAATACAAAAAATTTTACTACATCACTCCCTCTATATAAGGTCTCAAAATATAAGAAAAAAAGACTTTCATACAAAATTACCCGACTCCGACTTCTAACATTTCTCCATTGGCCCCTCAGCCTGTGAAGTAGATGCAACACCTGCTACATTTGCTCATGTACCACCATACGATCATCGCAGTACACATGCACACAATAGCATAGACAGAAATGCAAAGGTGAACTTACAAAAATAAAATAAAATTATATATATACATAGAGCAAAATATTAGTCACAGCAACAGCCTCATGCACTCCTAACCCATCTAATGCATAACATGAAAACGGTTTTCAACTGGTTTCACAGCTTAAGTAATCTAGAAGGAATCGAGCCGGTCCAAGAGTGACCCATTCTGGTATCTGGATCCATACAGCACAACTCAACATGCTCTATTGTTACATGTCTACCCACCTAAACGTGTAACTCGGTTCTATAATAATGCAAGACATATATCTCAGCATGATGCAGCACGGTTAAAATCATTTCAATAGCTCAGCTAAGACAAGTTTATAATAAATCAGTCAAATCTTAGTATTATTAAATTAGTTATCAGCAGTTACAGCATATAAAAACAACTTTCAAGTATTAAATCCTATATCTCAGCTTTTATCAAAGAAATCTAACAAAACCAACTCAAATCTTTCTTTAATAGCATATCAAACCGTTCAAAACATAGTTCATAGGCTAAAGTGAGCTCCCCTTACCTTAAAACGGTGATTCACACTAGATCTACAGAATATTACTTGTTTTAATGCAAGATTCGCCAAGATTTGGCTTTAGAACGGAGTCTCTCCTAAGAACACCATGAACTTCTATAAGAAAGAGAAGAAGAGAAACAAACGGTGAGTCTAACTTCAAACTTAGAGAAACTCACTTTAAATCGCTTAGAACGGGCGCAGAATCCTAGATCTAGAGAGAAAATTTAAGTTTAGGAAGGTTTAGTATGAGAGAAAATAGTGATATATGGCCTTGGAACCTTTGAGAAGTGTGAAGAAGTGAAAATTTTGTGCAAAGACCCCCATTTATAGGGAAAAAAATTGGTATTGTTCACGCCGGAGGTATTATTCACAACGCTTTACTGTTCATGCCAGAGTTAGTATTCACGCTGCCATTGTTCACGCGTTTCGCATTGTTCACCGACATTGTTCATGCGTTTTGCACTGTTCACTTTTTTTAAAAAAATAATTTCAATCTCCATATAAATCTATTTCAATACCAAACAATCCTTCAATTTAACATTTGACAAGTACAAAGTATTATAGATTACTCAATAATAAATTACAGGCCTGACACCAACGATAGATTTCTCACTTGAACGAGAGCACAAACTCTTCCATTTTGAAAATAAGAAAAATACAAATGAAAATTAGCATGTTACAAATTTTCTAACAAGTTGTTATGTAAAAAGTGATTTTCTGTGACCTACAAAGAAGATTTGTTCTTTGTAGATTAATATGTGAGTCCTATGTTTGAATTTTTAAAAATAGGTAGGTAGAGGAGAACAACCTTAATGATTTCATAACATTTGAATTTAAAAATGAATAAGTTATGATTTTTCTAAGAATATGATATTGAAATATAATACTGTGACCTGCAGACAGAAATATGACTTGCACACACACAGAAGTTATTGCAAAGCTCTTAATTTTTTCTCAATATTATTTAAATATTAAAGCAGTTAAAGGAAACATAAAACACATAAATAGATAATGAGTTAAATTTCTCCTCTCCACTTGATCCCTTTCTCAATCATCCAATCCAATCCACATGTATGTTTAGCTGCCTTTTTGTTTAATATTTAATATTTTTCTTTTAATTTTAGGTTTATTAGTTATTAAGATCTAATATTAAATATTTGTTATTTTTCTTCTAGTCATATAAACAAAAGAAGAGTTAGGAGTGTAGATATATATCATCACAACCACTATTACAGATTTAATATTTTTTTATAATTTAAATATTATAAATATTTAAAAATGATAATTCAATATTTAAAGAGGAGATTAACGGTATTCAAAAATGCTAGACTAATTTTATTTTAGATATTATTAATTATTCAAAGTCTGTGTGGACTAATTCATTTATTTTATTTTATATAAATTTATTTGTTTATATAAAATATTTTTTATTCTAATTACAATGTGTCACAACCAAGCAGTCGCAAACGTACGGTGAAAAATGCTTTCAAAAATATTAGAGGAGTCTTCACCAAAGTTTATTTTAAGAAAATCTTGGAAAAATTTTTTAAAATATTATGATCTTTGAAACCAAAAATGAGTTCGCGAGTCATTTACGTGTGGGGAAGGTATTAGTACCCCACAATGTCCGTTTAAAACGGTTACCAAAAATTAATTGTGTAAATTTATTTAAAAATTATTTATTTAATCCCTAAACATTAATTATTTTTATTTTAGAAGAAGAAATATTATTTATTGAGATATTATTTGGGTTATTTTGAAAATTATTTTGACTTGACTAGTTCAGTTTCTGCTCCTACGTATCTCCGGGTGCAATGGAGAACTCAAAGTCACGTAGTTCTATCTAAAAATTATAAAATTAGTTGATTAAAATTAAGTTTAGTAAAAGAAGCTTTTTTGAATTTAAAATTATTTTGTAAAATTATAATGTTTAGAATACAAGATAACGCGGTTATACATGTATCTACGAGGAACAATATAGAAAGTGAAGGAAGATCACACAATTATACTGCAAATTGTTAAAAAATATTTTATTCGTAAATGAAGTATTTGAATTATAATTTTGATTATGATTAATGTTGAAGGAGAATTTAAGATAGAGTAAGCTATACATTAATATCTTACAATTTTTTGACAATCAAAAGTAATGTAAATCACACAACGGTATTGCAAAAATTTGTATAATAAAATAAAAAATGGAGAAATAATTGATTATTTAATTTGTCAAAATTAGAAATACAATTGAAGAAATTTTAAAATATGAAATTAATTTCATTTTAATAAAAAAAAATTTTATTTGAATTGATTAAAGAAGATACTCATTTAATAAAAATATTAAAAATTTCATTTGATAGATTTGTATTATATAAAACCTAAGGGAAATGTATTCACAATATAAGATAAAGTAATCATAAATATAAAATTAAATCGCATTAATATTCTATAAATATATAATAAATAAAATAAAAGATAACAATTCTAAAAAGTAGAAAAAGTCAACATAAAAATTAAGATATAAATAATGAAATATAAAAAAGGGAAATGATTTATTGTTAATGTTAAAATGAGATAAACAAAACAACTCAAATATAATATTGTAAAGTAAATGGTATCAAGAGATGCTAAATAAAAAAAATTAAATAAAATTATTTAAACTAGGCTAACATAAAAAAACAAAAATAAATAATAAGAACTCATTCATTAAATAAATTAATATTTATCATAATAATAAATAATAATGATGATGAATAAATAAATAAAACTGAAATAAGAAATTGTATGTTGAACTAAATAATAAAAAAAGTAAAAATTAAAATTAAAAAAATTGGACCAAAAAATTAATAAAAAATAAAAAAAGGGTTAAATGGTCTCAAATTTAAAAATTTCAGATTTGAGAAGGAAAGACTTTAAGGTTAGGAGTGTGCCTTTCTCCAAGAAAAAAAAAAAGTTATGAAAAGGTGGAGGTGAGGTTAATGGAGGCCATGGTTTTGAGTGGTGAAAGTTAGTGTGAGGAAAAGGAAGAGGAATGAGAAGAGGTAGGGAAAAAGTTTTTTTTATGGTGAGTTTTGTTTTTGTGGATGATGATAGATGGAGAAATGGGTGGAGAGGTGGTGAGACATGGATGTTTGAAGTGGTGGTTTGAAACTTTTTTGCCATTTGGGATTGATTTGATATATTGATATAGAAAATGTTTATTCAAAATATAAATATGTATGAAGAAGAAAAATGTATAAAATGCATGATAAAGCTATCAGAGAAACCATGATTTGTGATGGTTTGTGGTTAACAAATAATAACAAGAATTATGAGAGAACATTAAGCTTTGACTAAAAACCAAGGTTTCTAGGCAGATAATGGGTTTAGCCAAAAATAAAAGTTGCACGTGAAGTAAATCAGGTTCTAAACTTTTGACAATAAAGTAAAAGGAACCAGTCAGGTTCTGGGGTTTGACAAAGAAGTGAAACATGCTAGTCAGGTGCTGAGTTTTTGAGAGAAAAGTGAAATGTGTCATTTAGGTTCTAGGCTTTGACAGAAAAGTAAAATGTGTCAGTTAGGTTCTGGGACTTTAACAGAAAAGTGAAATGTGCTAGACAGGTTCTGAGCTTTGACAGAAGAGTGAAATGTGTCAGGCAGGTTCTAGGCTTTGACAGAAAAGTAAAATGTGTCAGTCGGGTTCTGGGCTTTGACAGAAAAGTGAAAAATGCTAGTCAGGTTCTTAGCTTTGACAGAAAAGTAAAATATGTCAGTCAAGTTCTGGGCTTTGATAGAAAGGTAAAATGTGCTAGTCAGGTTTTGGACTTTGACAAAAAAGTAAAATGTGTCAGTCAGATTCTGGGCTTTGACAAAAAAGGTAAAATGTGTTAGTGAGGTTCTGGGTTTTGAGAGGAAAAGTGAAATGTGATAGTCAAGTTATGGGCTTTGACAAAAATGTAAAAAGACTTGGACAAGAAAGGTAAAGAAAGTCGATCAAGTTCTAGATTGCAAAAGAAAATAAAAGGACAGTCAGACTCTGGACCTTAACAGTAAAAGTAAGATAGAAAAATAAAGAGATCAATCATCTTCTGAATTTTGTTGAAAGATAAAGTACCAAGTCAAATCCTGGACTTGGATTGAACATAAAGGTTGTGAGGCAGATAATGAATTTAATTAAACTTCAAAAGGTGGCAATGGATAAAAATAAATACATGTTAATGTAATTATGTGATTGCACAAACTGGATGAATGTTAACACTTGGAATGAAGTTATTGCATGATGAAGTCAAATGATGTGATGAGACATTAAATCAAAACAAACTTTTTTTTTTTGGGATTCTAATTTTCCAACCTTATCAGAACATGCACCTCAAGGTTCATGAACGAGTAAGCTCTTTGGTCAGGATCAATTTTTTCATGAAATCTGAGTTAGGTAAGACATCAATCAAATTGGGCTACCATTTTTTTAAATTGTCATAAGGAGTCGACTTCTTCTATCACACTGAACTTATCAGAAAATTCATCAAACTTACTGTGTGGATTTTAGAGCCTATTCTTGTAATTGTATTTTCTTATTACTCTTTCAACAATTAACATGCTTCCTTTCAATATATAATTACTGAAATGACAATTGAAGTTTTGGTTAACATTGTTGAAAAGTTTGAGTAAATGATATGGTTAATTTACAAATAATAAGATATGGTTAATTTACAAGGAAGACTTATGGAATGAGTAATGGAAAAAACAACGACATAAGTAATGGAAGAAACAAATACATAAAAAAAAAAGAATTAGGATGACTAAAAAAAGAGTGAAGTATTGTGCTACTTAAGTGACACCTTTCTGATGAACAGTGCTAGTCTTTCATGTAAATTGACCACCCATTAACAAAACTTTCAAAAATAATTGGCCCAGTTGATGAATCCAAACTTTATAGATATTTTGTTTGGTTTTTATAAAGTTTTAATAGAAAAATTAGATTTAGAGGTTGTAAATAACATTAAAATCTTATTTAGGTAGAAAACAATAGCTTTCTTAATCTTTGTCTTATTTCCATTAATTTTTGTGAATATATTTTGCAATTTTGATCATTTGAATAATTGTGCAGGAAATTCTAGACAAATTTCATGAATTCCTGGCTCTTTGGAAAAATATGAACTGAGAGTATCTACTATCAGATACCAGAGTAATCACTCCAGGGAGCTGGTTACAAGGGATAGACCAGAGTAATCACTCTCAGAAATGGGAGTAATCACTCCAGAGACGCCCAAAAGGAAGTGCCCTGCGCGTGTTTACTCTCAGAAATGAGAGTAATCACTCCAGAAAGGGAAAAAGCTAAAGTTGTTGCGCGTGTTTACTCTCAGAAATGAGAGTAATCACTCCAGAAAGGGAAAAAGCTAAAGTTGTTGCGCGTAAACACTCTTGTTTACAGAGTGATCACTATGGGGCCATGTCAGACTTAGTATATATAGACTTTTAGAAATTAGGGTACGGAGATGATTCATTTTCCTTAGATTCTTTTGCCACTTTTGGAGCATTTTGCAGAGCTTAGGATTCTTGGGTGACAGCCAGGGATCCATTATAGGTTTTAATTTTCAATTTTCCTTTTGATTCTCCTTGATTTTACATTAATGTTATTTATGTTTCTACATTTTCTTCTTTCATTTGTGAAGCCCATCCATATGGAGGGCTAAATTCTCTTGTAATTCTTAGTCAACTCATTTGGTTCTTGAATTCTTGGGTTTAATGGCAATATTACTCTTTCTTTCCTTGGATTTATTAACTCCAATCTCTGAATGAAATGAAATTTACATGAGGGGAACATTGCGTAATGAACCCTAAATTACCCAAACAAAATTCTAATCTAAAATTGCTTAATTTTGATTAATCTTTGAGATTGCTTAATCTTAGGGATAGAGGTTGGAGCCAATTAAAATGCTTAATTTTAATTGGGATGCTAAAGTTAATTTTCGCTTGTTAGATTAACTTAATTCAAGGGAAAAATAGAGGATTATTGAATTATTTGAAAGAATAGGGATAGAACTCATTGATTGACTAGGGATTACTCTTTTTAATTGATTGAATTTCATTAGTTTACATTCTGCTCTTGATTAAAATCTGAAAATTGACAAACCTTCCCTCAATTTACTTGCTTTAAAATATATGTTTACACTTGTTCGATGTATGTTCCCAACCAAAAGTTCCTTGGAGATAACCTAGGACAACACCCTAGTATTGCATTTATATCTTGCATATTTGATGAGGATTAACGACAATCTTTGTGCATAACGAGTAGCGAAAATTCGTTCCATCACCAGTTTGATGTTTTGGACTCAGATTTCACTCGATTCAACTTCAACAACTTAAAATTGCCCCAGTTCAGAATTTTACCATGACACATTGCTCCGGTCTGTGCCGATTGCTGGATTTGACTTCATCATCATAAAATTTGCCCCAAATTAATGCTTCACTTCATCATATTGCCCCAGTGTGAAGGATTTTCTTACAACTTTTTTTTGTTTTTTTGCCCACATCTCTTCTAAATTTCCTCGTTTTAGGTTTTCAATATAATATAGAATTTTAGTTGACCCTAATTTTTTCCTGAGTTTCTCTTTCAAGTTTTCAACTCACCAGGTCGCTCTAACTTTTGCCTAGGTCGCCCTCTCGGGTTTTCAACCTAGCAAGCCACTTTCTTTAATTTCTTTTTTTCTTTTTATATATATATTTTTTATTTTTGTTTTAAGCATAATATTTTTTAATAGCATCAGAATTGATAGGGCTTGGTAGACCTTTTTCATCCATTTTTGTGAGGATCAAAGCTCCTTGTAAGAAAACCTTCCATCAATTGATTTTTGTTAACAACTTGAAGATTGACTTATAAATGGCAATTAATTGGCATATGAATAAGAAAATATAATTCAATCTTTCCCAAAAATTTATGGACATTTTTTCAGTGCGAGGGTGTAACATCCCAATGGTTGCCATTACCTTGACAAGATTAATCTCCATTCTATTTTGACTAACTATAAACCCCAATAATTTGGTTGATTTACCACCAAAGGTACATTTAGCTTGGTTTAACCGCAATTTGAAATTCCTCAACTACTTAAACAACTTGTGTAACCTCTTCCATAATCTTCAATAGCATCTCAGGTTTCATTATCCTATATTTTGCTTAACTGAGAAACATTTTGTCTTCAGTGGTAATCCATATTCAACCATGCTAACACTCAAACCTAACATATCTTGATATGACCATACAAAAAGGCATCACCATAATCATGCAAGAGCTTAATCAACTTGTCACACTCTTGTTCTTTCATGAGGGTACATATTTTGACTTCTCTCTTATCATTTTCAATCCCCAAATCAAACATCTCTGTTTGTTCTTCATGGAGTTGGATTTCTTTTGCATCTTGCTCGATTAATCTTAGAAATTCTTAGAATAAATCACAACCATTATCATCATCTTTGGCAGTTTGATTAATGGGACAATCACAATTACTGGATGAAATACTAGCACTGTTACTTTCAAGTATGTCACTTTTGAATATGCGTTATATGAGAGTGGAGATAGAAAAGACAAAATAAACGACAAGATTCAAATAATAAGGAAGGATGACTCAATAGATAACTGAGAATTCAAAATGCATTTCTTTAAAAATATAATTTAAAAGGAAACATGTGTCCCAACTTACAAGATCCACTGATATTTCAAATTACAAAAGAAATCTTACATCAGTCTTTTCAAAAAGTAAGAATATTCTAAAGCTTTAGGACAAAGGGATAGGATTGGCTTCACATGATTACTAAGAATAGGTATTAAAAATCACAGGAAACTTGATGATCTCTCAATTCCCAGTTTCTGTGTTCAACGGACAAAGTTGGTATCTGCAACTTTTCTTACTAAAATTTGGGATGATCCTTTTTCAATGGCATTTATTGATGGTCCTCCATGCCCTAGGAGAGGATTACTCCTAATGTTAGAATTATCCTCCTTGAAGTTCAGCCATTTGGCACTTTGAACTTTAGTGCTCTACAATTCTCCGTCGAATGACCAATACTACCAGCATAGTACTCACATTTTGCATTTGGATCATACCCTCTTGGATAAGGTGGTTCAACAGGTTTCATTGGACATGGTACAACAAGTGAACTTTGAAACAAGCAAGGTAACAACTCTGTGTATGACATGGGGATTGGGTCAAAATCAACTTGCTTCATTTCTTGATTGTTTTGGGGTCTAATATGGTTGGCATTTGAGTTTTTGCTTAAATCTTGGAGTGGTCTGATAGGTGGTGTTATGAGAGAAGTAGTTGTAGTGGATTGGTAGGATCGTGGTTGATAAGATAGAGAGTTGAGGTTTTGTGAAATGACAGTGACATATGGATAAGAAATTTGAGGGGTAGGTAATACATGTTGGAAATGATATGGTGTCTGGTGAGGTTTTATGAAAGAAACTTCTCTCTGGTGGAAAGTCACAGCATTAGTTTCTCCTTTCTTCCTTCCTAGACCATTTGTGAATTTATTAAAGGATCCGACATAATTGTGGAATATTTTACCACTCTTTATTCCTCTTTCCACTCTTTCCCCGATAATCACAATATCAGAGAAGTTTGACAAAACACTTCCAATCATCCTATCATAGAATGGTGATTGGAGGGTATCAATAAACATTGCTACCATTTCCTTTTCGGACAAAGGGGACTCCACTTGAGCTACAACTTCTCTCCATCTCTGGGTGTACTCTTTAAAAGTCTCATCCTCCTTCTTTAACATGTTTTGCAATTGTAACCTATCGGGAGCCATATCAATATTGTACTTGTATTGTTTCAGGAAAGCATCAACCAAGTCTTTCCAACTACGAATACGAGTACACTCAAGATGCATATACCAACTCAAAGCTCCCCCAATCAAACTATCTTGGAAAAAGTGAATTAGCAGTTTATCATCATGGGCATGTGATGTCATCTTCCTACAGTACATGATCAGATGACTCTTTGGGCATGTCGTTCCTCTGTACTTATCAAAATCAGACACTTTGAATTTTGGAGAAACTATCACATCTGGGAACAAGCAAAGATCCGCAACTTCCCCAATGCATAGCTGCTCCCTTCGATAGCTCTCAATCTTTCTTCCAATATTTGCAATTTTTCTCTAGATTAGAAGTACTCCTTTAAGTAATTGGGCTGAGGTTCTTCTAAGGTCTTATGGGAATGGAATGGTGATATGGCTGGGTTTCCATCAAGGCTAGGATTAGTGATTTGTGGTTGGTGATGGATTGGTGGGTTTAAGGTAGGCATAGTGTGGGGTATATGAGCTTATTGAGGATGGGTATTTTGATGATAAGCATATGACGAGATAGATGCTTGGGTTGGTTGGATTTCTGGACCTGAAAGTTTTGTAGGGTTAGGTTGATTTGGTGGCTGGCTAGTGTTTGGTGGGTTCTCAGCTATCGATGGTGTATAACCTTGGGGAAGGCCATATGGGGGAAATTGGACATCTTGTTGATTGAAAGCTTGTTGTGGAGGCCTTTCTACATGCAAGATCAAAGGCACCATTGTTTCATGAGGAGGAAAACTTTGAGACGGTCCTTGTGTAGGGGTAAAACCTGGTGGATAGGTAGGAGTGGGTTGTGCTGGAGGTGCTTGAGTAGGGGTCCTCTCTGTGGTTCTTCTCTCTAAAGACTTCAGTGCCTCTAGGATCTGTGTCATCTAACTCATCCATGATCCTTGTTTGAGTGCGAGTTCTATAAGGATGCTTTAGAAAATGTTTTCCCGTTATTTTTGTTTAAATTTTTCTGTGAGTGATGCAATAATAAAAAAAATGATGCAGTCAAAAAGAAGTTAACACAATGAAGAACATGTTTAAAGAGAAAATTGAAAACTTGAAGAATTATCACAGTTGTTGAACATCTTTTGGTTTGAAACTTTTTTGCCATTTGGGATTGATTTGATATAGAAAATATTTATTCAAAATATAAATATGTATGAAGAAGAAAAATGTATAAAATGCATGATAAAACTTACTAGATGTTCTTGAAAAAAAAAATGTTGCTTGCCTTTTTGTTCTTCTTCCTTTCCACTAACCTTCCTTTCTCTATATTTTTCTCTTTTTCTCTCAAAGTTTAAGAATGCTTACTCTCAAAATTTTTAGCCTCCTTTGATGCCTCCTTTACTCTATGCTTCTTTTTTCCTTTTATTGCTAGGGTTTTTACAAAAGGCAAAAAATTCTGAATTTTTCCTTTTTTATGTATAAAGTAGCATTGGTTCAAGAGTTTAATTATTTGTTATATTCTATTTTCTTTTTAAAAATTAATTCTAAATTTTTTCTATTTTATTAAGACAAATTTTTGTTTTTTCTTTAAAACTCTTTGATTCCATTCTCCTTTTGTAATATTAAAATTCAGATTTTATTTTAAAATCAAAATTTTTAAATCAAAATTTTATTATTCACAATATGTATATTTGGAACTGTGTTTGAATTATATTTGCATTTCAAGTTTTATGATATAATGTTAAATGAAAATTATATTAAAAAATAAAGTTATAACTAAAATAAGTGTAAAATTTAGATTTTTTTTACTTCAGTTACGATATAACATATATAGAAAATCTATTATTTAATTTTTTTATATTAGTTGTTATTATAATCAATATAAAATATAACGATTTACTACATCGACTAAATTTACATTGCCTTTCTAAGCAACATAAAAAGTTATATTTAATCGACATAAAATATTATCTTTTACTAATAAAAAAAAAGGATTAGCATCAAAATAAAAGAGCATTGGCTAATGTCTTTTAGAAATTCAACTTTTTTTCCCATAGTAGACGACCAACAATGCCTTATTAGCAATCGATTTTGTGTTTTTCAGTTAGCCGTCGAAAATTTAATTGCTATTTTGGTGACTTTTTTTTTTTTTTTTATCAAATTTAACAACTTGGTTGTTGTTGTTATTGGTTGCTAAATAAGCCACTGATTAATGTTGATGGCTGATTTCTGTGACTATTCATTTATTTTCTTATTGTGCTAAAAGAAAAACCTAAAATAAAAATTAACTACAGAATGTCAAAGTGAATAATCAGAAAAAATATGAATGATTAAATTGTTATTTTTTTCTTCACTGAAAAAATAAAAAAAGTTAGCCACTGTAAAAGTAAAATTTTAAATTTACTTTTCTTTACATCATTTTTTCTTTTTTTAATTTTATTTCTCTTTTCTCTTGTTATTTCATATAAAAATGTTATTTTATAAACAATTATATGCTAGGATTTCTTTCCATAAGTGAAAGACAGAAAAGCAAAGGAAGTAATCCCTAATTAGCCCGAGTAAATAAACTCGCAACAAAGAAATATGTACGAGAAAAATTAGAGTCGACAGACAACAACGGACTGTCCTAATTGATAGCACCCCTGTCCAATCCAAGCTCGACAACGTTTTTGACGAAACCACCCTGGTTTTGCAAACCACCTTTTATCATCCGTTTTATTTTTCTCCTTCCCACTTTCGCTTTTCTTTTCCTTTTCGTCGAATATAATAATAATAACCAATCATTTTTCGTTTTCTATTTTGTTTTATATTTTCCCACTTTATAAAAATGAATCAGAAGGAGACTCGCGGTCATCTTCGTCTCACTCTCTGCTTCTCACGTACATAAACATCGATAGCATAATAGAAAACATAGAATTCCATATCATAAAGAAAAACACCAAGAAATAAACATAGAGAAAATATATCGATAGAGGGAAATTAAAGGGTACTTCATCCTTGTTAGCGGTCATGATCTGTTATTGAAATTCGGGTGTGAATTGTCCTTCTTGCCGTGTGGTGGTTGCAAGAGAGGATCGGAAAGATAGTGTTAAGAAGAGAGAGAGAGAGAGAGAAACGTATAATATAATAGAATACAGAGAGATATGGGAAGGGGAAGGGTGCAATTGAAGAGGATCGAGAACAAGATCAATAGGCAAGTGACCTTCTCAAAGAGGAGAACTGGTTTGCTCAAAAAAGCAAACGAGATCTCTGTACTTTGTGATGCTGAAGTGGCTCTTATAGTCTTCTCCACTAAAGGCAAACTATTTGAGTTCTCCAGCGATCCCTGGTACGTAATTTACCATAACTTTACGTAAACCACTCTCCGTGTTCTCCTTTCTTCTATATCTCTTTCTAATCCCAACTTATATATATATTTCGTGTTATTTTTTGTTTTATAGTTTTTCTTTACCTAATTATATTTAATTTCTTTGTTTATATACGGATCTCCGTCAATTATGTCTACTGTGTATATATTCATGCCTCTTATCGATGGTTAATATTTTCCCCTTTTTGTTGTGGTATTCTTTTGGTTTTACCCCCTAATATTCAATTAGTTTCTCCCTTTTTTCCCTCTTTTCTAGGTTTATTTTATTTACACGTTTAGTAGTTCGTGATTTTGCTGTGATTGGGTCATCAATTTTTCATATTATATATATACATATACATATATATAATTGTTCGTTTTAATTGTACTTGGAAATATTGTCATCATGCTCTATAGTAAAACATATTGAGCACGAAAGAGCGAGAGAGGAGAGATGGGGTAGTCGACAGGAATGTTAATTTTTGCAACAGTTACGGAGTGTTTTGTGTTGAGTGTGGCGTGGGTGGATTTGGCAGTGTAACTTGAACTTGCTCTCCCCGCATGGCCATATAGAGAGGTACGTGATTTGCCATTTGAAAGAAGCAACCTGATCTGACAAACACTGCCTCAGACACAAATATGAGAAAGAAAATAGCAGAAAAGTGACCGATCACTGTTGCAACAGTGTCCCGTATGTGTAAATATAAAATAAAGCACAAAGCTATATATCAATCAAAACGGCTGTTATGGTGCTGCCAATCATACCCACCAATCCAAGATTCAATATCACACTCGAGTATATACCACTTTTAACCTTGCTAGACTCTAACTCCTATTCCAACATATTAGGACCCGTTTCCGTACCGTATTTTTGTCGAATTTGTATATTTAGGCGTTAGTTAACCTGGTTTCACTTTAGCACCCGAAGTTGATTTTGCCGACATTTTGCCTTGGATAAGTTAACAGGTGTACTGTTGAGTACACACCCTGAGCATGGACAGAATAAAAAGGAGGTAACTAATGGATCAGCACTAAAAAAATATGTTTTGGTCTATATAATTTTCTCTAAATTGTCATTGAATTTCCAATATTTTTATATAGTTTATCAATTTACACATTCTAATTTTGAAAATGAGTTTAACAGCCTTTTCCTTACTTCATTTACAGTCTAGCTATCAAATATAACATAATAATGATGGGGGACTTTTTTTTAACAGTTTTTTCTTCAAATAAGAAATAAATGCACGCTTAACATTTATACCGTGTAGTGCTCGGTGTGACATTTTACATGTTTTTCAGTTACAAAATCTTTCAATTTTTTGAAGGTTTTAAAATTTTAAAATTTACACTCAATTTGAGCCTTTCATTTAATTTACATCTAACGATTAGTGAAGTAATAAATTATAACTCATTAGATATAAGTTAAATAAAAAGTTCAGATCAAATATAAGAGTTTTTAAATTTATATTAGTGTAAGAAGAACCTACTCCTATCAAAAATATATTATACAATAAGTAAAATAACTTTCAATATATATTGATCATTAGGATCTTGGATTTGACAAATAGTTAGATCATTGTTACTTATTTCTATCAAAGTGAGAAGAATTAAGAATATGTTTGATTTTTATTTTAAAAATAATTTAATGTATTTAAAAATAGTATCCAATATAAATTTTTATTGTATTTTATTTTTAAAAATAGTTACTTTATTGAAAGTTTGTAACTTGTAAAACTCGATAGGGATTTTGTTCATAAGGTTGAGTATTCATTACTCTCGTAATGTTAATTTGTTTTATCTCATAAAAATAGAAGTTGGAAATACAGGCCCCATGGGCTAAATACAAGTTGAAAATACAAGTATGGCCCCATTTCCTCTTTTTTTGCAAAGAAGAGAAAGGAATATAAAATTATTGAACGTAGACAAAAATTTTGATGAATGGAAATGTTGAATTCTGGCAAATGGCAAACGGTATCGAGGAGTGTTAGTCTTAGCTCTGGATCAATATTTTCACTATAACGAAAGGTTCGAAATAAGTTGATATAGCCAATGGCTTAAATTACTCTTCCTTTCGTTCAGCGTCAATATTCCAATGTGTCTGAAAATTCATTTTGTACTTATGTCCACTGAATATTGCAAGTCTCTGCGTAATTCTTTTTTTTTTCTTGTGTTAAAGAATTATTTGAATCTTTTAGTTAACAACAATGTGATTTCTTTACCCTTTTAATACAAATAACACATTTGTATGCTGCTATATTTGGTTTCAACTGAAGTTTATCTATATCTATTCTAGGCTTTGTTATCAATGTACAAAATCATCACTCACTTTTACTTTCCTTTGACAACAGTATGGAAAGAATTCTTGAACGGTATGAGAGGTATTCATATGCGGAGAGGCAGCTTGTGACAAATAATCAGCCACAAAATGTAGGCCGTCGTTCCTAAGAATCAATCTTCAACTCATTTAATTGGTCGCTTACTAATTGATGTTTATTGGAGATTATACTCTCTTTTCTATAAACCCCACCTACAACCATTTTACCAATTTACTTTTACAAAACCATTTTTCCTTCGCTACTCTATTGCATGTAAAATTTGGTACTGAAAATTTTCAAGTGATGAAATTTAATTCTTTCCTTCTTGATTTATATAACTTGCCGTTGCTACAGAAAATTGGTAAAATCGGAACACTAATTTTATTATATGCGCTCCTAGGGAAATTGGACTCTAGAACATGCAAAGCTCAAAGCAAGGTTGGAAGTCCTACAGAAAAATCAAAGGTATTAAAATAGTTCGAGCAATGGCTTCTCTGTGCTTTAATTTTAATAAAATATAAAACATTAGAGCACCTCTTTTTTTTTTTCAGGAATTTTATGGGAGAAGATTTGGATAGCCTAAGCATCAAAGAGCTTCAGAATTTGGAACATCAGCTTGATTCTGCTCTCAAACACATTAGATCGCGGAAGGTAAAACTATGCAACCCATAGCTTGCGATATAGTTTGAACTGAATGTCATAGCTATTCTTACTTTTAATTATATATATGCAGAATCAACTCATGTATGAATCTATTTCACAGCTTCATAAAAAGGCGAGTCTTCTTACTTTCAACTTTTTTTAAGTTGCAAACTTGCTATCGTTGAATTGATCAATAAATATTGCCAACAATTTTGTTCTCTTCTTCAAAATAAAAAGTTGAAGCTACTCATGGTTACAACGTGCTTAGCGTAAACTTTTATTTCGGTAAACTACTTTTTTATCAGCCTATAAAGAAAATAGCATTTAAAACAGTGTAATAGGGATACCCCAACCCATCTTCTTCACCCTACAAACTACTCAAACAAATTTTAGGTTCCATATCCCAAATCGTAAAAGAAACCAGCATCAATGAAATTAGCTAGCCTTAAGCTAACTCCATGATCTAATCTTAAATCTATCACTTTTTCCTAAACTACGGTTTTCCTTTTTAAATGTAACCTTATTTCTGTGTATCCAAATGGTTCAAAAAGCTGCAAACCACACGTAAAACCAAGCTTCCTTTACACTTTTTTCCATCAACCCATATTCCATGTTGTACACAAAATGCTCCTTCTCTGTAAATTAAATACTTGGTTATTAATATTATTAGTTACCATAATAAATAAGAGAATTTAATTTTGAAAAGTACCAGTAGTGGGGTTTACAATGAAAAGGGTCGAGCATAATATTATCAACCAATAATATTCAACTTTAATTTGCTTGAAGTTCTTCATTCCAAGTTGGTATTAGAAGTTGTAATTTGAGAGACTGTGTTTCATAAAACCCTAAGATGTCATAATTGTTGATATCACCTATTTGTATTCATTGTGACTGACCATGATAGACTAACCCTTTCATTGCTTTCAAATTAATTTTAAATATCAAATAGGCAACTGTCACCATCTGTCTCTAACCACTATCACCATGACTTTGTCCTATAACCATAGAGCTGCCAGAATAATAGAATGTTAGCAAAGGTGCGTGGCAGAGCAGCCTACAGATCCCATAGATTTGGCAAAGTGGGTGTTTTGCTGTCATGCCCTTTGCGGCTGATTTCGTGGCCCAAAATTAGACTTCTCACGGAGCTGTATATCCTGCCGCCGCTAGAGAGAAATAAAGTCAATTTTCTTTTTTCGCCCTCAAAACAACACAATTTTGAGGATTTTTTAAGGATAAAATGGACTTCCTAACTTTAAAATATAGAGAAATAAGCCGACTTTCCATTATGGCCTCAAAACGACATAGTATTTAGGATTTTTTAAGGGATGAAATAGACCTTGTAGCTTCTTGAATAAATGAAAAACTTATATTGCTACACGTTGCTATGCGGGATTGATAAAAATGCCCATAATGTCACTGGATGAACCACCATCCTTCATTTGGCAAACTAGGGAAGACTAACGTCCAGTCGTCACCACAGATTCCTTCGCTTGGTAAAGCTAAGTTGGAGAGCTTAACAACACTTTTATGGGTTCTCGAAATAATTTGTATAGTATTTGCAGCTTAGTCGTTGATAGTACTTTGTTTGAGGATTTGTGGAATATTGGTGCTATTGACCATATTTATTTTTGTATTATCCCTTCCCTTTTAGTATACACCACATAATCTTAGCAGATGGCTCTAATATACCCATTCATAGATTGTGAAGACATTAAACACTAATCTTTCCCAGATTTAAATAGTGGTTTCATTTTTCTAGACTTTTCAGTAACGTTGATCTAAATTGTTCGATAATCTTTCATTTTCTCTCATTTCGTCTTTTAGCATCTTGTTACAAGGAGGACAAGTGGAGTTTCCCAAAAGAACAAGAAAAGTTGTATTATCTTTGACTCTAGATGTTTAATCTTACGTACGAGGTGCATTAAGATCTCACACCAACTATAAATATGATTAGAGTAACACATAAATAATTTTCACCTTATAAGCTAGATTTTATAATTAAATTGGGCAAAACCCATACTTAAGAATATACATAGTCAACAGTTAAGTACTTATCGCTAGAGTCGTTCTTTCATGAGTCCTTCATACTTCCCTAGTTTCCCATAATTCCCTTATTTCCTTTTTACACGCACTAATCTTCCTACAATACCTTACTTTATTTACACAAAGGTGAAGGCTAACACCAAAAATAGTGCATTAGAGATAGCAAAAGCTTAAACTTTTCTAAGAACAACATCAGACGTTAGAACCTATAATGAGCACTAAAGATATCGTTTATATTCCTTAATTTTTTATCTAAACCAAATGTATTTTTTACACAAAAATTATTCTCAAATTTGATATGACCACTATGAAACTCTCATTTCAAATATTTATGGCAAATGCATACTATGATTCAAACTTAAAAACACTAGTTAAACTAGAAAAACTCATATTGGTTGACCACAAGCTCGTTGGTTAATATTTCTTATAAATTGATACTTTTAATATTTCACTTAATAATTATGACTTTAACTATAATGACATAGTAATTC
Source organism: Abrus precatorius (assembly GCF_003935025.1). Taxonomy (NCBI): domain Eukaryota; kingdom Viridiplantae; phylum Streptophyta; class Magnoliopsida; order Fabales; family Fabaceae; genus Abrus; species Abrus precatorius. Next base: position 16,616,789 of record NW_020874292.1, read on the forward strand.
TTTTGTGGAAAGGGATTTTTATTTTATCACCACCAATCTGATTAGAATTTGAATATCAATAGAAGAAAAATTAAAAAATAAGCATTTATTTTCAGTTACTAAGAAGAAAAAGTATATTAAAAAAGGTGAAAGTTGAGAGATTATAAAGGAGCAAGAGATAAATGATAAATAAATTGAATGTGTATGCATCTGCGTATACCTTAAAATATTAGTCTAGCTAATAGCACATTGGATCGTAAGGTAAAAGTGGGAGCAAAAAATACACTCAAAATTATAAAAAAAGTTTTAAGGTTGAGAAATCTTAGTATTGAATGTTAATAATAATAAAAATGATATATGTAAGACATTGCATATAACATATATTGTAATTAGCTAATTCATTCATAAATAGAGAGCATGAATGAATTATGTAACTATATATTGCATCTAGTATCCGTGATATGTTAAGACTACACTTGTACCATATATATAAATTTTGAATGAATAAGCAACTAAGAAATAAAGTTATCCTTTGATTATAGATACTTTTAGTTCTTGAATTTATTAATACACGCAACTTTGTCCTCAAAAAATTTACAAAATTTAAAATATTTTTTCCTTTTGTAGACTGAAATAAGAAAAATTATGATAATACCAGTTTTACAAATTTAAGAATTAGCTTTTATGTATTGAGATATGAAATTAACATATACCCTGAAAAATAAATTCAGAGACAACTATAGGTTGAGTGTAGAAACTCAACTTTTGAATGCTCTGTCTAGCTTAACTTGAATCAATTATTTTCAAAGTTTGCTAAAATAATTAAGGAATCGGGCATTATTCTCACATTTATATATATGTTTCAGAACAATTGAAATCTCATAATTAACTTGAATCAATTATTTTCAAAGTTTGCTAAAATAATTAAGGAATCGGGCATTATTCTCACATTTATATATATGTTTCAGAACAATTGAAATCTCATAATTAATCACGTTTTAGTAATCTATATAAACAAAAGTATCTTCTTCTTGATTAGTATGAGTGTTATTGCTGTCATAAACTTTTGTTTACTACAAATATATAAGAGAACGATCTTTTGGAATTTTCAAAATGAATATTAATTAAAACTATTTTGATAAAAATAAATAAATATTTTATTATTTAAAACCTTATTTGTACCATAACATTTGGGATATATATATATATATATATATATATATATATATAATACTACACTGAACTTTGCATAATGTTACCAATTACTTTACGTGCAAACAAAAACTGTGTAGAAAAATATAAAGTAAAGAAAGTAAATATAATTTTCTAATAAGCAAAGAAAGGAGTGAGCTGTAATAAATAAAGGAAGGTCTTTGTATGGTGAGATGATTACCCATTCACATTTTGTTTCTTTAGACAAATAATAATTAAAGGTCATATAATATTATTGTAATACAATATTTTAATAGCATTCTCCTTGTTTTTGTCATTATTTGTGATTCAATGTGAAAAGAATAGTTTAACGTGAAGGTCAATTGTGATTTACATATGCGATCTCAACTATTGCAATAATTAAAAATTAAAATATTAAATTTAAATTTGTAGCAAATCACTAACATAAATTCGTCATCATCCATTGAACAAATTGTTCGATTTAATTTTTGATGTTTAAAGAATGCAGGATAAGGCCCTACAAGAACAAAACAACACGCTTGCTAAGAAGGTAATTTTTAATGGTTAATTTATTTCTGATTAATAGCTGTAGTTGACTACAGTTTGTTTGGATCCGGGATATTAAATCTCACTTTACATAATTGTTTTGGTTTGAGCAAAAACAAGATAAAGGAGAAAGAGAAGACACTAGCTCAACAGGCACAAGAGCAGCAAAATAAGAATGTGGATCTTACTTCTGCTGTCCTTGTTCCTCAACCGTTGGAGACATTGAATATTGGGTTAGTATCTTTTATTTCCTAGATCAATAAAACTCTCTAGGCCTCTTTCTGTTTTTTGAGTTTGTGCATGTATCTAAGTATGAATTTGTTTTCTTCTTGTCCTTGACTAATTTGTGCATATAGGGATGCATGATAAACTAGTTGGGCAGGGACATCAACATATTTTGCATCTATACTACCACGTCTGAACAATAACAAGCAAGAGGTTTTCATAGTAATTTGCATGAGGCCATATATAGTTTCCAACCTTGTATATTATCCCATTGTGCGGAAAGAATAGTACCAATAAGAATGATAACTGCTTGGTAAACCATCGATTCAATTTGAATACAATGTACTCTATAAAGATGGAATGCAATCAGGAAGAGTAAAGGAAGCCATGATCACTAGGTTAACAATATGTATCGTCATGGCTTCAAGGATGTCAGAGGCATCATTCATTTTACTAAGCTTAGCTCCAATATTGAATGAAAAGTGATAATAATAAATGAGCTATTTGATGCAGAGGTTCGCCAGAAACTAGAGGTAACGGAGGAAATATTGATGGAACCTCAACTCCAGCCCAAGTTACCCTTCTTCCACCTTGGATGCTTGGTCCCACAAAGGAATAGAATAATGTTAACTACATAACAACTTTCCAAATTGAATATGAATATGGTTGGTACAAAGAGTACCTTTTAAGATGTAAAAAACGCTTGGGATGTTGTTTTGTGGAGCGACGTCAATGACTATAGCTAGAATATCATTTGTATGTAACAAGTCCTTATGAGTACTAAATTTTAAAGCTATTTGGTAAATTATATGGTATGCCTTGTCTAGCTACAAGCCTACAATACTTATAGTTTAATTAAGAGTGTTTGGCTCGTCTGGAAGGTTTAAGTTGAACTTTATATGTTAATCCTTCACGAGATAAATTTGTAATTTACATATAGATAATATATGAACAGTGTTTGGATTATATCGTCTCGGAAGTTTAAAAAGAATTTTTCTGTAAACTTAATGTAAATAACGAGATTAAAAAGCGCTGAAAGGAGTAGAATAAAAAAATAATGAGAACTGTAAAGATAATAAATATGAAAATTTACTATAGATTGAATATGCAACATAACTAAGTACACAAAAATAAAATGTGAACTTAAGGTTATCTTCACAATAAGATATTCACCTGTAAATTTAAAGTTATCTGCTATAAAAAAAATTATTTGTTGACTAGAAAATATTTTCTTAAAGAGAATCACCTTTGATAAATTCACATTTTACTATATTTTTAGTATAGTTTTTGTTAATAAATAAGTAGTAAAGTGTTGAATAAACTTAGGAAAACTATAAAAATTGCATCAATATTCATAATTGTATAAATAGTTAAGAATTTTAGATTTTATTCCAATTCTAAACAATTTGACTTAAAAAGATTTAATTCTTGTGTAGAAGCTTGAATTGAAGATATTTGAGTTGAAAAATGAAGTGAAAAAAGTAGAAGAATTGAGCTTTAAAGATGAAGAATCAAGTGTTATATATTGGGCGTAATTACTCTGTACACATAGAGTTAACAATTTGAAGAAGAAATTCGTGAAGAGCAAGTGAGTAGTAACTCTAGGTGGTGAAAGTGAACACTCCAACAGCAAAAAATATGATAGAACTCTACGCGTGTTCACTCCAAGCACTCAGAGTAGCTACGCCTAAGACTGATTTGCCCTAGAACTTTGTGCGTTAACACTCTATCCACTAAGAGTAACAATGCACAACTATGCGTTAACACTCTAACCATTCACAGTGAACACGCACAAGGTAAAAGCTCAGAAAACACATGTGCGTTAACACTCTAACCACTTAGAGTGTCTACGCAAATGTAACAGAATTTTGAAAATTACTTCTAAGTATCAACTTTGGACGATTTGAGTTTCTAATTCAGTTATAGAAGCTCCTTGAAGACCTTTCATGATATAATCTTCACAAATTATTGTGTGGAAGTGAAAAAAGGCGAGAAAAAACACTATAAATAGAAGTTGAAAGTTCAGATTTGGGGATTGTTCATTTTTTGTTATTTTTCACTTTGTAATTATTTTAACTTCCAAGAGAATTCAGAAAGAGAGGTGGGGAGTGACTTTCAAACTTCATTGCTAAAGGAATCAGGATGAAGATTCACTACGCCAGAAATTCGCTTTTGGAGCGCCTACTTAGATAATGGCTAGTAATAAATGCTTTGTATAAAACACTAAGAGAGCGGTTCCACTTTAACCACTCTCTAATATATACTTAGAGTGAGAGCGGTTCATTTGGAATTGTTATCTAATATGGACTTCTGAGAGCGGTTGTTAAATAACCGCTCTAAGAAGTATATATTAGAGAGAGGTTCCAAATGAACTACTATCACACTTTTTACAATTGTTGTTGCAATGAAGGTAAACTGACTAGCAAGTATACTATTGTTGTTGTAGCAAGTTATAAAAAAAATCTTAGAATCAAATTGAGTTCCAAGTATCGTCCTCAGGGAATAAAGTTCTCAATTACCACTTCACAAGATCACAATTAGTTGAGCTTTACAAATTTCAGATGGAATTGGTATGAATGTATCAAAAATGAAATTAGAAAGTAAAACAGAACAGTTAGTATAAAAGTATACAGTAAACAGATGTAGAAAGAGTAGTTAGGAAATTATTTCACCAAAACTTCAACATTGAATTAATAAAGTTCTGAACTTTCAAGCATTTAGATGGAATGACAATCAGTTTCACGCTATATTAATCAAAGGACAATCCCTTGCCTCAATGAATCTAACATCTAATCAAATCACTATAATCCCTTAGATCTAATCCAATCAAATGCTGCATTAAGTTTAAGAAACCAAAAGATTGCAAGATTAAGATATCTTATCCCTAAGAAACTAATAACCTTGGCAATTAATTCAGATCTGAGAAACAAATTCAATTCCCATTGATAAGAGTTCCTCTATGATTAGTTGATCAAATTTCCATTCAATCACTACTTTAACTGTCACGACCCCTTTTTGTAAGGAACCGAGAACATTGTTTGTACATCCATACTTATTTAAGAAAAATAAATAATAGAGAATATAAGTATGAAATTCTCTTCTCAATTAAAATAAAACAAAGTTTCTTACAACAAATATCCAACAGAACAACATAATATTACATTTAGTTCATAGTATTCAAAATACCCAAAATTATACTACGTAGCTCCCTCTACATGAGGTCTCAAAATATAGGGAAAAAGGACTTTGATGCAATATTACTCGACCCCAGCTTCAATCATTTCTTCACTGGCCCCTCAGCCTGTGAAGTAGATGCAACACCTGCTACATCTGCTCACGTACCACCGTACGATCATCGCAGTATACACGCACACAACGACATAGAAAGAAATGCAAGGGTAAGCTTACCAAACTTAAAATAAAATCATATATAGAGAGCAAAATATTTCTCACAGCAATAGTCCCATGCATTTCCAGCCCATCTAATGCACAACATGAAAACGGTTTCCAACTGGTTTCACAGCCTAAGTAATCCAGAAGGAATCGAGCCGGTCCGGGAGCGACCCATTCCGGTATCTGGATCCAGACAGCACAGCACAGCAGCTCAGCATGAACTTACCGTTACATGTCTACCCACCTAAACATGTAACTCGGCTCTATAATGATGCAAAATATATATCTCAGCATGATGCACACCGCCAAAGTTATTTTAACAGCTCAACTAAAGCAAGTTTATAATAGATCAGCTAAAATCTCAGCATTTTAAATCAATTAACAGCAGTTACAGCTTAGAAAATAGATTTTATTCAAAAGATCTAACAAAATCATATCAAAACATCTTGAAATAGCATATTAAACCGTTCAAAACGTAGTTCATAGGTTAAAGTAAACTCTCCTTACCTCAGAAAGATGATTTACACTAGATCTACCGAATATTACTTATTTTAATGCAAGATTCACCGAAGATTCAGCTTTAGAACGAAGTTTCTCCTAAGAACACCATGAACTTCTATGAGAAAGAGAAGGAGAAGAGAAACGAACGGTAAATCTAGCTTTAAACTTAAAGAAACTTACTTCAAATCCTTCAGAATAGACGTAGAATCTCAGATCTGACAAGAAATCTAAGTTTAGGAAGGTTTAGTATGAGAGAAATAGTGATATTTGGCCTTAGAACCTTTGAGAACCTTGAAGAGGAATGAAGAAATGAAAATTTCGTGTGAAGCCCCCTTTTTATAGAAAATTTTCAAAATTTACTGTTCACTGCCAGAAACACTGTTCACTGCCTTACTGTTCACGCCGGAAACACTATTCAGGGCACTATTCACGCCGGAAAATACTGTGCACGCATACTGTACACGCACTGTATGCGTATGTGACATCAGCCATGACGTCATGATGATGTCACTGATAACGTCAGTAGTCACTGTACATACGCGGTTTTCACTGTTCATACGCGGTTTTACTGTTCATCTGACACTGTTCATACGTTACTGTTCACCTTTTTTTTTTTTTTTTTATAAATAATTTCAAACTCCATCTAAATCTATTCCAATACCAAATAATCCTTCAATTAACATTGAACAAGTATAAAATATTATAGATTACTCAATAATAAATCTCTTGCCTAACAATTCTCCTCCCGAAAATAAATTTTCGTCCTCGAAAATTTCATCGCTCAGAGAAAAGATGAGGGTACAACTCTCTCATTCTTTCCTCCAACTCCCATGTGGCATCACCAGTTACTGGGTCCTAAATAACCTTTACTAACCGAATAGACTTGCCTCTAAGTTCCTTAACTCTAGTATCCTCGATACGAGCAACTGGGACCTCCACAGACAAATCATCTCGTAACTCCACAACATCAGGCTTAATTACATGAGACAAATCAGGAACATACTTTCTTAGCTGCAGCACATGGAAAACATTATGTAGTCCTGACAACTGAGGTGGTAGCGCTAATTCATAGGCTACTAGTCCTCTACGATGTAATATCTGATACGGTCCTATAAACTTAGGTGCTAACTTCTTGGCTTTTAAGGCTCGCCCTACACCAGTAGTACGTGATACTCTCAAGAATACGTGATCACCAACCTCAAATTCTAGAGGTCTTCTGCGTCAGTCAGCATAAGATTTCTGTCGACTCTGGGTGGCTCTCAGCTTTTCTCTATTAAGTTCAACTTTCTCTATGAATGGTTCAGAGATACACTAAGGGTGTGGAAGATGGGGGTGGTAGTAATACCTTGGGGAAGAGAGGGTGGTGGTGACACCAATAGTGAGCGTGGGTGCACCACAGGCCACACACTCTCCTCCTGACTCGGCCTCTGACTAACACTTTTGCCTGGGGGGCTCAATACTGCACATTTTGTATCCGTGGAGCGGGAGCTATTCGGGCGACCATCCATAGCATAACTAAGTAAGTCCCTGAGGTTGAGGGCATCAGGAATCTGTGATCATAGTGCCACGGTGAGCGTTCTGCGTGCAGTGAGGGCACGTGTGTTCGTGTAAATACATGTATTTGTAATTAGTTATCAGTGCAGTGAGCGCACTTGCTTATGATTGATGTGTGTGCCTTGAGTGAGTTAGTTCAGGTGAGTCTTATGCTTATTTGTGTGCTTGTGCTAGAGTAGAGGACTCACCCTTACACTTATTTTTCAGGTAACTAAGACGATCAGCACTGGGCCCCCTGAAGGCAGGATGGATGACACTGCTATAGGACTTAGAAGTTATTTTGGAAATTTTCATGTATATTTGAGTCCTGTAGCAAGCTATGAAACAAACTTGTAATCATTTCCTTTAAGAACCACTTTATGAAATTGAGTTTCTAAACTACTGTTGAATGAAAACCTCTATTTTGTTAACATTTTTATGAAACTCATTTTATTTAGAAATTACAATTATAAGGTGTTACACCGTTGCTGGGGATTTTCATTTTTTTTCAATATCATTAGTAGCAAGGAGACAATTAGATTGAGCTATTTGTTTTCTGTTTTCTTTCTAAATTCTGTTTTTAGTAATTGAATTTCATATTACCTTTTTACTAGTTTTTATACATATTGTTGCTGTCCAGTTTTGTATATTTTCTTTGTCATTATACTTTGTGTTCAGATTAAATGTTTACATGTTAGTTTTCTTTCTTACTTTCTTGTAGGATATTTTGCTAGTATTTCTTCTCCATTATATTGTTCTGTATTTTGATCAATTTCAAGTGTTTTTGCTGTGTTTAGTTTTCTTGTGTTTTATGCATGGGAAAAACAAAAACAAGACTGCTCTTGTGTTTGATCCGGATATAGACAGAACACTAAGAAGGCTGAGAAACAAATTGAGAGCAGGAAATTTAGCAAGCAAAGAGCAAGAGTTGAAATCTACTCCTTGTACTCCTAAATTAGAAGAATTTCAAATTCCTTCTCGTACACCACCAACACCTTAAGAGAAGATAATGGCTGAACAGAACATGATGAGAACTTTAGGTGATTATGCAGTGCCTAATATGCATGGATATAACTCCTCTATAGTCAGACCTACCATACAAGTCAACCATTTTGAAATAAAACTAGCTTTACTTCATTTAGTTCAGCAAGATCAATTTTCTGGTTCAATTTTGGATGACCCTAACTTACATATCTCTAACTTTTTGCAGCTTTGTGACACAATAAGGATGAATGGAATCAGCGAGGATGCAATTAGATTGAGATTGTTTCCATTTTCATTAAGAGATAAAGCTAAATGTTGGCTGAAAACTCAACCACAAGGAAGCATAACTACTTGGGCAAACCTTGTCAATAATTTTCTTACTAAGTATTTTCCACCATCCAAAGCTGCCAAATTAAGAGGTGAAATCACATCATTTGTGCAGGAAGAAGGAGAATCTTTGTATAAAGCCTGGGAGAGATATAAAGAGCTGTTGAGGAAGTGTCCACACCATTGCATACCGGAATGGATGCAGCTGGAAACTTTTTATAATGGAATGAGTCCAGCCACTAGAACCATGATTGATGCAGCTGCGAGAGGATCATTGAATACTAAATCATTGGAGGAAACTCAGCGAATTATAGAGATGATGACTTCATCTATGTACTAAAATTCTAATTCTAGACACCCTACAAGGAGTGGAGGATATGAAGCCAAAATTCTTGAAACTTTCCTTGCACAGAACCAGTTGCAAAGTCAAATATTTTCAGAGCAAATTGCTGCACTAACTCAACAAATAAGCAACTTACAGGCTGCTTCAATCCGGAACATTCAACCTACTTTTGATTTTTGTGGAGGAAATCATGCCAATGGTGCATGTGATGCATCTACAATTGAACCACAAAAGCAAGTTAATTACATGGGAAATTTTCAGAGACAACAACCTTCATTCCCACTTGATTTTCAGTATCCTAATAGCAGAAATCAATAGTGCTCTAATTGGAACACTCAATATTCTACTGCCAAGAATTCTAACTCTGCTATGCCTTTTTCGAATACAGGACCAGCAACACAACAATCTTATTTTCAAAGGATTCCAGCCACTTAACCTCAAGGAAATAAATTTTTTTCCAAACCTATGAGTAAAAAGTTGAATGAAATGGAGGAAACCATGCTGCAATTTATGAAAGTGACCCAAAAAAGCTTCAAGAATCAAGAATCTTCCATGAAAAAACTTGAAACTCAAATCGGACAGCTGGCTAAACAACTGTCCAACAGAGATGAAGGAAGATTTCCTAGCAATACAGTTGTCAATCCAAAAGAACAATGTCAAGCTATGATGACTAGGAGTGGGGCTGTTGTAGGAAGTCCCAAACTAGCTAAAAGAAAGCTGAATAATTCTGTTGCAGAGTAGAAATTAAAATCTGACCTAGATAAAGGAAATTTTACCTTGCTAAAGAGAGAAAATTCAGAAAAAGAAGAGTCTCCAAGAGCTGTGAGAAAGACAAAGCGACAAATACTTGAAGAAGCAAATTAACCAATTGATTAAGAAAAATACAAGAGACTCTATTATCCTCAAAGAATGCCCAATCCAAAGCAAGAAAAACAGTTTGAGAGGTTTCTACATGTCTTCAAGAAACTTCAAATAAATATTCCTTTTGCTGAAGCACTAGAGCAAATGCCTTCCTATGCTAAATTCATGAAGGAGTTGTTATCTAAGAAGAGGAGGCTTGAGAATGATAAAATAGTCCCTTTGACTGAAGAATGCAGTGTTATTTTACAAAGGAAGCTCCCTAAAAAATTAAAGGATCCAGGTTCTTTTAGCATTCCATGTTCCATTCGAAATTGTACCGTGTGATGAATCCATATTTTTACTAGTATTTTACTATAGTTTTAATCCATTTGATAAGGAAAATATTTTGGAAAAAGCAGAAAAACATATAAAAATAAAATGATTGAAGATTTTCTTTAAATACATAGTTATTTTAGCATTTGTGAATTTTCTGTGTAGAAATTAATAATTCAAGCATGTTTTTGTAGAAAATTCTGAGCAAAGTTCATGAAGATGGAAGATCACTAGAAAGATAGAAGAAAAGTAGCAAGTCTGGACTCAAAGAACAAGGTCTATGGAGTTTGAGCTAGGCATAGTCACTATTATCAGTGAAAGTGAGTGTTCCAGAGCGTTTCTTAGAAGAACACATTGTGCGTTGTCACTTTCGCTGGTGAAAGTGAGCGTTCCAAAGAAGTTCCAAATATTTCATGATGTGCGTTGTCACTTTCGCTGGCAAAAGTGAGCGTTCCAGAAAGACTTCATACATAGCGAGAAGCGCATGGTCAATCTCACCAACGAAAGTGAGTGTTTCAGAGAGACCTTCAGCATTGCAAGTTGGGCGTGGTCACTTTTCCTCATGAAAGTGAACACACACATAACTCAACTTCCAACGTTGCCACTTTTTTGAATGAAAGTGATCACTCCAGTCTTCCAGAACATTAGGTAAGCCTGCGCGTGGCTACTTTTGTGAAGTAAAGTGATAACGTGCTTATGGCAGGAAATTTATAAATTGAAGAAATGCTCAGATCTTAGAATCTTTTGTTCATTTTTCATTTCCACTTAGTTCTTGGGTGTGGAGAGAGTCAGAGAGAGAGAGTAAGGACGAACACCGAGCTTCAACCTAGAGGAATCAGATTGAAGATTGATTGAAGATGGCTCTTCTATTTTCCTTCTCCTCTTCTCTTTCTTTTTCTTCCTCTGCTGTAATGGCTATGTAATTTCATCATAGTTAGGGATTGTGGATCCAAAACGAACGTGTTGAATTGATTTTGGATCTAGATTTCAAGTATTGGAATGAATTAAGTGGTTGATTATGCACTTTACGTAGTAATTGAATGAAAATTTGATTAACTAATTACAGAGAAACTCTTATCAACAGAAATTGGATTTGTTTCTCAGATCTGAATCAATTACCAGGATTATAGCTTTCTTAGGAATAAGAGAACTTGATCTTGCAATCTTCTGGTTTCTCATACTTAAAGCAACATTGAATTGAACCAGATCTAAGGAATTAGAGTGATTTGATTGAATGTTAGGTTCATTGAGTTAAGGAGTTAACCTCTAAAGAATAAAACGTGAAACTGATTGTCATTCTTTCTAATTACTTGAAAGTTCAGGTTCTTATTGATTCAACATTGAAGTTTTGGTGAAACAACTCCCTAGCTATGTCTTCCACATCTGTTCATCACACATTTACATATTCATTGTTCTGTTTTTCTTCTGATTTCAATATTTGTCAATTCTAATTCCAAACACTCTTTGAAATTCGTGAAGCTCAACTAATTATGGCCTTGTGAAGTGGTAATTGAATACTTTTATTCCCTGAGATCGATACTTGGGACTCTAACACAGTCTATCATTTTTATAACTTGCTACATCAACACTAGTACATTTGCTAGTCAAATTAACTTCTCCTTAGAAGTGTGACAAGTTTTTGGCACTGTTGCCGGGGAATATTTGTTTTCAATATCATTAGTAACAAGAAAATAGCTAGATTGAGCATTTCTTTTGTTGTTTTGCTCCCAAATTTTTCTGCATATTGTCTAATTTTTCTACATAATTTTTTCCTTTCTTTCTGCATTTTGTGTAGTTTTTTGCATAAATGTTTTGTATTCTTTTGCATTTCCTGCATAATTTTGTTTTTCATTCTTGTGCATAATTTTAATTTTTGTTCTGCATAAATTTTTGTGTTTTCTATATATTCTGTTTTGTAGCTTTTCTGTATTCTTTTGCATTTTTCTACATAATGTTGTTTTTCTTTTTTCTGCATAATTGTAAATTTCATTCTACATAATCTTGTTTTTCATTTTTCCTAGTTACAAATTTGATTTGACTTTTGTTTTCTTTCTTTTTCTATATAAGGAAAAACTAGAAAAATAAGTTGCTCTATTGTTTGACAACAACCAACATGTATCAGAATTTCTATCAAAGCCAAGTTGCAAGAATAGGAGCTTATGAAGCAGATGCTTTTGAATCTTTAATTACTAATTTTTGAGCTGGAGTTGTCCAAACTAACCCCTTGGTTTGTGATTTTTACAGTGAAAACTATGTGAATGAAACCTATGATGTGGATGCACCAGACTTTCAAGAAGAAATCAATTATGGAGAAAATTTTCAAAGACCTGAATCTACCTTTCATTATATATATCAACATCAAGCTAACATGAGTCAGTTATATTATGATTGGAATCAAGAAATGCTTGCTGCAACAACACCATTTTCCAGTTCTCAATCTTCACAACCTTATTTTCAAATATCATATTCTCAACCTCAAGGAGGACTACAACCTTCACAGACTTTTCCAAAAAGAATGAATGAACTTGAAGAAACTTTGCTCCAATTCATGGAATTTACTCAGTCAAGTTTTAAGAATTAAGGTGTATCCATGAAGAAGATGAAGAAGCACATAGGATGAATTTCAGAGCAATTGTTAAATAGGAATGATGAAAAATTACCTAACAATACCATTGTAAATCCAATAGAGCAAAGCCAAGTTGTCTGTACAAGGAGTGAAGTGGAATGTTCAAGTGCTAAAATTGCTGAGAAAAAGGAAGTATTAGATAAATTTGAAGAGAATAATGATCAAGATAATCAATAAGAGGATTGTAGGGAAGAGAAGCTAGCTCTATTAAGAGAATGTAAGAGAAAACGAACAAAGGACTGCAACAAGACACAACCTAAAAAAAGAACCAAAAAGCAGTTGTTTGAAGATGCTTACAAACCAATAGATGAAGCTAAATGCAAAAAGCTTTTATTTCCTCAAGGACTGCAGCATCCTAAGCAGGGAAAACAAAATGATAATTCTATACTCAAAGAGATCCTTGCTGCAGTAACATACCAAGATAATGAGAAGGAGGGAAAGAAACTTAATGAGTATATTAAACTACTGGAAGTCCCTCCACTCTTATTTCTTTCAAGTTCTGAATTAAATAAAGAGCTGCAAGTTAGTGAGAAAAAGGGGAAATGTTTAAAGATAGAGCAAGAGCCGTTATCATCAAAATCATCTTTTAGAACCAAAGATCAATAGGCATCAAGCTAGTGACGTTAAAAGAGCGCTTTGTGAGAGGCAACTCACATTTCTGAATCATTTTAAGCTTTTTGCACTGCATTTGAATTTTCATTATTCATTTTGTTCAATTTTTGCAATTTCATTTCTGTGATTCTGCTGCATCTTTATTTTGGGGTTGATCTAATACATGAATTGAGATTTGATGTTGTGAGTGTGTATTGAGAGGATTAGAGTTGAATAAGTGAGCTATTTGAGGTTTTAGAGATCTTTGATTGATGAAATGAGTCACTATTTTGCAGACTAAAGAATTAGATCTCCAAGAGGTAGACCAGCCATGATATATGCCTCAAATCATGTATTCCAACAAAAAGAAGAAAGAAAATTGCAAATGCAAAGCAAGAAGGAGGAAGTATTGATGTAGCACCACTTCAAAGGATTGAAGATAAGCCAAGTTTGCACTCACCACATGGAAGAATCCATGATAAGAGTAGTGTTATGAATTTTCTAAAGAGAAAATTCAAAGAAAAACTCAACTCACAAGGGAGGAGAAAAATGCACAGTGCATCAAATGAATCTAAAATCTGAAAATTACAAAGGAGCTTAGCCTATATATAGGCAAGCTAACTCAAGGCCCAAAATGGTCTCTAATGGGCCTTAAAACAAGGAAAAGAAATGGGATGGGGATTTGGGCTGAATACATGCCCTAAAACATGGCCCAATACAAGCCCAAAGAAAAATACAAAAGATTTCACCCCATAGCCCAATGGGCTTCCCGAGCCCATGACCAAAATAAAAGGCCCAAAACAAACTATTCTAAGCATGAACAATGCAAGTACAAAAGTATATACATGTGTGATCTGATGACTCCTAGGATCACATCATTCCCTCCTTCTTGGGAAGAATTCGACCACGAATTTGAAGCGTCCTTAAGCTTCTCATGCAAGCCATCAAGGTTGCCTACAAAGTAAAGGATGCAAAATAAGTCTCAGGAAATGTGAAGGATAGGGATCAGGTGCTTATTCATGGAAAGAACCCACCTGAATCAAAGATTAGCCGCTTGACCTTTAGCATTTTATTACAAAATCTCATACAAAAATTAATGAGATATCCCCATAAGAAATTTACATACAAAACTATGGAAGACATGGTTATTAGTATATAAAGTGTAATGTCTTAACAAAGTGTATCCCACATTTCCATTTAGTTGAAATGTGGGATACATGCATTCTCCTTTGTGATATGAACTCATCATTATGCACAAGGTCATGTGTTAATATGATTGGATTATTACCTAATGAGAAAACAATTGATCTATTGCTTATCAGGCCTAATGAATTGGACCTCAAATGTAGCATGTTATTACTAAATGGAAATTGGATCGAGTTCATACACAACATATGTGTTCCTAAATGCCTAGACTCAAAAATTATAACAAACGATCTATGTCTAAAGTACCACAACTCAAAAGAATATAAGAAAATCCTAATTCTACAAAGTCTTATATGAATAAGGAATGAGGTACATGAAATCTTAAAGGGGCAAAAGACACTTGGTGTCCAATCTACTTCTTATGTTATCCTTCAATTAGATGGTAGTTCTTTAGGAATTTCCTTAGGGAACACAACCTTAAAATTTTGTAAAAGAGCTTTGACTCTTTTATCCAAAGAAGAAGGAGTAGTGGCAAGAGTCAAATGACTCATATGGCATTATAGGTACAATGGTTGGCCACTATAAAAGATTCTTTTTACATCTTGCATCTTGGTAAGAAATCCCTCCTTCTTGAGACTTAAGGCAAGCTCATAGTTGCCCTTATCTCCTCTAACTCTTTTTTTACCTTTTTCCTTCTTACTAGGCCTTTGGCCTCTTGGCAAGCCTATGGCCTCCCTTTCTTTGTCCTTTTCTAATTTCATTTTTAATTGGTCTTCCATTACTTGCTTAGGGGTTAGAGGAATCAAAGTGATCCTCTTAGATTCACGGACAAGGGTTATTTTGTTAGAGGTCCCACTGTGGGTGGCATACTTGTCAAATTGCCATGGCCTTCCTAACAAAATATGGCCAGCCTCCATAGAAACTACATCACAAAATACTTCATCTTTGTAATTACCTATGGAGAATCTTATTTTGTCTTGCTTATCTACTAACATCTCACCCTCTTCATTTAGCGACTGAAGTTTGTATGGCTTAGGGTGTGGGGTAGTCTCTAATCCTAGTTTCTCCACTAGCCTCACACTAGCACAATTGGTACAACTTCCCCCATCCACAATTAGTGCACATAATTTGCCTTTGATATAGCACCTAGTGTGGAAAATATTTTCTCTTTGAGACTCATCTAAATCTTTTACTTAACTTCCCAAGAGTCTCCTAATAATTAAAAGATCCCCCTCACTTCCACAAGCTTCTTTCCCACTAGATTGCCTCTCACTATCACTAGAGGATGATGAAGAAGTTTCTTCTTCTTGACTAGAATATTGGTCCTTGCCCTTACAAATCATAACCTTCTTAGTTGGGCATTGAGAAGCAATATGTCCCCTACCTAGACACTTAAAACACTTAATTGATGAAGTCTTGGTACTTCCCTCACTTGTGCTAGGCTTAGAGCTTTGGGTTTTAGGGAATTTCTCATTTCTCTTCCTAAAGTTTGAGGTGGATTTTATTTCTTGATTTTTCTCTTTATAACTATCCTCCTTGCCTTTTCCATCTCCCCACTTAGAGGAACTAGGGTAATTTGAACTAAATTTCTTGTAAGATCCTTTTCTCTTGAGTTGTTGTTCGACCCTCATTGCTTGTTGTACTACATCATCTAAGTCCACATAAGGTAGAAATGCCACAACATCTCCTATTTTCCTATTCCACCCACTTAGAAATCTTGCTATGGTGGCTCTTTCTTCCTCATGGATGTTGGCTCTCATAAGGTAAATTTCCATTTCTTTCCTATATTCCTCAACACTCTTGGAGCCTTGGGTAAGCCTTTGGAGCTTGCTAAGAAGCTCACGGCCATAATACGTGGGCACATGCCTCTTCCTAAGAATGGCCTTAAAGTCTTTCCAATTTTCTATGGGTGGCAACCCTATATCTTTTCTATCACGTGTTTGGTTTGTCCACCAAAATAGGGCATAATTTTGAAAACCTAGGATAGCTATCTTAACCTTATTTTCTACCTCAATACTATGACATATGAAGAGTTGCTCTATTTTCATTTCCCATTCTAAGTAAGCTTCTACATCATCTTTTCTATGAAAATGGGGAACCTCTAGCTTAATTTCTTTTAACCTATCATCTCTTCTATGTCTAGTATCTTCATCTCCAACTCTATTTCTATCTCTTTCTCTATGTCTATCTCTATAATCTTCCCTTCTTCTTCTATCATGTCTTTCTCTTCTAGGGCTTATTTCACTATAACTTCTTTCACTAACCCTATCCCTTCCTCTTCTTTCTTCTTCCCTATCTCTTCCATTTTGGAGATTTGCTAATTCTCTCCTCATAGCTTCCATTTGAACCATCAAATTAGCCACATAGGGTGGAGGGGGAGTCTCATCCCCATTCCTATGGCTCTTATTACTTCTATAACTCCTATTACTTCTATCACTTTCCATTCTTGTTTGCTTTATTTTACGAAGTTACAACACTAAAAGTGGACTCTAATGATTATCCTAGACCCTAACTCAAAAATTTAAAACAAATAAAGATAGGAAAACAATTTAAGTGCTACCAATGCTAGTCGGATCTAGACTCAAAGAAAACTAAGAAAATTAGAATGAGGCAGAAAAGGTGCGAACTCTTACTTCACATCCTGAGATCCTAACATGAAATGCAAAGAATGGAGGGAGGAAAGGATTGGAATATTAGTCCAACACCCGAAAATGCAATGACCCTAATCGCAAAGCTTTAAATCAATCACACAAGCCTAAACTAGCATGTATTAGTTGTGTGCAAAATTTAAACTAAGGCCTATGCACAAATTACCCTATAACTACTTAGAAACCAAAGTCCAATGTCCACTTACAAGGTAAAATTCAACCTACTACAAGTGATCTACTTGCAAGAATTGTAAATTCCCAACCCCAAGCAAATATAATTCTCCAAATACAAGGAGTAAAAGAAACCAAAACAGCCCCTTCACCCCAAGTTACAAGGCTTTGCTCCAAGGAAAATTACAAGTCTTCAAGTCCAATAGTTTCCAGGTAGGATCAAGCTCACAAAGAACACATGAAGTTAGTATAATCACAATTAATGAGGGTGTGTGTGTAGTGTTTGGGTACTCTCCACTCACTCACGTGTTTACACTCAAGACACACATGAGTTCTTAATAAATTTCCCAAAAAATAAATACACAACCATTCAACTCTTACTCATCTTCTATTATGCTACCATGCTTTGAAGGCAAATGAGGCACAATTGGTAACCATTCAATACAAAACTTAAGGATTCCAAAGAGACAAAACAAGAAAAGTTTCACACAATAAAAGCTAAACTCAAACAAGGAGTAGTTATGTGACTAACTTGAAATCAATAAAAGACAAACTAGAATTAAGGCAACTTTAAAAGGAAGCACTCAAAAGGAACCCCTGGAACTCTAGAATGCAACTATCTTGATCAAATTTAGCACACAATCAACCTTGCAATTTAATGATTCTCAAACTATGAACATGTTATCATGCAAAAACATGCATGAATTACACAACATATAATTCTCGGTTTTAACTTTCTCTTTCCTTTTTTTTTCTCCTTTATATGCTTTTGCTCTTCCTTTTCTCATTTTTTATACTATCTCCTTTCAATATTTTGGTATCTTTCTTTTTCTTTTCCTTTTCACAAATACACAATTATAGCACTAATGTTTTTGTACTAATTTCAGCAAGGTACCAAAAATACCTAACAATGAATTACACCAAAATTGAATCAATTTATTGTTGCATATGGATTTGATTTAGACAAAACTAAGCAAGGAAAAAAACATACAACCAATAACACTTGCTAGAACAGAATTAAGACTCTAAGAAAACATCAAATCTAACATCCTAAAACACAAAAATGAATTAAATCAAGCTAGATGAGTTTTAGCCAAGACAAGAAGCAATGGATGGATCTTTTGTTCTAGAAAAGTCCAGCACATCACAATTCACATTTACACAATGTAATAACACTAAACAACTGTCCAAAGTGCTAGAATATGAATCAAACAACTAGAATTGCAAGGAAAACAACCAAGAACACAAGAACAATCATGCATAATTTTGGCACCAAGATTTAGCAATCATAATTTTGAAATTCAACAAACTAAAAATTGAATTTCAAGAAAGTGAATCGGTTAAAAGCTATAAAAGACACTAAGAAACAGAATGATCAAGAAAAATTCAGTGAAAACACAAGATTTTCATTGTTTTGGAGGTTTGAATCAACAATGAACCAATTTGGAGCCAAAAATTGAAAGTTAGCTGATCTTAAATTTTAGCACATGGTTTTGTGTGGAAATTGATGTAGATGAAGGATTTACAATCAGATTTTAAAAATTCCTTGTAGATCTAAATTTTATTTCAAACCAAATTTTGGTGGGAAAAATGAAATGTCATGGATCCGAAAATTGAAGGAAGATTTGTGTAGAAGAGAATGTGAGAATGAAGAATTCACAATTAGATTTCAAAAAAGAAAGGTATAAAAGTGCAGATCTAGAAATGAAGTTTGAAAGCTTTTGACGAGAAAAAATTGTAAAAAATGAATCATCGCCAAAGTAATACGAATTTAGAGAGATTGAAGTGTGTAGATGAAGAATTCAAGGTCAAATTGCATAGATCAAAAGTGAAACAATTCAGATTTGCATGTAACATACCTCTTGTGCCATGCTCTTGATACCAAATGATGTGTTTCTTGAGGAAATCTTCAAGAAAGACCAAAGAATTAGATCTCCAAGAGGTAGACCATCCATGATATATGCCTTAAATCATGTATTCCAACAAAAAGAAGAAAGAAAATTGCAAATGGAAAGCAAGAAGGAGGAAGTATTGATGTAGCACCACTTCAAAGGATTGAAGATAAACCAAGTTTGCATTCACCATATGGAAGAATCCATGATAAGAGTAGTGTTATGAATTTTCTAAAGAGAAAATTCAAAGAAAAACTCAACTCACAAGGGAGGAGAAAAATGCACAATGCATCAAATGAATCTAAAATCTGAAAATTACAAAGGAGCTTAGCCTATATATAGGCAAGCTAACTCAAGGCCCAAAATGGTCTCAAATAGGCCTTAAAACAAGGAAAAGAAAGGGGATGGGGATTTGGGCTGAATACATGCCCTGAAACATGGCCCAATACAAGCCCAAAGAAAAATACAAAAGACTCCACCCCAAAGCCCAATGGGCTTCCCGAGCCCATGACCAAAATACAAGGCCCAAAACAAACTATTCTAAGCATGAACAATGCAAGTACAAAAGTATATACATGAGCGATCTGATGACTCCTAGGATCACATCAAAAAGGCAGCTTGCTAATTGATTTTTGAGAAATGGATGAACTTTTCCTTTTTGTTTGGTTTGATTTGCTTAAGGACAAGCAAAATTCTAAGTTTGGGGTGGTGATAAATCCACATTTTTAGTATAGTTTTGGGAATAAATAAGTGGTAAAGTACTCAATAAACTTGAAAATACCATAAAAATTGTATTAATATTCTTAATTTTGTAGTTAGTTTGGAATTTTTGATTTTATTCTAATTTTAGAGAAAATTGGCTTAAAAAGAATTAATTTTTGTACAGAAGCTTGAGCTGAGACCTTGAAGTTGATATTCAAGTGAACAAAGTTGATGAATTGGGCTTAAAAGATCAAGAATTAAGTGTTATGTATTACGCGTAGCCACTTTGAGTGGATACAGTTAACACTTTGAAGAAGAAAATACAAGAAGATCAAGTGCGTAACAACTCTAAGTGCTAAAAATGAACACTCCAGCAACAGAATTTGTGAAGAGCCTAGGCGTTAATACTTTCACTGCTGAGAGTGATAATGCCCAAGGCTAATTTGCTTAGGAACCTTGCGCGTTAACACTCTCGCCACTGAGACTGTCCACGCGCAGCTGCGCATTAACACTCTGACTGCTGAAAGTGAACACGCGCAAGGCAAAAGCTCTAAACCAGAGTGTCCACGCAAATTAATAGAATTTTGAAAATCACTTTTAAAGCGTCAACTATGGACGATTTGAGTTCCCACCTCAACTATAGAAGCTTCTAGAAAACTCTTCATGATATAATTCTCACAGAATAAATTGAAGAAGTAGAAAAGGCGGAAAAAGGGATATAAATAGAAGTTAAGATTTTAGATAGGGGACTTTTGTTCATTTTTTGTTAGTTTCCACTTTGTAACTGTTTTAACTTCCAAGAGAAGTCAGAGAGAGAGAGATTGGGAGTGACTTTCAAACTTCATTGCTAGAGGAATCAATGTGAAGATTGGGTCTTAGAACATGTTTTTCTGCCTTTTGTCTTCTTCTTCTCTTACTTCTCCTTATTCTATTGTAATGTTGTTCTAAACCTTTTTGATTGGAGATCTATGGATCCAGATTTTATATTGTTATGTAATTGTGGATTTGGATCTTGAGATTTTAATTGAATTAAGTATATGTTCTTAATGCAGTTGTGAACTAATCCTTCATGCAATTAAACTTAGAGAAATCTTCATCAATGGAAATTGAGTTTATTTCGCAAATCTGAATCATATGCCTAGGTTATTGAGCTCTTAGGAATAAGTATCATGATCTAGTAATCTTATAATTTCTAAAACTTAATGCAGTATTTGATTAAATTTCACCTAAGGAATTAGGGAGGTTTAATTAGGTATTAGGATCAATGAGGCAAGGATTTATCGTTTGGTTAAAGAAGTGAAATTGATTATCAATTAACTAAAATTCTCAAGAGTTCATAATATGATTATATTGCAATTGAAAATTTGGTGAACTAATTCCTAACTATTTTCCATAAAGCATTTTTAATACAAAATTCGTACTCTGTTTTTACAGCAAGTTTATTGCCTTTTATTATTTTTATTTCTTACTTTTACATGTTACAAACCTTCCAAACGAATTGTGTGGTTCAACTAATTGCTAAGTTGTGAAGCAGTAATTGAAAATAAGATCCTTGTGGATGATACTTGGGGCTCATATTGATTTCCAAATTTTATTACTTGTTACAACTACTTAGTGCACTTGCTAGTTAGTATTCCTCTGAATTTTTTGTAACAGCTTCCCTACTTTTATACATAAATATCCATTCAATTTCTGTTATTCCTTTCCGTGCTGAATCCACTATGCATCCGTTCAACTCATGAATTTGATCCATGAGTTGTAAATCCATCATCTATGAAATATGGGTGATTTCTTTGCCTCTATTTCACATGTTTTTAATCTAATTTTCCTGCATAGTTCTAACATAAAATAAAAAAATATTTTTATTATTTTTCTCTTTTTAATTTAGTTCAGTTTTGTATTCTGATTTTATGTTCTGATTGCACTTCCCATTCAATTCTTGAATACACTTTATTTTGTAAATAATTACCATTCATACCAAACTGAACATATTTTCTTTTAAGGTGAATTGTACTCACATGTTGCTAAGTAATTATCACCTTTACCATGGTAGGGACTTGGGCCTTGAATTCTCTTTTCTGTGTGCAGTTTACATATATTTTTGCATTCATTTTTTAGAACTTGTCCTACTTCTTAATTGAATATGCTTTGTGCAATTTTTCTTCTAGATGATTGAGACCTTCTTTGCACACATTCATCCACCCTAGAACACTTCCGCCTTAATTACCGTGTTCCAAACTATCATTTTTGCCAAACTTAAACTGCCTAACTCTTTTTCTTACCTTAAGAGAGGAATTTCTTTTGAGTTGCATCAAGAGTGGATGCAATAAACTAAGTTTGGGGTGCTGATTATGACTGTAGTTGCTTGAGGTCACAAACTCTTAAGTTTGGGGTAGTGGACATCATACTTGTTAATAATACATGTAAAAAAAATGCTTAAATTTGAAGAAGAGAATGATTGTCAAAGTCCATAAAATCACAATTGATGAATGAATGAAAAAGAGAGAAAAGAAAAATATAGCAAGGGCCATGTGTTGAAAAGAACCCCACATAAGGTAAAAATAAAAAATTTTGGTAAATGAATGCTTGAACCTCTTAAGCTGCATTATTTAATGCATTCTATTCTAGTTATTGTGTTCATTCACTCAAAAGAAATCCCTTCTCTTAAAAACTCACTTGAGCTTTTGACCCTCCTTGATCAAAGTTAAACCTAACCTAACTCATGTATGACCAACAAAGCCCTCTTGATAGGTGAATTCATTGTATCTAGGTAAAGGAGATTGAGAATATAGGCAAACATAAGGTAGGGTAAGGCAAAATGCATGAATTCAGGGAAACATTTATCTTGAAACACTGATGACTGAAGAGTGAAACACAATTCTGTGAGCTAGATAATTTCTTTGCATGATGTGAATTGCATGAAACCTTACTAGAATTGATTTCAATTTAGTGGGATTTCGCATGAAAATAATTGATATCAATGTGATTTCTTTGTTGAATGAATCCATGATTTTGGAAATAGTGGAAGCGTCAATTAGAGTTTAAGATTGAAATGAAAATTTTTGAGAAAATTTTTTTTGGATAAATATAACCCTTTACATTCAATTTTATTGAGTTTTAGTTTGCTTAGGGCCAAGTAAAAGTTTAAGTTTGGGATTGTGATGAATCCACATTTTATAAATATTTTGTTTATTTGTTTATAGATTTTTAACAGAAAAAATAGACTTAAAAATGATAAATACATAAAAATCTCATTTAGATTAAAAATCAGAGCTTTCTTAATTTTTGTTCAATTTACACTTATTTATGTAAATATATTTTGCAATGTTGATCATTTGAATAATTATGCAGGAATTTCCAGGAAAATCCCTTAGATTTTTGGCTCTTTGGAAAATATGAGATGAAAATCAGAGAGCCAATTCCAAGGGACAGGCCAAAGTAAACACTTTTAGAAGCAATAGTGATCACTTCAAAGCCAAAGGAAGCACTCAGACCTTACGAGAGTCCCAAGTTGTAGGACCTGCACGTGTTTACTCTTATGAGCGAGAGTAATTACTATGAAAGGCGTCAAACTTAATATAAATAGATTTTTACCATTTTAGGGTAAGAGCTTTTTGCCACTTTAGATTTTTTTCCGTTTTGGGGACACTTTTGTAGAGTTAGGTCAACTTTGGGTAATAGCCAAAGCCACATCCTAGGGTTTGATTTTCTATTTTCTTCTTACTTTTCTTTGATTTTTACTTTGGTGTCATTAATTTTTCTTGATTTCTCTCTTGTAATAATGAGACCCATCCTTATGGAGGGCTAATTTTCTTGTAATTCCTAGTGAGTTCATATAGATTCTTGAATTTTTTAGCCTTTAATGTTAATATAAACCACTTTTCTCATGAATTTCTTCTTTCCCCAATCTCTTAGAACTAAGTTAAGAGTTGAATGTGAGGGTGTTACTTAACTTCTAATTCGTTTTTAACAAATATTCTAAACTTGATTTGCTTAATTTCGAGTTTAATTCTAAGGTTGCTTAATCCTAAAGATTAGAGATTGGAGCCCATTGATTTACTTAATTTCGTATGAGAATTTAAAGTTATTTTTTGTTTGTTAAATTAACCTAATTTAAAGAAAGGATAGAGTATTAAATCTTAAGAGGAATTGGGATAGAATCTATATGGACAAACTAAGGGTTATTGTATTCTACTTATTGAACTTTACAATTTGATTTTTTGAGTGAGTAATTTGCAATTGGAACTACAAAACTTTCCCATTTACTTGCTTTCTGAGTTAATGTTTACAACATGTTTGATGTATGTTCTCATCCAATATCACTGGAGACAAACTATGATTGCATCCTAGACTACATTAATTTTTCTGCATATTTTAATGAGAATTAGCAACAAATATTTGCGATCATCACTTACTTTTATATTATCTCTTTTCTCTTTTTCTTTTCTTCCTTATCCAAGTCTTATGCTTAATCTAAACACAATAATAGAATATAACTGGATTTTAAATGCAGGACACACTAAATGTATGCAAAGGCATGGATAACATGGTAATTAAATAGTAACATCATTATCCGGAACACATAAATCTTGGAAAAAAGATAAGCCCGTTATCACACAATTTAGGTAGCAGACCAAATTGCAACCTCTGAATATCCATCTTCAGTGGCACATGCTCGGAACATGCCTGTTGTGTTATAAGGCATTGCCAATTCTCCTGCAGCAGAAACAGCAACCAAACCAACAGTGCCCTTTGGTGTGCGTTCATGTACAACACAATTAGCAGCTTCCTTAAGAGAAACACCTTTGAACTCCATCAAGGCAGCAACATCTCTTGCAACAGTGGCACGTAGTATTGCTTCACCTTTCCCTGTTGCTGAGACAGCACAAAGCTCGTTGGCATATGTCCCAGCACCTATGATAGGTGAGTCACCAATACGACCAACCCTTTTGTTCACTAATCCTCCAGTGGATGTAGCAGAAGCTAGGTTCCCATTACTATCAACAGCCACACACCCAACAGTTCCTAGTTGACTATCACCATTAGCAACAATTGGTGTTTCTTCCTTGGTTCCATTTTGGATGGGTTGAGTATAATCGATCTACATGTTTTGATGCACAAAAGCTATCAATACCATATGGGGGGAATAAAATTAATTGTCAGTGATTGATGTAACAAATACATATACTTCTGTTTAGGTGAAATTTTGCAAACTAAGCATACCGCATTGTCCATACACAGAATTAGGCAAAACTAAATACCTGGACCCTGTTGGCTTCTTTAGCCTGCTGTAGTTTCTCAACATTTTCTGCAGTAATAAAATGGCTGGGATCTACGGTCTCAACACCCTGGAACCAAAGAGTTAATGGTCACTGATGAACTATGAGCCACAAGCTATAACTACTCAAGAAGAGCTGCACAAATTCAAAATAGTGAGAACCCATTTAACGGGTGTCAAGCAAACATTTCCAATTCTTTATTATACGCAATGATGGTTCAAAAGCACCTCAAATGGAAGGAGCATAGTAATTCCCACGGTACAACCAGTTTCACCTCAAATTATGGATGGTTGTAACTGGGATTCAACGCTGAATTTTTAGCCATCGTAAAATAGAAAGGAATAGTATTTTTCAGAGCTTTTTTCAATTAATCAGGGGAAATAATCTTTACCAAATACACTGTAACCATTAACGAAACTCACTTGTTCTTTGGCAAATTCCTCAGCTCCATCAAATGCCAGATATATGTGAGGAGTCTTCTCCATGACCAATCTTGCTAAATAAATGGGATTGACAACTGTTTTGATCCCAGAAACAGCTCCACATCTTTTTGTGCTGCCATCCATAATAGAAGCCTCCATTTCAATCGTGGCTTTGTTGGTCAGCACAGATCCCCTACCCGCATTGAAGTGTGGAATATTTTCTAATTCACGAACCTTAAAAAGTTAAAAAAGCCCACAACAACATGCTAGAGAGTGAAAATCAATGGAGTGAAATATTAAGAATTATAAAACCAAAAGCTACAAAACCTCTTAGCCAGCATTCAGTCGTTTAGTAAAGTTCTATAACACACAAGGCATTTCTCTTCATGAAATATCTTAAAATCTATGAAACTAAGGTTTTGATTATAAAATAAATATTACATTGCAATTGATTTAGTTCAGTACCCACGTTCCTACATATAAATAGAAAGGGCTTTAAAATTTCGCAGCTTCGAACATAATTATAGTCCCTAAATCCATAGATCCAAACTGTAAGCACGATAAACCATACTCTGCTGCTATGCCTGTGGCATTGTCATTCATAGATTCCATTTATTTATTTTTTCTCGAAATCACTAGGTATTTCCATAGACTCAGCTAAGAATATTCCATAAATCTAATTTCGGGTCAGCTACGAAAATAAGTGACTTGAAGGTACATTACTGCCTTTTTTCGTGTTTATATGTCCTAAGAGTAAAAAAATTGTTTTTGTTTTACTATTTCCTTAAAACCTTCAAATAGTTGTTGGCGAAGGAAAAGAATGACAACTTTTGTATTTTAAATATATACATTTAAAATTAATATTTTTTAAATAAAACTATAAATTGATATATTAATATAAATTTAAGTATTAATTATATATTTATTATTATTTAATAAATAATATAATTATTTTAATTTAAAATTAAAAAATATGTCATTTCCTTCTTTTTCTTTTAATTTTTTTTTTCTAAATATACGTTCTGATAATATTGATTATTATTTTTTATTAATATCCTTTTATACAATATGAAAATGCTAACAAGTGTCCTTAAAACATAAGGAATAAAAATAATTTTTTTTGTCAAAAATTATAATAAATAAATATATATATATATATATATATATATATTTCTATTTCTATTTTCAATACCGTTTAACATAATTTTTAGTAAAAACCTTCTCGTCTAATATTTATACTATTTGAGTTAAGAGTAAAGGAAAAACTCATTAACAAAGGGTAAGTATATACATTTTGTAATTAATTTTAATAAAATAAGAGAATTTTTTATTGCGTAATTTATTTTCTCCTTTAACAGATAAATAAGAACCGGCTAATATAATTTTGAATCAAACCTCAGGCTGAAGTTTGATCCTTCATCCTTTTTAAGAAAAATTTTCACACCGATTCACAAAGTGCTAGTACACCTTCACAAAGAAAATAAAAGAAAATTCACTCTTTTTTTTTTTTTTCACTTCTCATTTTCTTTTGACTCCTCATTTATACTCACTCTTTCTTTTTATCCTTTTTTTTTTTTTTTTATCAATTCCCTCATTTACCCTTTCTTTCTTTCTTTTTCCCACGCCTAGATTTAACCACCGTATAATGTAAGAAATTCATTATTCAAGAAAATACTATTCTCTCTGTTAGCAAATAATGTCCGTGAAAAATATAATTATAAATAAAACAATTTCAAGTATTATTTTTTAAAAAAATTAAAATTATTTTAATCAGACTATTTTCCCAATAACACCGGACCTGAGGAGCTGATCAATTTTTCTTATTTATTTCGAGCAGTCTAAACACACACAAAAGAAAAAAAAAAGACAAACATATCCACAATATTTGATTTGAGATGTTCTACTTTTGCAAAAATATACAATAAAAAAGAATAATTAAAAAAATATTTTACAAATAAAGATTTTTTAACGAGTGATATTACACATGATAAGAATTTATATAATAAATATTTATAGTAGAAGATATAAAATTCAAATGCTATAATATTTATTAAAAATTATTATTTATCTTTTTTTATTATGTATAACACAACACTATAAAGTTCCACACGATAGAAAAAATATGTATAAATTAAATAATATAATTTGATTTGAATCTTACCACAAGCTCTACAACATCCAAAGGAGGCATCTTGGCTTTAAGAGCCTCAACCCCGATTTGGAGGCAGTGGCGGAGGGCTTCCTCTCGAGGCTGGCGGCGTTCCGGTGGCAATGAAAAGGGGATGTCTCCGGCACCACCGTGTAGAGCTATAGCCCAGCCCATTTCCCCTCTCTTACAATCACAATGCCACACCTCACCTTAACATTACTAACTCTCGCAGTTAATATATAACATTATGCAGATCCACTGCACCATTTCTTGCGTCAAACGGAAAGATTCCCTTATAAATAATAATACTAATACAGGTAAAAGTTTGTCCAAGACATATATAATAGGTACGCTAATAACAAAAATGCCATCTATTAACAGTGTAAAGTTAAATAATTTTTTTTAATTGATATGGTTAGCATTTAACAAAAATTAAATTCTTAATATAAATATTAATTATCTATATTAATAATATGATATGCTATATCAATAGATAGTTTTATTAATATAAAGCATAATAAAATTAATTTTGATGCATTATTATTATTGTAAACAAACTTATGTAACTAATAAGAATACCTGTAAATATAACTTTTAAATTAATTGTTAAAAAATTAGTCATTCCTACTAATAATTTA
The DNA here is from genome assembly GCF_003935025.1 of Abrus precatorius. NCBI lineage: Eukaryota > Viridiplantae > Streptophyta > Magnoliopsida > Fabales > Fabaceae > Abrus > Abrus precatorius. The sequence continues at coordinate 16,645,230 of NW_020874292.1, forward strand.
TCATTATTTATATATCAATATAACTTTGTCACTAAATTTTAATTAAATTCAAATTTTCATTATTGTTTAACAAATATTAGCAACAAACTCATAATATTTATATTAATGGTCTAATTTCATTAATAAAAGTTCTTTTAACAAAGATGATTTTAAAACTTTATATTTTTTATCCATTAATAAAAAATAGCTTAAAGTATGTGTAGTGTTAATCTAATGATTAAAATAGGGAAATATAAAAGTTGATGGTTCAAAATTAAAAAAATAATATTATAGTCTTTCTTTGATTTCTAATTAATATACTCTTGATCTGAAGTCATGGAACAGTGTTCAACCCAGGTAATACTATACACAAAACTTTTGAAGTGGTCTATATTAATCACAGTCAGTAGCACCACATTGGTCACATCGAGGCGAGGGATGATTAATTAAGGGTCAACATTTTTTATTGCAGTCAAAATATCTAAATTGCAATTGCCAACGAAATCGGCACTGAATACCGAGAACCATACATACATCACTAACACGCATAGGTCCTTGGTCATCTTGGACACAGACAATACTATATATCTAAGATTTGTGTCTACAATTAGCATGAACAGTGCACTGAACCTTCAATTAATGAAGAATTTACTGGTCTAAACCCTACATCTACATGCATTTCAAAAGGTAAAACGTGAGCTAATCAACCGACATCAACATAATGGTACAATCTTCAAAATTTGGAAAAGTTCATGTCTGTATAGAGGGAAGGGTCCAAAATCTCAAGTACGTTCATTTTCTTTGTCAAGACCCTACCAATTTTTCTGCTGACTTAAGTTTCATAATGTTTCTTGCAAAAACGATCTCTTTCATTAAATTCTCAGTCACACTAAGAGTTAAATACCTCTTATCATAAAAGTTCTAACACCCTCCAAAATTAAAGAATTGAACAACTCTCAACATAATTTCTAATTACAAATTTTGCTTATTAATTTTTTAAAAATATTGATTAAAGCATTAGTTGGCAAAAAAGACAAAAACTTCTTAAAAAATTAATGTTAGAGTAGATTTTAATCAAACGATTTACCCGAGTATATAAAGTAAATTAATGACTATAATATTAAACATTTATGCAACTAGATCTAATTGCACAGACACATATTAAACATTTACGCAACTAGATCTAATTGCACAGACACACGGCATGGTATTTCCGAATCTCGATAATTTGTCTTAATTTTTTAATAAACTATGTGGTGTTTCCCCATCTATTTTATTTTTCATTCAAAATAAAATATATTTCACATTGTACTAGTAATTTTTTTAAGATTTATTTTCGCATTAGAATTAACTAGTGTGGAACGGTGTGATTTGGATCCCATTATACCACCCAATGTAAATCCAAGGGTTGGTCTTGTTTAGAATAATTTAAAAAGATAAATACGGTATAGTCTTACTTTTATCCTCTTAGTTTGTTCTTATATATAGCTAGATTAACAAGATATTCAATGTATCATGCAAAAACAAACAGGACATTAATTATTTTAAAATAAATGTAATGACAGGAAAATTATAATTTAATTTTTCTAATACATTTTTATTATGATTAATGAATTTTTTTCCTTTTTTTTTCTCTCAATTAAAGTACATTACCGTCTCATCTTCTTTAGTGAAACATTATTTTTTACTTTGTTATATGGAATGCTATGTTTTTTCGTTGGACCAATGAGAGCCGGTTAATATGACCCTAAGCCACAACTCACCTTACATAACTCACTATACAACTCTATTTTTTTTTAAGCCTTATACGCATTGTGTTTATTTTGGGCTTTTTTATTTAAATAATATACTTTTAAAAATAATTTCTCAAAATAATTTTTTAAAAATTAATTCCTTATTTAATGCTTTTTTTTTGTCATGTTAGCAGTAGTATTGTCCATACAAAAATAATAATAAGTTTTTATTATTATTTTAATATACTATCATCCCAAGATAACTGATACTACTTTGGAGATTGAAATATGTCGTAAGTGGATGTGTATCGTATGAGATGGAGTAACAGTAATTTTTTATTATTATTTTAATAGGATATTGACTTAGAATTGCAGATACTACTCCAAAGACTAACACATGTCATAACCATAATTGTATCAAATAAGATGCAGTGATACTCACCTTGTCCAGCTGCTTTCTCAGCTTTGCCATCTTTGTAACATCCTTATTTTGTTTAATACAATAAAATAATATCATAGGTTAAGGGGGAAAATTTTAAATTAAACTTATTTGCAAGCCAATTATTTATTGGTTTTCTGCTCAACCGTTTGTAACCACATTCGCTTTTCCAGGATGGTAGGATAATCTGAAGTCATAATCCTTTAGGAATTCCATCTACCTCCTTTGTCGCATGCTCAGCTCTTTCTGGTTGAATAAATACTTCAAACTTTTGTGGTCGCTGAATACTTAGAATCTTGCTCCAAAGAGGTAGTGCCTCCATATCTTCAGTGCAAGACCACTGCTACCAGCTCCAAATCATGTGTGGAGTAGTTGACTCGTGTGGTCAAAGTTTCCTAGAAGCATATGCAACTACTCTCCCATCTTGCATTAAAACACACCCAAGACCTTGTCCTGATGCATTGTAGTATACTTCAAACTTCTATTCAGGACTAGCAGGATTAACACAAGGGTTGATGTTAATCTCTCCTTCAACTTCTGGAAACTTGCTTCACACTCTGGCCCCAGTCAAATTCTTTTCCCTTTTGGGTTAGCTTCATCAGAGGTAATGCTAATTTTAAAAAATTCCTCAATGAATTTTCTATAATAGCTAGCTAATCTTAAGAAACTTCAAACTTTTGTTGGAGCAGTAGGTCTTGACCATTGAGACATTGCTTCAACCTTAACTAGATCCACCATGATTCCATTCTGTGATACCAGTGTCCCAAAAATTGTATCTGCGACAGCCAAAATTCATATTTTGAAAACTTAGCATATAACTATCTCTTATTCATTATCCGCAAGACAATCCTCATATACTTGTCATGTTCCTTATGACTCTCAGAGTATATCAGGATGTCATCTATAAATACCACCACGAACTAGTTCAGATATTGATGGAAGATTTGATTCATGTAATCCATGAATATCGTCGAAGTGTTAGTCACACCAAATGACATAACTAAGTACTCGTAATGCTCATAATTAGTTCTAAACGCAGTCTTTTGAATATCTTCATTTTTCATCAAAATCTGATGGTAATCAGATCATAAATCAATCTTTGAGAACATTGATGCTCCACATAGTTGATCCATCATATCATCTATTCTAGGAAGCGAATACTTGTTCTTAATTGTTACTTTGTTCAATTGGCAGTAGTCCACGCACATTCTTATGCTCCCATCCTTCTTCTCCACTAAGAGTATAGGAGCTCCCCATGGCGATATGCTCGGTCTCACAAATTGTCTCTCTAACAAGTCCTCAACTTGCTTCTTCACTTCATCTAACTCAATTGGCGACATTCGGTAAGGTGCAATGGAGACTAGACTTGCTCCTGGCATTAGATTAATTATGAATTCAATCTCTTTCTTGCGGCAGTTTGGTTACATCCTTCAAAAAGACTTCTAAGAATTCGTTCACCACTGGTATATGCTCTACCTTCACAGTCCTTTTTGTCTCAGCAGAGAATAGTACCATAAAGGCCTTGACATTGACCATGTTCCTTGAGTCACCCTCACATAGGAGCCTAGGAGCTCTTGGTAAATTAGCACCAAAAATCAATATTTTTTCTTTACGATCAAGAAGGACATGATTGGATGATAACCAATCCATTCCTAGTATGATGTCAAGCTGAGAAAAGGGTAGGCAAATCAAATCTACCAAGAAATTCCTACCATGGATCATTACAGAGCAGCCTAAATATACGTTCGAGGTTATCACAAGTTTATCTGTAGGAGTCAATATTAGAACATCATATGGCAGGACAGAGAAAGGCAATTCAGGGCAATGCACACAATCCAAGGAAATGAAAGAATGTGTAGCACCAGAGCCAAAAAGAACATCAATGAGTTTGTATTTCAGAATGCATTTACCTCGGATAAGATCATCAGACTTTGTCGCTTTAAAGCCAGTCATGGTAAACACCTTGCCTTGCACATTGGACTTTGATGCATCACTGTTCTTAGGTACTGGCTTGTTGCTCCCACTAACACTTCTGCTCCTTTGGGGTGCGAACCAACAAGCATTGGTTGGATGCCCCATCTTCCCAAAATGACCACCATGCAGTAGTTGGTTCGGGGCAGTTTCGAATCTTGTGGGGTCTCTCGCATTTGAAACATTTCAATGGTTCTCGAGGGACGTTGGAGTTATAGTTACCACCTTTACGAGGTACAATCCTGCTCTCCTGAGATTGAGCTGGACTCAAGCAAGGTTTCCTCTGGAATCTTGGAGGCCTTCTATCTTGTCTCACTGGTACCCCATTGATGAACGGAATATTTTTATTTTGCATAAAGATTTATCGTCAACCTTCATCAAAGTATGCAGAAAAATTTGTAGTATCTAGGATGCAAGCCTAGGTTGTCTCTGATGACTTTGGTTGGAAATATGCACTAAACATGTTATAGACATTCAACTTAAAAACAATTAAAAGGGGGGTTTGTGTGATTCCAATTTTAATGTAACAGCAAATGATGAAATTAATGAGTTCAATCAATGAAACGTGCAATCCTTAGTTCGTTCATGTAATTCTATCCCTATTCCTCTCAAGACTCAATACTTTTCCTCTTCCCCTGAATTAGATTACCTCAACAAGCGAGAATTAACCTTGAAATCCTATACAAATTTGCTTAAATTAGTATGGACTCCAACTCTTTTCACCAAGATTACGCAACCTCAGAAATTAACTTAGGATTAAGTAAACCAAATTAAGAATTTCATTAAAATGAATTAGGGTTAATTACTCAATGTCCCCCTCATTCAACCATTAACTCATTTCAAAGAGTTGGGAAATATAAATTCATGAAGCAAAAGGAATTATATTGACATTCATACCCAGGAATTCAAGAATCCATGAACTCACTAAGGATTACAAGAAAGTTTAGCTCTTCATGAGGATAGGTCTTACGAATTCAAGATGAAACCAAAAGGAATTCAATGACATCAATGCAAGAATTAAAGGAAAGTGAAGAGAAATTGTAAATCAAACCCTAAGATTGGCCTTGGCTGTCACCCAAGGATCCTAAGCTCTACAAAATGCTCCAAAAGTGGCAAAAGAATCTAAAGTTATGCAAAGATCCGTACCCTAATTTCTAAAAATCTATATATACAAAGTATGACGCGACCTCATAGTGATCACTCTCGTAAATAAGAGTGATCACGTGCAGCATTCCTCAGGCTTTTCCCCTTTCTGTAGTGATCACTCTTATATATAATAGTAGTTACTTTGGGCGCGCGTAGTTACTCTCACTTCTGAGAGTGAACACGCATAGAGTGTTCTGGTTCAGGCTTCACTAGAGTGATCGCTTTCACTTTTGAAAGTGTTTACGCGCAAAGTTCTTCATCCTAGAGCTTTCTGAAGTGATCACTATCACTTCTGAAAGTGATTACGCGCAGGCACTTCATCCTAGAGCTTTCTGGAGTGATCACTATCACTCACGAGAATGATTACGCGTAGGCCTGGTGGTTCTCTTTAGCTCTGGAGTGATCACTGCTGCTTCTGAAAGTGGTTACTCTGGCCTATCCCTTGAAATCAGCTCCCTAGAGTTATCACTATGGTACCTGAGAGTGATTACTCTCAGTTCATATTTTTGCCAAGAGCCAAAAATTCGTGAAATTTGTCTAGAATTTCCTGCACAATTATTCAAATGATCAAAATTGCAAAATATATTCACAAAAATTAATGGAAATAAGACAAAAATTAAGAAAGCTATAATATTTGACCTAAATGAGGTTTTTATGTTATTTACAATCTCTAAGTCTATTATTCCTATTAAAACTCTATGAAAAATCAGACAAAATATCTATAAAGTGTGGATTCATCACAACCCCAAACTTAAACTTTTGCTTGTTCCCAAGCAAATCAAAACTCAAGAAAATTGAAAGTAAAAGGTTGAATTTATCCAAAAAATTTTCTCAAAGATTTCCATTCCGATCTTAGACTCTAATTGGCACTTCCAATATCTCCAAAATCATGGATTCATTCAACAAAGCAATCACACTCATATCAATTATTTTCATGCAAAGTCCCACTAAACTGAAACAAAAATCTAGCAAGGTTTCATGCAATTCACACAATGCAAATAAATTATCCAACTCACAGTATAGTGTTTCACTCTTCACTCATTAATGTTTCAGGCTAAGTGTTTCTCTCAATTCATGCATTTTGCCTCACCCTACCATATGCTTGCCCATATTCTCAATCTCCTTGCCTAGATACAATGAACTACCTATCATAAGGGCTTTGTTAGTCACAATTGCGGTTAGATTAGGTTCAATTTTTTATCAAGGAAGGACAAAAGCTCAAGTGGGTTTTTAAGAGGAGGGAATTCCTTTGAGTGAATGAGTACAACAACTAGAATGGAGTGCATTAAATGATGCAGTTTTTGAGGTTCAAGCATTCTTTCACCATGTTTTTCATTATTTTGCCTTATGTGGGAATTCTTTTTCTATCAAATTGCCTTGCAGTATTTCCATTTTTTTTCTTTTTCTTCCATTCATTCATTTTTGTAATTTATTTGACTTCGGTAATCATTCTTTTCTTCAAATTCAAACTTTTTTTTTTTGACATGTAATATTGACATGTATAATGCTCCCCACCCCAAACTTAAGATCTTGCTTGCCCTCAAGCAACTACAGTCACAACTAGCACCCCAAACTTAGTTTCTTGCAATCACTCTTGATGCAACTCAAAAGAAATACCTCTCTTAAGGGAAGGAAATTATGTTTGCAGACTAAGTTGGGCAAAAGAAGAGAATGTAGAACAAGGGAAATTAGGTGCAAGGGTGTTCTAGGGTGGGTGGGCATATGCAAAGAAGGCCTTAATCATCTAGATGAAAAATTGCATAATGTCTATTCAATTAAGAAACAGGGCAAGTTTTAGAAGATAGATGCAAAAATACATCTAATGTGCACATAGAAAAGAAATTTAAGGCCCAATTCTCTACCATGGTAAAAGATGATAATTACTTAGCAACATATGAGTACAGTTCACCTTATAAGAAAATATGCTCAGTATGGTATGAATCGTGATTATTTACAAAACAGAGAATGATTGAGAGTTGAATGGAAAGTGAAATCAGAATATAAAATTAGAATTACAAAACTCAACTTCATTAAAAATAAAGAAATAATGACAATGTTGTTTTTGTATTTTATCTATGAACTATGCAGGAAAAACAGACTAAGACAATGTGAAACAGAGGCAAAGAGATCACCCCCCTTTGATTAATGATGGATTCACACTCAGAGATCAAATTTATGCTTCTCTTGATGTTAATGAGGGCATTCTTTGCACAAAGACGCAGGGTGGATTCAGCACAAAGTATCATAATAGAAACTAAACTGCAAATAGTATATATGAAAGCGGCAAATATTATTCAAGCGGGTAATGCAAGAAAATAAAGGGAGAGATGATACTGAAAGCGGTAAAGTACGATAATTACAAGGAAAGTAGTAGTTAATAAATACAGGGAAATGACAGAAAAGTTTATGACAAAAAGGAAAATAGAGCTAAATAAGGTCTTCATGTGAGCTGGAGGATGAAAGGTTGTCATTGGTATCCTTATCATCTTCTTCCTCTTCCTAGTTAACAGTTGCTCTGAGAAAAGTTGCAGAGAATGTAGGAGCTTCATAAATTTGGTCTGAAGTCATGCCCAGCTTCTTTCCTATATTAAGCATCATAGTTTCAAGGAGGTTCAGCATGGATTTCTGACTGGTATGCAAAGTGTCCTGTCTGAGTGCTAGTTGCTGGACCTGTGCTCTCAATCCAAGTGGGGGTTCCTTTCTTATACTCAAGAGGTAGGGAAAAACCTTGGTCAGCAGTCTGTTTCTTGGCATTAAAGAGATCCTTCACCATGGCTGTAGAGATGGGAGGAACTGCTTTAATTCTCTATTGGTATTCACCGATGTCTACTCCAGCATCCTGGCAAAGCATGGCGATGATGGATGGAAAAGCAAGGGAGTTCCTCTTGGTGCTTAAGATTCCCATGATGAAGTTACTAATAAAGTCTCCCACATGGATAGGCATGCTAGTGAGGATGGCATATATAAGTTCAGCTCTCTTGACAGCCAATGTAGATGAATGGCGTACTGGCATGAAGGAGCTCAAAAGGAAGATGCTCCACACCTTGGCTGGTGGAAGGAGGTGTTTTGTGGTCAAATTCTTGGGCATTAGCTGCATGTCAAACTCCCAAATTTTCCCTGGTTTACAAATTGTTTGGAGTATTGGCTTGTAGTCTTTCTCTTCTAAAGAGCTGAATGTGGAGAAATCAAGTTGCCCAGTGATGAATCCATATTTTTACTGATATTTTAGCATAATTCTAACACATTTGATAAGAAAAATATATGAAGAAAGCAGAAAAACTCAGAAAAAGAGAATGAATTTAAGTTTTCTTTAAAATTATAGTTATTTTAGCAATTGTGGAATTTTTTATTAGGAATTAAGTTTTTAATCTTGTTTTTGAAGGAATAATTCGAGCAAGGTTCATGAAAATAGAGGCTTGATGACAAGGAAGAAGAAAGAAGCAAGTCTGGACTCCAAAAACACAAAACCAAGAAAGTGCAGACTAGGCGTGATCACTATTGTCAGTAAAAGTGATCACTCCAGAGTTCAAAGAAGAAGAAAGCCTGGGCGTTATCACTTTTATCAGTAAAAGTGAGCGTTCTAGAGAGGCAAATATCAGGAAAAGCTCTGCGTAACCACTATTATCAGCGAAAGTGAACGTTCCAGAGAGCCTTCAACCTGGTGAGTTACGCGTAATCACTTTTATTCATAAGAGTGATCACGCGCAACCACTTGAGCTCTGTGTAGTCACTTTTATTAGCAAGAGTGATAGTTCTAGAGCCTTCAATATCAGGAAAGTTGCGCGTGGACACTTTTTCTCATAAAAGTGTTAACGCGTAACCATAAACCTTCTGCGTGGCTACTATTTCTCATAAAAGTGATAACGCGCAAATCTGAGAAATTCTATAAATAACAGAAACGTGCAGATTTTTTGGAGTTCAGTTTTATTTTTCTGTTTTTCTGTTAGATCTGGCTGAGAGAGATTGAGAGAGAAGATTGGGGTCAAGTCTTGAAGCTTCCACAAAGAGGAATCGGATTGGAGCTTCCGGCTATGGCTTCTTGGAGTTTTTCTTCTTCTTCTTCTTCTTCTTCTTTCTCTTTCTCTTCTCCCATGTCTGAGTAGTTTTCTTGTAGTTAGAGGTTTATGGAACTCGAATTGATGTATTGATTTGATTCTTGCTTCTGAATTTTGAGTTCTTGGATTAATTGAATTGTGAATTCTTGTTTTCTTGCAATCTATGAATGGAAATTCGTTTGATTCATCTTAGAGGAACAATTACCAATGGAAGTTGGATTTGCTTCTCTGATCTGAGTTAGCAATCAGAATTTGGGGATTTCTTAGGAATAAAGAGACCTAATTCTGCAATCTTAAGGTTCTAAGTCTTAATGCAACTTGAAATTGAACTTCACCTAAGGGATTAGGGTGGTTTAGTTGCTTGTTAGGGTCAATGAGTTAAGGAATTAACCTTTGGCTATTGCTATACAAAATTGATTGTCAATTAACCAAGTTCTTGAATGTTTAGAGGCATAATTGAATTAATACTGATATTCTTGTGAAGTAAATTCCTAACTATTCTTCATTCCTATCTCATCTTATTACATACTCTGTTTTTCTGCAAGTTCTTTGCTTTAATTACTTTGGTTACTGCTGTTATATGTTACAAATCTCATTCCAAAATTTGTATGGCTCAAATGGTTATAATTCTGTGAAGTGGTACTTGAAACCTAAATTCCCTGTGGATACGATATTCTGATCTTAAATTTACTCATCACTTGCTGCAATCCTAGTGCACTTGCTAGTGTTAGATTGCGAACACGCTTCTCTACTGGGGGTATGTTCAGAATTCTCTGAATGTTGGATGGAGTAAAGTCAATTTTCACACGTCGCACCATGGTGTGTCTGAGGGGCAGCTGGTCTGCCTTGACCCTCAATGCATTAGCATAAAATTCCTGGGTGATCTCCTTCCACCCATTTCCAGCACAAGTGGTAAATAGCTCGCAACCTTGTCTTTAAATTTCTTCTTAAAATTGAGTGTATGTGCCCTCATGGATCTCAAAATTACGGTCCTGTACTATCTGCCTTCGTAGGATATTGGTTCTGAAGTAATCTTCATGAGCCAAGGATCTAAACTTCGGGTCATGGGCAGGAGGAGGAGGTCTGGATGATGAAGCTCCAACAGTTTTGGCTCTCTTGGGTCTAGGAGTGTTCTTCCTGGGTGTATTTGCCATGTTGCTGCTGGGAAATACAGAGAAACAGTGAGTTGGTTATATAAGGAGACAGCCACAAGCATTAAAGTTGACTTTATCATATTCACAGTTTAAGTGGATATCAGAGTGTGCACTGTGAGGTTTGTGTTTATCAAAGTGTTCACTATGGAGAATGACAGTAACTACTCTAGATACAGGGCAACAAACAATTGATGCAGAAAAGTTAAGACAAATTAGTTCAAAAGGGCAGACTTGACAATAAATAGTGTGCAGAACAACTGATGCATGTGTGGTGGCAGATATGCTATATATATACAGTAAAGAACATTGCAAAATGATGATTGTGGCACACAGTAATCACCTTGGAACCTAGTCCTGACAAGTGTTATGCAGCAGATTTCAAAAAAGACTAGGCTAAGCATATGGGTTAAAGTTCAAAGTGACTATTCAGGCTTTAGAAAATTCAGACATAGACGGTGAATGCATTTGGACATAAGAGTGAACAGATAGTGTTATGCATTTGCAAAATGATGATTATGGCACCTAAATGCTCAATATGAGGAATGTCAAACAGTAACTACTCTGGATGTTAACTCTGTCAGGTGTTATGCAGCAGCAATCCAACATAAGTTTGGTAATATGGAAATTTACAGGAGTGAATGAAAATGCAGAAGAATGTGCTTATCAGAGGTTGAATAGGTGCAGCAGATAACAAAAATAATGAGTTCAAGCAGATGGAATACAGTACAAAATAATTACTCTAGCTTGAAAGATTGCACACATAGACAGGGAATATTTTTGGACATGAGAGCGACCATTCTCAATGTGCACAGCATTAAAACTGATGTGTGTTCAGTGTATGATCATGCAGATTTTCAACACAATAAAGAAGTGCACAAGGCTGATTGAGTGTGTATAGTAAGAGTGCAGCAATGATAAAATCTGTTACATTCAAAACAACAAAGAATCCCAAAATATCACACTGTGGTGGGGGAAGGTACAGACAAAATGGTTACTTGTGTTCATGGCAATAAACACTATGGGGCATATTTGCTACCAAATCAACTAGAATAACACAAAGGAACTGTGTAATTAGCTATAAATTTAGGAAATGCAGCATGAATTAAGTATTACACATCCTAATTGAACCTAGGCTAAGCACTATCACATTAGAACATTCAAAGTGAGCACTCTCGTAGATGGGGTAATTACCCTAGGGTTTGAAATGACCAAAATTTAGCAATTTAATGCAAGTAAATGTTTCCATCATGTCTCAATCGCAGAAACACCTGTGGGATTACAAATTAAACCATGCGATTACAGTCTAGGGGTCACGATTTCAAAATCCCTAATTTCACAGCAAGGAACCCTAGTGCAAGAGAATGAGGTTAAAGGATTACCTGAATCAGTTATGCAGAATGCAGAAAAGGTGTAAGCAAACTGAATCCTTGGTGCAAGAAACCAAATACGAGTGAAGAGAGGCAAGGGAATTGAAAATGGAAGTGAGAGGCGCTCAGAAATGGGGTAAGGGTGTGTGAGAGAGTGAGCACTATATATATATATAGGTGGCCAGAGTGCTTACTCTCAAAAATGACAGTGAACATGTGCAAAAGGTTTTGGTATGCTAGAGCTGCGTGTGTTTACTCTGCTTTTTAAGAGTGATCACTACAGAGGCGCCCAATTTCAAAATTAGTAAAGAGCGTTGTGCGTGTTCACTATGACTTTTTAAGAGTGAACACTCCAGAGAGCTTCATTAATGAGAGTGAACACTATGATAAATGAGAGTGAACACGCACACCTACTTGTGGTCACATGCAATGTAAGTAATCACTATTAATTGTGAGAGTGCTCACTACAGAGAGTGAATATACAGGTTAGAGCTGAAAGTGATTACTTTTGTTCAGGAAAGTGATTATTTTCAGGATGATCTTTTGTTTTCTTACCAAAGTGATTGCCTTAAGCCTGAAAAATATTTACCATCCTACTGCATCCATACTTCCTTGACTTTGTGCAGTACTTAGCTTCCAATAATCACAATCTTACCATTTATTGCAGAAAAATAACTAAAATTCTTAAGATCATTGTGAGTTTCCTCTCACACAGCGCTTCTTTAACGTCACTAGCTTGACGTATGAAGTGAATTACTCAGTCCATAGGCTGTAGGGGAGATTTGTGTATGGTGAGTGCAGTTCAATCTCCTCAACTTCCTCCAAGGTGGCTGAGTTTTGTAAAAATGGCTTCAAACGGTGCCCATTTAACATAAAGCTTTTGCAGGTGGAGTCACTTTGGATTTCTACTGCGCCATGAGGGAATACCTTTGTGATTGTGAAGGGTCCAATCCATCTTGATCTGAGCTTTCCGGGCATGAGTTTGAGGCGAGAATTGAACAAGAGGACCTTTTGACCAATGGGAAAGTCTTTCCTTGATATCATCTTATCATGGTACCTCTTGGTCCTTTCTTTATAAATTTTGGAGTTCTCATAAGCTTCAAGCGCAACTCTTCTAACTCCAGCAGTTGCAATTTCCTCTGTTCTCCAGCTGAATCATAATGGATGTTACAAGTCTTCACTGCCCAATAAGCTTTGTGTTCCACCTCGACTGGTAGGTGGCAGACTTTTCCATAGACTACCCTGTATGGTGACATTCCCAAGGGTGTCTTAAACGCAGTTCTATGTGCCCACAAGGCATCATGAAGCCTGCGGCTCCAGTCTTTTCTATGGGGCTGAACTACTCTCTCAAGTATTTTCTTGATTTCCCTATTAGAGAGTTCAGCCTGCCCATTTGTTTGTGGGTGATAAGCAGTGGAAACTTTGTGTACAACTCCATATTTCTTCAACAACAATTCCATTATCCTATTGCAAAAGTGACTTCCTTGATCACTAATGATGGCTCTAGGGATTCCAAACCTACAAAACAAGTTGCTACAGACAAAATCTGCAACAACTCTAGCATCATTAGTCTTGGTGGCCTTAGCTTCCACCCATTTTGAGACATAATCAACAACAAGAAGTATATAAAGAAAACCAAAAAAGGAAGGGAATGGTCCCATAAAATCAATACCCCAGACGTCAAAGATGTCACAGTACAGGATGGGTTGTTGAGGGATCTCCTGTCTTTAGGTAATTACTCTGCCCACTCTTTGGCATCTTTCACAGGTGGAATATGCTTGCCATGAATCCTTGAAAATGGAAGGCCGATACAGTCTTGCATCCAATACTTTTCTTGCAGTCCTCTAGGTCCTTGATGACCTCCTACAACTGAGGTATGACAGAACTGCAGTATAGATGGGATCTCTTCATTAGGCACACATCTTCTAATGACTTGGTCACTGCAGAATTTCCATAAATAAGGGTCATCCCAAACATAGTGTTTGGCATCAGTCCTTATCTTATCCTTTTAAGCTTTTGGTGCACCTGCTGGAAAAACTTCTGCAGCAAGAAAATTAACAATGTCAGTGTACCAGGGTGCCTCTGAAGTATATAACTCTAAGAATTGTTCATCAAGAAAGTCATCTAAAATTAGAATATGGTTAGGAACTCCCTCTATCCTGCTCAGGTGGTCAGCTACCAGATTTTGAGTTCTGCTTCTATCCCTGATCTCTAGATCAAACTCTTGAAGTAGGAGCATCCATCTTATAAGCCTAGGCTTAGAATCTGTCTTTTTTAGCAAATACTTCAAAGTAGAGTGATCAGTAAAAACCACAACTTTTGACCCTAACAGATATGATCTAAACTTGTCCAATGCAAATACTATGGCCAATAGTTCTTTTTCGGTTGTGGTGTAATTACACTGTGCAGGATCTAAAGTTGTAGAGGCATAATAGGTGATGTGAGGAAACTTACCAACCCTCTGAGTCAACGCAGTCCCCACTACAAAATTGGATGCATCACACATCAATTTGAATGGTTTGGTCCAATGTGGGAGTTAGATGATGGGTGTGGTGGTTAGGGCTTCTTTAAGCATATTAAATGCCTCATTGTATTTGTCATCAAAATTAAACTCAGCCTCTTTTTGCAACAGCTTGGACAATGGAATGGCAATCTTGGAGAAATTCTGGATGAATCTCTTGTAGAACCCTGCATGGCCAAGAAAAGCATGAACCTCTTGAACATAAGAAGGGTAAGGCAGCTGTGCAATAACATCAAGTTTTGCAGGATCTACTTCAATTCCTTTTTCAGATATGATATGGCCTAATACTATACCTTGCTCTACCATGAAATGGCATTTTTCAAAATTTAGTACAAGGTTAGTATCAATACATCTTTTCAAAACTTTTTCTAAATTAACCAAGCATGCAGAAAAAGATGGGCCATACACAATGAAATCGTCCATAAAGACTTCTATGCAATGCTCCACTAAATCAGAAAAAATGCTAAGCATGCATCTTTGAAATGTGCTTGGGGCATTGCATAGGCCAAATGGCATTCTCCTGTAAGCAAAAGTGTCAAAAGGACATGTAAAAGTGGTTTTTTCCTAGTCTTCAAGTGCTATGCAAATTTGAAAATAACCAGAAAAACCATCAAGAAAGCAATAATGAGACTTACCAATCAACCTCTCCAGCATCTGATCAATGAAGGGTAGTGGAAAATGATCTTTCCGGGTTGCTTGGTTTAGTCTCCTATAGTCTATGCAGACTCTCCAACTATTATGGACTCTAGTGGGTATCAACTCATCCTTCTCATTCCTGACCACAGTGAGTCTAGATTTCTTAAGAAGCACTTGGACCGGGTTGACCCAAGTGCTATCTGATATAGGGTAGATAATACCAGCTTGCAACAACTTGGTGACTTCCTTCTTCACCACATCTAAAATGATGGAATTCACCCTCCTCTGAGGCTACCTCATTGGCTTAGCACCCTCCTCCAATAATATTTTGTGCATGCAAAGAGAGGGGCTGATTCTAGGAATATCAGCAAGGGTCCAGCCTATAGCTTTCTTGTGCCTCCTTATCACTTCTAGGAGTTTCTCCTCTTGATCAATATTCAACTTGGTGGAGATTATCACTGGGAGCTTCTCATTTGCCTATAAATAGGCATATTTTAGATGCTCTAGCAATGGTTTAAGCTCCAATGTGGGAGACTGCTCCATAGATGGAAGTGACTTGACATTTTTAGTAGAAGAAATTTCTGCAACATTCAAGTCAAAGGGGTTAGATTCAATTGTACCTGCTGAACTCAAAACATCACATTCTTCCCCTATCAATTTTTCAATCTCTTCAATATTAGAATTTGCAGAATTCACATTCAAAAAGTCAGAAAGAATATCTTCAAGCATCTTGAATTAGTTTTAGCAAAGTATAATGTAAAACACAAGGTTGCTACTCCATATCATCCACAAACAAGTGGACAGGTTGAAGTGTCAAATAGAGAAATTAAACAAATTCTGGAAAAAGTGGTGAATAATTCAAGAAAGGATTGGTCAAAGAAGTTAGATGACTCTTTATGGGCATATAGAACTGCCTTTAAGACTCCAATTGGCATGTCACCTTACCAATTAGTCTTTGAAAAAGCATGTCATTTACCTTTGGAGCTGGAACATAAAGCATATTAGGCCGCTAAATGGATGAATTTTGACTTGGCTAATGCTGGAGAAAAGAGAATTTTACAGCTACATGAGCTGGATGAATTTAGGCAACAAGCTTATGAAAATGCCAAACTATACAAAGAAAGAACCAAGAGGATCCATGATAAATTCATTCTGAAAAGAGAGCTCAGGCTTGGACAACAAGTTTTATTGTTTAATTCAAGATTGAAATTATTTCCAGGAAAGCTAAGATCAAGGTGGTCTCGACCTTTTCTAATCAAAGAAATATCTCCCTTTGGAGATATTTTAATTGAGGATCAGAAAACATGGAGAGAATTCAAAGTCAATGGCCAAAGGTTGAAGGTTTATCATGGAGAGGCATTCACAAAGAACATTTCTTGTGTTAAGTCGATTTCTCTTGAATGAGAAATATGAGGTGTCAAGCTAATGACGTTAAAAGAGCGCTTGTGAGAGGCAACTCACATTTCTAACCCTTTACTTTTGTTAGAATCTAGTTTAGGAATTTTTACTTTTAGTTATTTTTTAATTTTAAAAATTCTGCATTTTCTGAATTTTAGTTGAATGTAATGGTGGAATATGATTTTCATAATGAATCACATTGTTAATTGTGTTTGCAGATTTTAATTCAACTAAGATCAATGTGTGGAATTGTAGTTGGAATGATGCTCATCAAGTAAGTCAACATTTTGAGGAAGAAGAATTGAAGTGCAGCAGTCCATTCTGAAAGTTGATCAATCAAGTAGACACTTCAAGTGCATAAAGTGTCTACACAGAAGCCCATGGATTCTGAATTTTGAAGTGAAGTAAACGCGTAGCTACTCTACCCACTTGAAGTGGACACGCGTAAAATCACGTAGCTACTTTAACCACTAAGAGTGTCCACGCGCAAGGTTATATAGAAAAAGTTGGAAAAGTGGCTTCTGCGTAGCTACTTCAGGCGTTTGAAGTAGCTACGCGCATCTCTGCATAGCTACTCTACCCATTTGAAGTAGCTACGCGCACAGGTGAGTAGTTTAAGTATTCACTTCAAACATTTAAAGTGGTCACGTGATTTGCACACTTCCATTTAAGTAGACGCTCTGAATGCTTAGAGTAAACACGCTCACGTTTAATTCATTACAAAATTTCCAGCGTGTCTACTCTGCGTAACCATTTAAACCATTTAGAGTGATAACGCTGAAGCATCCACCCTAACCTAGAAACCCAGCTCTAAAAATTTGATTTTCCTACTCAGTATTCACTGAATTTTTGTTGATTATTTGTTCCTTCATCATTTGCGAGTAGGATTACATCATTGTTGCACTTAAATTCTAGGTAATTCTGTCTTCAATTTTGAAATTTCTGATTAGGGTTCTTCAGAGTGTGAATTGGGGAAATTTTGGGAATTTAAAATTGGGGGCAATTTCTGTGAAATTATTGATTTGAATATGAAATTGAAGGTTGATGGGTTGATTCCATTCTCAAATTATAATTTTTAATGGAAGATTAATGTTGTATGAAGGATTTTCGTATGAACATGTTGCTGCACTTGTACTTGACTGCGAAACCCAATTTCTGTAACAAATTCTGGCAAAATTTCTACATAATTAATATCTGAAATTGCTGGAAATATTCTGAAATAATTTTTAATTAATCAATTGTACAGAAAAGGGTTTTCAGAATGAATTTCATCCAATACACTACACTGATTGATTCTAAATTTCACAATTTTATCAATAAATGTTGATTCTGCACAAGTTGATCGTATCACTCTGCATATTACCACACTGCACATAATTGATTAGAATTTGAGTTGAGCCTGAATGCTATTCTGCACTCTGTATTAATGAAATTTGATGATTTATACTTGATTGATGATTTATTGATGATACATACAGTCTTAGGACAACATTTTCTCTGTAATGAGTTAGAAATAGTGCTTAGTTTGCTGAAATATTTGCTGCAATTTTGACAAATCTTGAAATTCATTCTTTCCATACTTAATTTTTTATTTCAGTTGAAACATGGCAAGCACACCTAGAGGAACTCCAAGATCTAAGAGGGGAAGATTCTCAGCTGGTCCTTCTTCAAGGACTATACCTGATCATGACCCTAGATTCAGGAGCATTGCACACGAGAATTACTTTAAGGGTAATAATATCTTGAGGAGGAAAATAGTTCAAGATAGGAATTTAGATCTAGCTGAAGGAGAGCACCTTGAATTTTCTAAGCAGGTCCAAAAAAGAGGATGGGAGATTTTTACTACCTTAGTTGGAAAAGGGTGATGAAACGAATTTCGCTACTCGTTATGCACAAAGATTGTCGTTAATCCTCATCAAATATGCAAAGAAATGAATGCAGTACTAGGGTGTTGTCCTAGGTCGTCTCCAAAGAATTTTTGGTTGGGAACATACATTGAACAAGTGTAAACATAGAATTTAAAGCAAGTAAATTGGGGGGACGTTTGTCAATTTCCAGATTTTAATCAAGAGCAAAATGTAAACTAGTGAAATTCAATCAATTAAGAAGCATAATCCCTAGTCAATCAACGAGTTATATCCCTATTCTTTCAAATGATTCAATAATCCCCTATTTTTCCCTTGAATTAAGTTAATCTAACAAGCGAAAATTAACTTTAGCATCCTAATTAAAATTAAGCATCTTAATGGGCTCCAATCTCTATCCCTAAGATTAAGCAATCTCAAAGATTAATCAAAATTAAGCAATTTTGGATTAGAATTTTGTTTGGGTAATTTAGGGTTCATTAAGCAATGTTCCCCTCATGTAAATTTCATTTCATTCAGAGATTGGGGTTAATAAATCCAAGGAAAGAAAGAGTAATATTGCCATTAAATCCAAGAATTCAAGAACCATATAAGTTGACTAGAAATTACAAGAAAATTTAGCCCTCCATATGGATGGGCTTCACAAATGAAAGAAGGGAATGCATAAATGTAAGCAACATTAATGTAAAATCAATGAGAATGAAAGGGAAATTGGAAATTAAAACCTATAATGGATCTATGGCTGTCACCCAAGGCTCCAAAGCTCTGGAAAGAAAATGTCCTAATTTGGCAAAGAGAATCAAAGAAAAATCAATGTTCAAGTCCCCGTACCCTAATTCCTAAAATCTATTTATAGTGGAGGACATGTCAGCAAAGTGTCCACTTTTGCCTTTGAAAGTGTCCACTTTGGCCCTTGAAAGGCAATAGTGACCACGCTGATGAATCCATATTTTTACTGATATTTTAGCATAATTCTAGCTCATTTAATAAGGAAAATATATGAAGAAAGCAGGAAAAACTCAGAAAAAGAGAATGATTGAAAGTTTTAATTCAATTTGTAGTTATTTTCGCATTTGTAGAATTTATGCTTAGTTCTTAAGGAATTTATCTTGTTTTGAAGGAATAAGCTGAGCAAAAGTCATGGAAATGGATCATCAATGGAAAGGAAGAGGAAGAATGGCAATGTTGGACTCCAAAATACAAGAATGATGGGATGTAGGCTGGGCGTGATCACTATTGTTAGTGAAAGTGATCATTCCAGAGCCTAAATGAGAAGAGGAGCCTGTGCGTAATCACTTTTAGTTACAAGAGTGAGCGTTGCCAGTGTGCGTTGTCACTCTCGCCAGCGAAAGTGAGCGTTCCAGAGGCACTTGTATCAGAATAGCTTGCGCGTGGTTACTATTACTCACGAAAGTGATCACGCGCAGCCCTTGACCTCCTGCGTTGCCACTATTCTGAATAAAAGTGAATGTTCCAGAGAAGCCTTCAACCCTGCAAGTTGCGCGTGGTTACTCTTGCTCTTGAAAGTGAACACGCGCACTACATAAAGCTTCTGCGTGGTTACTCTTGTGAAGAAAAGTGACAACACGCAGAAGTGGGGTTTCTATATATACATGATTGAAGCGCGAAAACCGGGATCGGTTGCTCATTTTCTGTTTTGTTAGTTAGAGTCTCGTTGAGAGAGAGTGGAGAGAAGACTGGGGTCGAAGCTTGAAGCTCCAAGAAGAGGGATCGGATTGGAGCTCGTGGCCATGGCTGCTTTGCATTCTTCTTCATCTTCATCTTCTTCTTTCTCTGTTTTTGTTGCAATGTGTGCTTAATTTCCCATAGTTAGGGGTTTATGGAACTTGAATTGATGTATTGATTCGACTTTATCTTCTGAACTTTAAGTTCTTGGATTAATTGAGTTGTTAATTCTGCTTTTCATGCAATCTCTGAATGGAAATTCATTTGATTAATCAAGAGGAATCTTTACCAATGGGAATTGGATTGTTTGCTCCGATCTGAATTGGCAACCAGAGTTTAGGGATTTCTTAGGGATAAGGAGACCTAATTCTGCAATCTTATAGTTCTAATTCTTAATGCAACCTGAAATTGAATCTCACCTAAGGGATTAGGGAGGTTTAGTGGATTGTTAGGGTCAATGAGTTAAGGAATTAACCTTTGGCTAGATATATGTGAAACTGATTGTCAATTATTCAATTGCTTGAATGTTCAGAGGATTTAATTGGATTGATATTGATATTCTTGTGAAGTAAATTCCTAACTATCCTTCATTGCTATTTCATTTCATCACAAATCTTATACTCTATTTCTCTGCAAGTTCTTTGCTTTAATTGCTTTGGTTTATTGCTGTTATATGTTACAAATCTCCTTCAAAAATTCGTATGGCTCAAATGGTTATAATTCTGTGAAGTGGTACTTGAAACCTAAATTCCCTGTGGAGACGATATTCTGATCTTAAATTTACTCATCACTTGCTGCAATCCTAGTGCACTTGCTAGTGTTAGATTGCAAACAACAAGGAATCTCAAAGATTAATCAAAATTAAGCAATTTTGGATTAGAATTTTGTTTGGGTAATTTAGGGTTCATTAAGCAATGTTCCCCTCATGTAAATTTCATTTCATTCAGAGATTGGGGTTAATAAATCCAAGGAAAGAAAGAGTAATATTGCCATTAAATCCAAGAATTCAAGAACCATATAAGTTGACTAGAAATTACAAGAAAATTTAGCCCTCCATATGGATGGGCTTCACAAATGAAAGAAGGGAATGCATAAATGTAAGCAACATTAATGTAAAATCAATGAGAATGAAAGGGAAATTGGAAATTAAAACCTATAATGGATCTATGGCTGTCACCCAAGGCTCCAAAGCTCTGGAAAGAAAATGTCCTAATTTGGCAAAGAGAATCAAAGAAAAATCAATGTTCAAGTCCCCGTACCCTAATTCCTAAAATCTATTTATAGTGGAGGACATGTCAGCAAAGTGTCCACTTTTGCCTTTGAAAGTGTCCACTTTGGCCCTTGAAAGTGTCCACGCGCATATTTACGTAAGCTTGCCAATTCTCTGGAGTTGCCACTTTTCATGCTGAAATTAGCTACTTTGGATGCGCGTAGCCACTATGAAAGGCAATAGTGACCACGCGCAAATTGCTTCTCAAATGGCGTCCCTAGAGCTCTCTGGAGTTGCTACTATGAAGGTTGAAAGTAGCTACTTCGGAACCTTTAATGCCCAGACCTGCTGTAGTTGCTACTTTTGCTCCTGAAAGTGGCTACTTTGGGGGCAACTTTCATCCAAAGGCCAAGATTTCTCAAAATTAACTTGGGGACTCTGCAAAATTATCAAGATAATTAAAATTGCAATCTATATCTATGTAATTAAATGCAAATTAACCAAAAATTAATAAACCTATGATATTTACTCAAAATGTGATTTCTGTATTATTTGCACTATCTAAGTCCATTTTTTCTATCAAGGAGCACCAAAAAGGCAAGTAAAAATATAATAAAAAGTGGATTCATCACAACCCCAAACTTAAGCCTTTTCTTGTCCTCAAGCAAATCAAAATTCAAGCAAATTAAATGAAGAGGGTTGGATTTATCCAAATTTTTTGAGAATTTTTCATTTCAACTTCATGCTTTAATTAGCACTTCCAACATCTTCACAACCATAGACTCATTCAACAGAGGAATCATATTCATATCAAATATTCCATGCAAAGTCCCACTAAATTGAAACAAAAGAATCGAGCAGGTTTTATGTGACTCACATAATGCAAAGAAACTATCCATCTCACAAGGTGGTGTTTCACTCATCACTCAATAACAATTCAGGCTAAGTGTTTTCCCTCAATCCATGCATTTTGCCTCACCTTACCATAGGCTTGCCCATATTCTCAATCTCCTTTGCCTAGACACAATGAACCACCTATCATGAGGGCTTTGTTGGTCACAAATGAGGTTAGGATAGGCTCAAATTTAATCAAGGAGGGTCACAAGATCAAGTGGGTACTCAAGAGGAGGGAGTTCTTTTGAGTGATTTAGTACAACAACTAGAGTGGAATGCCTTAAATGATGTAGCTTAAGAGGTTCAAGCATTCTTTCACCGCATATATTTTTTTAATTTACCTTATGTGGAAATCCTTTTTCAACTCAAATGCCTTGCTATATTTTTCTTTCTTTCTTTTCTCCTTTTTCATTCATTCATTCATATTTTTTTGATGTCATGAACTTTGACAATCATTTTTTTTTTTACATGTATTATGAACATGTATACTGTCCACCATCCCAAACTTAAGACATTGCTTGTCCTCAAGCAACGACAAGCATAATCAACACCCCAAACTTAGTTTCTTGCACTCAATCTTGAGGCAACTCAAAAGAAATACCTCTATTAAGGAAAGGGAATTATTTTTGTGGACTAAGTTTGGCAAAAGCAAGAAGTTGGGAACAAGGGAATTAAGTGCAAGGGTGGGGGGAAGGGTATGTGCAAAGAAGGCCTCAATCATCTAGATGGAAAATTGTACAATGCATATTTAATTAAGAAACAAGGCAAGTTCTAGAAGATGAATGCAAAAATACATGTAATATGCACATAGAAAAGAAGTAAAAAGGCCCAATTCACTACCATGGCAAAGGTGATAATAACTTGCAAAATGAGAGTACAATTCACCCGACAAGAAAATATGTTCAAAATGGTAGGGACAATAAATATGTACAAAAATGAGAATGAGTAAGAGTTGGATGGGAAATGCAATCAGAGCATAAAAGCAAAATACAAAAGAGAACTAGATTAAAAGGAAAAGAGAATAATTAAAATAAGGAAATATTTTTTGTCTTTTATCTAGTATGGTGCAGGAAAAGTAAGCTACAAATAAATGCAAAATAGAGACAAAGAGTTGAACCCCTTTTTATAGATGACGTACTCAAAGTTCAGGGGCATAATGATGTTTCTCCTGATGGAACTGAGGGCATCTAAGCAGAGAAAGAAAAGAAAACACGAAAGGTGGACTAAGTGGCATGATGAATTCACTTTTTATTATATTTTTACTTGCCTTTTTGGTGCTCCTTAATAGAAGAAATGGACTTAGATAGTGCAAATAATATAGAAATCACATTTTGAGTAAATATCATAGGTTTATTAAATTTTGGTTAATTTGCATTTAATTACATAGATATAGATTGCAATTTTAATTATCTTGATGATTTTGCAGAATGCCCAAGTTAAATTTGAGAAATCTTGGTCCTTGGATGAAAGTTGCCCCCAAAGTAGCCACTTTTGGGAGCAAAAGTGGCAACTACAGCAAGTCTGGGCATTAAAAGTTCCAAAGTAGCCACTTTGAAGACCAAAAGTGACAACTCCAGAAGCTCCAGGGACGCTAAATTGGAAGCATGATGCGCGTGGCTACTATTGGCTCTCAAAGTAACCACGCGCACCAAAGTAGCTACTATCAAGCCCAAAAGTGACAACTCCAGAAGCTCCAGGGACGCTAATTTTGAAGCCTTCCTGCGCGTCGCTACTATGGGCTCTCAAAGTAACCACGTGCACCAAAGTAGCTACTTTCAGCACAAATAGTGGCAACTCTAGAGAAGCGGCAATCCTTCCATCCTGTGCGTGGATACTTTCAAGGCCCAAAGTGGACACTTTCAAAGGCAAAAGTGGACACTTTGGTGACATGTCATCCACTATAAATAGATTTTAGGAATTAGGGTACGGGACTTTTGACATTTTACACAATTTTTCTTTGCCAAATTGGGATAATTTCTTACGACATTAGAGTCTTGGGTGACAGCCAAGGGTCCTCTATAGGTTTTAATTTCCAATTTCTCCTTTGATTGTTGTCGAATTTACATTAATGATGTTTACGTTCTTGCATTTCTTTCTCTCATTCGTGAAGCCCATCCATATGGAGGGCTAAACTTTCTTGTAATTCCTAGTCAATGCACATGAATCTTGAATTCTTGGGATTAATTGCGATACAAATCTTTCTTTCCTTGAATTTATTAACCCCAATCTCTGAATGAAATAGAATTTGCATGAAGGGAACATTGCTTAATGAACCCTAATTTACCTAACGAAATTCTAATTCAAAATTGCTTAATTTTGATTAATCCTTGAGGTTGCTTAATCTTAGGGATAGAGATTGGAGCCCATTAAGATGCTTAATTTTAATTGGGATGTTAAAGTTAGTCTTCACTTGTTAGATTAACTTAATTCAAGGGAAAGAAAGGGGATTGTTGAATCATTTGAAAGAATAATGATAGAACTCATTGCTTGACTAGGGATTACTCATTTTAATTGATTAAATTTCATTATTTTACATTTCGTTCTTGATTAAAATCTGGAAATTGACAAACCTCCCCCCAATTTACTTGCTTTAAAATATATGTTTACACTTGTTCGATGTATGTTCCCAACCAAAAATTCCTTGGAGACGACTTAGGATAGCACCCTAGTACTGCATTTATTTCTTTGCATATTTGATGAGGATTAACGACAATCTTTTGCATGACGAGTAGTAAAAATTGTTTCATCAAATTGGCGCCGTTGCCGGGGAATTATTGGTGCTGAACTTAAGTTGAACATGATTGGTGCTCTGTTTTTGTGTTTTGCATGTTAGTACGTTTGTTTCATTTTGAGTTTTTGTATTGTGTTGATAGTCATACGAATTTTATGGTCTGTTTCTGCATTATCATTGCATGATTTTCTGCATCATTCCCTTCATTCTAGTGCCGCAATTTTTCAATTACTCACTCTCAATTTTCTGCACTCATTTTGCTGCATATTTCTCTGTTTTTTTCTGCACTTTAAGCTGCATAATTCTACATAATTCTGCAGAGAGATTTTTAAATTGCTCTTGTTATTTCATTTACTTAATTTTCTTTCAATTTAGTTAGTTGATATCTAGTGCATGACTCGATCAAACCCTGGAGATTTGTATCCATTAGACCAGGAGATTGATAGGACTTTTTATAGGAACCTTAGGACACATAGGGATCACTCTGAACACTCTGAATCATCATCATCGCCTATTGTATCTTTGCAATCTGTGACACCAAATTTTGTTTACTCTTCTCCATTTTCACTTAACTCTAGTTTTGGAGCAATGGCAGGTGACGAGAGGACTCTTAAGAAGCTAGCTGCACCGGATGTCACATACCAAACATTATGCATCCAATATCCAGATGTGGACGCTCCTTTTGTTTTGAAAACTGGATTAATTCACCTTCTACCTAAATTCCACGGTTTTGCAGGTGAAGACTGGTGTGTAAAAATCTGATCACTGGGCAAGTGTACCCGTTGTCGAAGTAATATTATTAAAATTAAAATTAAAGTACCAAGTGTCGTATCCACAGGGACTGTTATTAAGAAACTTTTCCTTAATTGCGTAATTGTTAATAAATATGAAAAATAAACCTTGTTAATGAAATTGGTAAAAGTGAAAGAATAATAAATTAAAAGGAACAGATATTCTAGTGAAAATAAATTATAGAAAATTATGAATATAGGTATTCAATGTAAAAAGGCAAGTATCTAGACTGTAAATCCCCCTGAGTGTCCAAATAACTGAAATTCTTCTTCAACTACTTAGTTCCAAACCCTTATCGCTGCAGGAAATTCCAAATTAAATCAATACCTTTCTCAAGGATAATGATTCCTAACCCTCAGTTGATTAATCGGAATCTCTTCCTTAATTAATACCCCTAGGTTGCATTAAGTTCATTATGAATTCCATAATTAGGGTTAATCCTAATACAGAAAACTCACGTCTTTCTATCTCTAGAAATACATTCAAGTCTTTTTAATTGAGCAATGTTAATTTCATACAGGAATTTTACTCAAATTCAAACAAGAAAACAAGATAGAGAAAATTGATACTACTCAATTAAACCCAAGAGTAAAGAACATGAAATAGCATTAGAAGAATTCCAGAAAATTTAGTCAATTAGGATTCATTACGTCTAGATACTCAAAGGAAAGTTAGAACCTAAACATCTTGAAATTAAAATTACAAAAGAGATGAATTAAAACGCTTGATCCTATCCTCCTGCCGTCTCTGAGTCTTTCGTCTCCAAAAACTGCCTCCCTTTTAGGTTTGAGTTCAGTTCTCCTTTTATAGAAATTATCCTAGGGTTAATTTTCTCGCAAAAGTTAAATTTCTGACGCGCGTAAAAGTACACGGCCATGTACTTGGCCGTGTACATCTCTGTTTTCTAATAGATGCCTTTCAAAGCTTTCCATAAAAGTACACGCTCATGTACACGGCCATGTATCTGGCCGTGTACATCTCTGGTCTTGATGATACACTTCAATTGACGCGACCAGTGAGATACACGCTCATATACACGGGCATGTACTTGCCCGTGTATATCTCTGGTTTCTTTTTTTCTTTTTTTTTCGACATCTTTAAGGCTTTCACTTCTTGATCCTTTTTCCTGAAATATGAATAAAATGAAATTAATAATAGTAAATTTTCTCAATGAATAGCTTAAAACTCTCAATTATCATTCATGAATTACAATGTAGGATCAAGTATAGAAAGCATTTATCAAAGACCCTCACAAACACTTGAAGGAGTTTCATATTGTGTGCTCCACCATGCGACCTCAAGGTGTCCCATAGGAGCATGTCAAATTGAAGGCCTTCCCTTTCTCATTAATGGACACTGCAAAGGACTGGTTATACTACCTTCCACCGGGATCAATAACAAGTTGGGACAACCTCAAAAGACTCTTTCTAGAGAAGTTCTTTCCGGCCTCCCGAGCTGCATCTATAAGAAAGGAGATCTGTGGAATTAGGCAGCTAGAAAGAGAAACTCTCTATGAATACTGGGAGAGGTTTAAAAGACTATGTGCCAGCTGCCCCCACCACCAAATTAGCGATCAATTGTTAATCCAGTACTTCTATGAGGGATTACACCCAATGGATAGGAGTATGATCGATGCAGCGAGTGAAGGAACTTGATAGAAAACATGGCTGCCAACTCCCAGCAATTTGCAACTAGACAGAATTCTTGTGTTACTAGAGGTGTGCATGAAGTTCAAGCTACAGAACCAAACAAATTGGAGCACAAGATTGATGAGCTAGCCTCCATGGTAAAGCAATTAGCTGCAATGCAAAAGAGTGCTGTCTCTGCAACACCTCCACCACCAGTTCCAGCTACACTTTGTGGAATATGCTCAGCTGCAGATCATTATACAGACAGTTGCCCCACATTGCAGGAGTCAGATACTCCTGAAGGTAACCCCCAGGCCTATGCTACAAATATTTACACTAACAAATTTCCTTTTCAGCAGCAACAGCAACAACCAAACTGGGATCTTTCTTCAAACCGGTACAACCCGGGCTGGAGAAATCATCCAAACTTGAGGTGGGGAGGAAATTCCAACCAGCAAAATCAGCAAAGCAACAAATACCAAGCTGGTCAAGGTAGGCCACATCAGCCACGCCAATGGAATGATCAACAACATGGGCAACAACCTCACCAAGAGCAGCAAGCATCCTTATCCCAAGCCTCTTCTTGTCAGAAGAATGAGCCATCATTGGAGGAGCTTGTGCAGCAAATGGCCATAAGCAACATTAATTTTCGACAGCGAACAGAGGCCAGTATCAGAACAATTGAGAACCAGATGGGACAGTTGGCTTCCTCTATAAATCAAATTCAGTCCCAAGGTTCAGGCAACCTCCCAGCACAGACAGTCACAAACCCAAATAATGTCAGTACAATTACTCTGCGGTCTGGGAAGGTAATGCAAGAGCCTGAAATGCCTAAGGAGAAGGAGATCCCAAGCCCCTTGGTTGATGAAAGGGAGGAAGAAAATGCACCCACCACTCAAGAAGTGGTAGAAGAAGCTGAAAGGGGAATTCCACCACCTTTCCCTCAAAGGGTTATGATTGCCAAACCAAGTAAGAAAGCTGAGGAGAGTGACAAAGAAATCTTGGACACTTTCAGAAAAGTTGAGGTAAACATACCCTTACTGGAGGCAATTAAACAAATACCCAAGTACGCCAAGTTCTTGAAAGATTTGTGTACACATAGAAGGCGTCTGAAGGGTAATGAAAGAATCAACATGGGTAGGAATGTTTCTGCACTTTTTGAGAAACAAAGAACCACAATGCCTGAGAAGTGTAAAGACCCAGTAACATTTACTATTCCATGCATCATTGGTAATAATAGGATAGACAATGCAATGCTAGATCTAGAAGCATCCATTAATGTTATGCCATTGTCTATTTTTTCTTCTCTATCTCTTGGTCCCTTACAGCCCACAGGTGTAGTGATTCAGTTGGCCAATAGAAGCACAACACACCCAGCTGGACTTGTTGAAGATGTGTTGGTGAAGGTGAATGACCTCATATTTCCAGCTGACTTCTACATCCTTGACATGCAAGAAGAAGAGTCACTCAAAAATTCTGCACCTATCATTTTGGGAAGACCGTTCTTGAAGATTGCAAGAACGAAGATTGATGTACATGCCGGTTCACTCACCATGGAATTTGGGGATAACATTGTGCGCTTCAACATATTGGATGCCATGAAACATCCGATTGAAGAACATTGTGTCTTCCATATTGACGTATTTGATGCATTAGTGGATGAGAGCTGGACCGAAATTTTGAGAAACTCTTTTCTTAATTTTTCCCATTATGTAGATGCTTTTGTTTGTGAATCTTATGAAAATTCTTTATATGATACTTGTGCTGAAAATTCTGATTATTTGAATGAAAGTTCTAAAAGTTTTAGTGTTGATGAAGTTGATAATTCCATAGGGGTGGAATGTGAAGTATTGGATTTAGCAAATACAGTTGAATCTAACCCCTTTGATTTGAATGTTGCAGAAATTTTGTCAAATGAAAATGCTAAATCACTTCCCTCTATAGAGCAACCTCCCACATTGGAGTTAAAGCCTCTACCGGAGCATTTTAAATATGTCTATTTGGAACCAAATGAAAAGCTCCCAGTTATCATCTCCACCAAGCTTGATAGTGATCAAGAGGAGAAGTTGCTAGAAGTGATCAAAAAGCACAAAAGAGCCATTGGGTGGACACTTGCTGATATACCAGGAATTAGTCCCTCCATGTGCATGCATAGAATTTTGTTGGAAGAAGATGCTAAACCGGTGAGACAACCTCAAAGGAGGGTGAATCCCATCATCCTAGATGTGGTGAAGAAGGAGGTCACAAAGTTGCTTCAAGCTGGGATCATATACCCAATCTCTGATAGCACTTGGGTTAGCCCTGTGCAAGTGGTCCCCAAGAAATCTGGACTTACAGTGGTCAGGAATGAGAAGAATGAAATGATACCTACCAGAGTCCAGAACAGCTGGAGAGTCTGCATAGACTACCGGCGTCTGAACCAGGCCACAAGGAAGGACCACTTTCCACTCAAGACCAGGAGAAAACCACATTTACATGTCCCTTTGGCACCTTTGCTTATCGAAGAATGCCTTTTGGCCTATGTAATGCTCCTGGCACATTCCAGAGATGCATGTTGAGTATTTTTTCTGATTTAGTGGAGCATTGCATAGAGGTATTCATGGATGATTTCACAGTTTATGGCACCTCCTTTCATGCATGTTTAGTCAATTTAGAAAAAGTCTTGAAGAGGTGTATTGAAACTAACCTTGTACTTAACTTTGAGAAATGCCATTTCATGGTAGAGCAGGGTGTAGTTCTAGGACACATAATCTCTGAAAAAGGTATTGAGGTTGATCCTGCAAAATTGGATGTTATTTCACACCTTCCTTACCCCTCATGCGTGAGGGAGGTTCGTTCTTTTTTGGGCCATGCAGCATTTTACAGGAGGTTTATCCAGAATTTTTCCAAGATTGCAATTCCTCTTTCAAAGCTGCTGCAAAAAGATGTTGAATTCGACTTTGATGAGGACTGCAAGGAGGCTTTCAACTTCCTTAAAAAAGCCTTAACCACCACACCAATTATCCAACCTCCAGATTGGTCAATACCCTTTGAGCTGATGTGTGATGCCTCAAATTATGCAGTGGGAGCTGTCCTTGCACAATGGGTTGGTAAGGTCCCTCATGTCATTTATTATGCTTCTAGGACCTTAGACACTGCACAATCCAATTACACCACAACTGAAAAGGAATTATTGGCCATAGTGTTTGCATTAGATAAATTCAGATCATATCTGTTAGGATCAAAAGTTGTGGTGTTCACTGATCATTCTACTTTGAAGTTTTTGCTAAAAAAGACAGATTCTAAACCTAGGCTGATAAGGTGGATGCTCTTACTTCAAGAATTTGACTTGGAGATTAAAGACAGAAGTGGAGCACAAAACTTGGTGGCAGACCATTTAAGCAGAATAGAGGGAGTCCCTGAACTCATTCCCTTCAAGGATGATTTTCCTGATGAACAACTCTTAGAGTTGTGCACATCACATGTACCTTGGTATGTTGATTTGGTTAATTTTTTGGTTTCAGGAATTTTCGCTATAAATGCATCAAAAATTCAAATGGACAAAATTAAGAGCGATGCCAAACATTATGTGTGGGACGACCCTTATTTATGGAAGTTTTGTAATGATCAAGTGATCAGAAGATGCGTCCCTGATGAGGAGATCCCATCCATATTGCAGTTTTGCCACAATTCGGTTGTGGGAGGACACCTTGGACCTCAAAGAACAGCAAGAAAGGTGTTGGACTCAGGCTTTTACTGGCCCTCCATTTTCAAGGACTCTTGGCGAACATATTCTGTCTGTGAGAGCTGCCAGAGGTCAGGAGGAATGATCACCAAGAGACAGGAAATGCCTCAGCAACCTATCCTATATTGTGACATCTTTGATGTCTGGGGTATTGACTTCATGGGTCCCTTTCCCTCTTCTTTTGGTTTCTTATACATTTTACTTGCTGTTGACTATGTTTCAAAATGGGTAGAAGCTAAAGCTACCAAGACTAATGATGCTAGAGTTGTTGCAGAATTTGTTCGCTCCAACCTATTTTGCAGGTTTGGCATCCCACGTGCCATCATTAGTGACCAAGGGAGTCATTTTTGCAACAAGACAATGGAAGTCCTGCTGAGAAAATATGGAGTTCTGCACAAAGTTTCCACAGCCTATCACCCGCAAACAAATGGCCAAGCAGAACTTTCCAACAAAGAAATAAAGAAAATACTTGAAAGAGTTGTACAGCCCCACAGAAAAGATTGGAGCCGCAGACTAGATGATGCCTTGTGGGCACACAGGACTGCATTCAAAGCACCCTTGGACATGTCTCCTTACAGAATAATCTTTGGCAAGGCTTGCCATTTACCAGTGGAGATAGAGCACAAGGCATACTGGGCAGTGAAGGCTTGTAATATGCACTATGACTCAGCTGGAGAGCAAAGAAAGCTTCAATTGCAAGAGTTGGAAGAGTTACGTCTAGAGGCATATGAAAATTCCAAAATTTATAAGGAGAGAACCAAGAGATACCATGACAAGTTGATAGCCAGGAAAGAATTTTGTCTTGGTCAAAAGGTGCTCTTGTTCAACTCCCGCCTCAAATTCATGCCTGGAAAGCTTCGCTCAAGGTGGATTGGTCCATTTATAGTCACACAAGTGTTTCCTAATGGTGCAGTGGAAATCAAGAGTGAATCCACTACCAAATGTTTCACAGTGAATGGACATCGCCTGAAACATTTTTTAGAGAACTCAGCTCCTTTGGAGGAGATTGAAGAGGTGGATGTGTACTCCCCCATCATTCCCTCCAACCAAGACCTTTGCCATGAGTAAATCACTTCACACGTCAAGCTAATGACGTTAAAGAAGCGCTCTGTGAGAGGCAACTCACAAGTGAATAAGCAATTTTGTCTTTTCATTATTTCTCCTTTGCATTCTTTCAATTACATTTTTGTCTTCATTTGAGGTGTAATGAGCTAAGCAACTTCTGATATGCTTCAATTTTGTGTAAATAATTCTTTATGGATGCACAATTTTTTAGGAATTCTAACAGAAGCACCACTTTGGGCACTCATTCTTGCTAGGTGTAATTCATCCTTCATGAAAGTGGCCACTCTCGTAGACTATAGTGACTACTTTGGCTCAAGGTAAGCAAATCCTTCTCTGTAGTTCCCACTTTTAAGAGTGGGAGTGACCACTTTGGCACCCAGGAGCTCAATCATTTGCGCGTGGACACTTTGAAGCTCCAAAGTAACCACGCGCAAATCTCCTTGCATTGTAACCTCTCTGGAGTTCCCACTTTGAAGCACCAAAGTAACCATGCGCACTTGTCCCACAAAATAACTCTCTGGAGTTCCCACTTTGAAGCTCCAAAGTAGCCACGCGCAAATAACATTCCACACACCTTCACTGTAGTTCCCACTTTGAAGCTTCATAGTGGCTACGCGCAAATTGGAGCCAAATTTTAGCCTTTTAGGTGCCCCACGTTACTTGTTTAGAGTAGGCACGTACACCACTTGCACTATTCCCCTTGGGCCCAACCCATAGTAGGCACTAATTCCCTTCAAAGTGAACACGCTCACTATTTCACACACACTCCTCCCACTTCACGACGCATTCACACCGGCCTACGTCCAGCACGCACCATTTTTATGTCACCCACTCACACCCACTCACTCCTAAGCCCAAAACGCACCTTCCCTCACCACACCCAAGGCTTCAAACAAGGTAATTCTCTCAATTTCTCTCCATTTATGGTTAGGGTTCATAGATTCCCCAATTTGGGGCTTTTCAATTTTACTTGTTTTTTCTTGAAATTGAGGTGTAATTCTTGTATAATTGAGCATTCTTACTTGAATTAGAGAGGGAGAGGTCACTAAATTACACCCAAAGGGGCGTATTAATCTCATTCAAGTGAGCGTTCCCACTTTTGGCCCCAATAGTGGCCACGCCCACTTCCTCTTTGCCATGACTCTCATTTGTTGTTTTTGTTATGCTCCCCTCCCTCATTTTTATGCTCTAAACATGCCAATAATGCTTTTAAACTTCTTGTTCATGTGTGTTAATGCCTAAATTTGGTTCGTGCCTATTTCCATTTAGTTTTGACCCCTCTATTTTGCTGTTTTGCTTTTCAATTCCATGCCATTCTACTTTTGCTGCACTTGATTCTGATGCATATTACAAAATTAACCATAATTGTTGCTCTTTCTGGGTGTTGAACATGCTTTTCGTGACTTTAATTTCATTAATTGCTGCATGATGATCCTTGAGCTTCAAAGCCTTAAAAGTCATATTCTACTATCCATTGGATTGCTATACATAGTGTACGTATGTCACACCATTCTTTGTGCTTAATTGCTCTTGTCTATCCCATTTGAGCTCTATGTTTGTAGGCTATGATTGAACTTGATTGCCCTCTGGGTCATATGTAGCACTATACACCCTTTTGCACACACATCACTTAAGATGATATCAAATTATTTTGCAGCCCCTACACTATTCATTCACATATTCTCTCTTCTCTGCAGATAATGTCGGGCAATCCTAGAAGGAACACACCTAGAACTAAGAGGAGTAGGACAGCTGAAGCCTCTTCATCACAACCCCCTCCAACTCATGACCCAAGGTTTAGGTCCCCAGAGCATGAACAATATTTCAAAGAGAACATCCTGCGGCGCCAGATCGTCCAGGACAAGAATTTTGAAATCCAGCAGGGGACATTTCCACAGTTTCAGGAGGAGATAGACAGACGTGGCTGGGGACTTTTCATTTCTTGTGCAGGCAATGGGTGGAAGGACATCACCCAGGAGTTCTATGCTAATGCCCTGTGCCTGGAAGATGACATTTACCCCCCAGGCACACCATGGTCAGGGGTAAGCAAGTTAGTTTCACTCCAGCCAACATCCAGAGGGTTTTAAACAGCCCCCCTCTGCAGAAGCAACCTGGCCAATTGGATTTCACTGCATTTTCCAAACAAAAGGAAAAGGATTACCAGCCTATACTTCAAGCAATCTGCATTGAAGGAGAAAATTGGGAATTTGATTGTAAAATGCAGCCCAAGAATCTGACCACTAAACACCTTCTCCCTCCTGTCAAGGTGTAAAGTATCTTTGTTGTCAGCTCATTCATGCCAGTCATCCACACCTCCACCATTGCAGTAAAGAGGGCAGAACTCATCTTTGCTATTCTCACTGGCATGCCCATCCATGTTGGGGAGGTCATCAGCAGCGCCATGCTGGAAGTCCTTAAAAGGAGCAGAGATTCTTTAGCTTTTCCCTCTCTAATCACTATGTTGTGCCAGGATGCAGGTGTTGATTTTGGAGACTACCAGCAGAGAATTAGAGAACTTCCTCCCATTTCCACTGCCTTGGTAAAGGACCTATTTAAGCCAAAGAAGTCTTCAGACCCCAGTCTCACCTTGCCACCCGAATACAAGAAGGAGACCCCTACAACAATCAAGGAGCAACTACAGCAAATAGCACAGAGGCAGTCTGCCATCCACTCTGGTCAAACCAGCATGCTCCTCCTTATGGAGACCATGATGCTGAACATTGGCAAGAAGATGGGGATGACTTCAGACTAGATATATCAGGCCCACATTTCCCTGCCCCTTTCCTCCGAGCTGCCATTCAGAATGACTTGCCCCCATTCAATCCCAATGCTCCTAGAGATGTCCGCAACTCTAGTTCCTCAGAGGAAGCAGAAGAAGTAGAAGAAGATGAAGGCGCCACCTCATCCACCTCTGATGAAGATGCCATTTAGTCCACTTTTCGTGTTTTCTTTTATTTCTCTGCTTGTACTTATTTTCTTTTATTTTCCCAAGTAATTAGGAACCACTTGTTCTTTTATTGTCTTTCCGTTCCTGCTTTTATGTTACTTTCCTTCAAACAGTTATGTTACCTTCCTTTTCGTTCTTTTTCTGAACTCTTGTTATCATTGTGCAGAGATGCCCTCAGTTCCATCAAGAGGAGCATCATTTTACCCTGAACTTTGAATACACCATCTATAAAAGGGGGGTGAACTCTTTGTCTCTATTTTGCATTTATTTGTAGCTTACTTCTCCTGCACAGTACTAATAATAATAAATAAAAAAAATATTTTCCTTATTTCATTTCTTCTCTTTTCATTTTAATCTAGTTCTCTTTCGTATTTTGCTTTTATGCTTTGATTGAATTTCCTATCTAACTCCTACTCATTCTCATTTTTGTACATATTTACTGTCCCTACCATTTTGAACATATTTTCTTGTCGGGTGAATTGTGCTCTCATTTTGCAAGTTATTATCACTTTTACCATGGTAGTGAATTGGGCCTCTTACTTCTTTTTCTGTGTGCATATTACATGTATTATTGCATTCATCCTCTAGAACTTGCCCTGTTTCTTAATTCAATATGTATTGTGCAATTTTTCATCTAGATGATTAAGGCCTTCTTTGCACATACCTTTCCCCCCACCCTTGTACTTCACTTCCCTGTTCCCCACTTCTTGCTTTTGCCAAACTTAGTCAACAAATATATTTCCCTTTCCTTAATAGAGGTATTTCTTTTGAGTTGCCTCAAGATTGAGTGCAAGAAACTAAGTTTGGGGTGTTGATTATGCTTGTAGTTGCTTGAGGACAAGCAATGTCTTAAGTTTGGGGTGGTGGACAGCATACATGTTCATAATACATGTCAAAAAAAAAATGATTGTCAAAGTCCTTGATATCACAAAAATATGAATGAATGAAAAAGGAGAAAAGAAAGAAAAAAAAAATATAGCAAGGCATTTGAGTTGAAAAAGGATCTCCACATAAGGCAAATAAAAAAAATTAATGTGGTGAAAGAATGCTTTAACCTCTTAAGCTACATCATTTAAGGCATTCCACTCTAGTTGTTGCACTAAATCACTCAAAAGAACTCCTTCCTCTTGAGTACCACTTGATCTTGTCACTCTCCTTGGTTAAAATTTGAGCGTATCCTAACCCCATTTGTGACCAACAAAGCCCTCATGATAGGTGGTTCGTTGTATCTAGGCAAAGGAGATTGAGAATATGGGCAAGCCTATGGTAGGGTGAGGCTAAATGCATGGATTGAGGGAAAATACTTAGCCTGAAATGTTGTTGAGTGATGAGTGAAACACCACCTTGTGAGATGGATAGTTTCTTTGCATTATGTGAGTCACATGAAACCTTGCTTGATTCTTTTGTTTCAATTTAGTGGGACTTTGCATGGAATATTTGACATGAATATGATTCCTCTGTTGAATGAGTCTATGATTGTGAAGATGTTGGAAATGCTAATTAAAGCATGAAGTTGGAATGAAAATCTCTTAAAAAAAATTTTTTTTGGATAAATCCAACCCTCTTCATTTGTTTTGCTTGAATTTTGATTTGCTTGAGGACAAGCAAAAGTTTAAGTTTGGGGTTGTGATGAATTCACTTTTTATTATATTTTTACTTGCCTTTTTGGTGCTCCTTAATAGAAGAAATGGACTTAGATAGTGCAAATAATATAGAAATCACATTTTGAGTAAATATCATAGGTTTATTAATTTTTGGTTAATTTGCATTTAATCACATAGATATAGATTGCAATTTTAATTATCTTGATGATTTTGCAGAATGCCCAAGTTAAATTTGAGAAATCTTGGTCCTTGGATGAAAGTTGCCCCCAAAGTAGCCACTTTTGGGAGCAAAAGTGGCAACTACAGCAAGTCTGGGCATTAAAAGTTCCAAAGTAGCCACTTTGAAGACCAAAAGTGACAACTCCAGAAGCTCCAGGGACGCTAAATTGGAAGCATGATGTGCGTGGCTACTATTGGCTCTCAAAGTAACCACGCGCACCAAAGTAGCTACTATCAAGCCCAAAAGTGACAACTCCAGAAGCTCCAGGGACGCTAATTTTGAAGCCTTCCTACGCGTGGCTACTATGGGCTCTCAAAGTAACCACGCGCACCAAAGTAGCTACTTTCAGCACAAATAGTGGCAACTCCAGAGAAGCGGCAATCCTTCCATCCTGCGCGTGGATACTTTCAAGGCCCAAAGTGGACACTTTCAAAGGCAAAAGTGGACACTTTGGTGACATGTCATCCACTATAAATAGATTTTAGGAATTAGGGTACGGGACTTTTGACATTTTACACAATTTTTCTTTGCCAAATTGGGATAATTTCTTATGACATTAGAGTCTTAGGTGACAGCCAAGGGTCCTCTATAGGTTTTAATTTCCAATTTCTCCTTTGATTGTTGTGGAATTTACATTAATGATGTTTACGTTCTTGCATTTCTTTCTCTCATTCGTGAAGCCCATCCATATGGAGGGCTAAACTTTCTTGTAATTCCTAGTCAATGCACATGAATCTTGAATTCTTGGGATTAATTGCAATACAAATCTTTCTTTCCTTGAATTTATTAACCCCAATCTCTGAATGAAATGGAATTTGCATGAAGGGAACATTGCTTAATGAACCCTAATTTACCTAACGAAATTCTAATTCAAAATTGCTTAATTTTGATTAATCCTTGAGGTTGCTTAATCTTAGGGATAGAGATTGGAGCCCATTAAGATGCTTAATTTTAATTGGGATGTTAAAGTTAGTCTTCGCTTGTTAGATTAACTTAATTCAAGGGAAAGAAAGGGGATTGTTGAATCATTTGAAAGAATAATGATAGAACTCATTGCTTGACTAGGGATTACTCATTTTAATTGATTAAATTTCATTAATTTACATTTCATTCTTGATTAAAATCCGGAAATTGACAAACCTCCCCCCAATTTACTTGCTTTAAAATATATGTTTACACTTGTTCGATGTATGTTCCCAACCAAAAATTCCTTGGAGACGATCTAGGATAGCACCCTAGTACTGCATTTATTTCTTTGCATATTTGATGAGGATTAACGACAATCTTTTGCATGACGAATAACCTAAAATTCGTTTCATCATGGCATCTTCATCAGAGGTGGATGAGGTGGCGCCTTCATCTTCCTCTGCTTGTTCTGCTTCCTCTCAGGAACTGGAGGTGTTCCTTCTGGGAGTGCTAGACATTATCCTACAGAAAAGAAAGAGTATATGAATGGGTGGTGCAGGAAAAATTTGGGTCAACCCTCTATGGTAACGAACAACAGCAAGTAATCAGACCAGTGAAAGGGGGTTGCAAATTATTTTGATGCAATCCTAAATGACTTGTACGCATAAAGAGTGTATAGTGCCACATATGACTCAAAGAGCATTCAATGCTGATCATGGTACATAGTAAAAACACATTGCATTCCATAAAAGATACATTCTATGGGCAAAGCGTAGGGCTCAAATGATACATACAATTGCAATTAAGTATAAAATAAATGGTGTGGCAAATGTTCATCTTGTATAGTAATTGACTATAGAACACAATGTGGCTGCTAAGTTTAAGGGCCATAACACAACAATAGTGAAACTAAAGTCACGAAAAGCATGTTCAACACCCAGAAAGGCCAACAATCAGAGCTAATTATAGAAGGGGTATGAGAGTCAAGTGCAGCAACAACAAAATAGCATGGAATTTGAGAAGCAAAATAGCAAAATGGAGAGGTTAGAACTCAATGTAAATGGACATGAACTAAATTTAGACATCAACAGGCATGAATATGAAAAGGAATGGCATAATGGGCTTGTTTGAGAACATAAAAATAAAGGGAATGGGCATAATGAAAACAACAAATGAGATTCATAGCAAATGGAAATGGGCGTGGCCACTTTTGGGGACAAAAGTGGAAACATTGAACATGGTGGCAGCCACACATGGCCATTGGGTGCAATTAAAGGACCTCACCCACTCTAATTCATACAAGAATGCTTAATTAAACAAGAAATTCACATCAATTTCAACATATAGGGGCATAATTAAAAAGCCCCAAATTGGGGATCTAAGAACCCTAACTCATGAATTAAGAGAGATTGAGAGATTTACCTTGCTTGGAGCTTTGGGTGTGGTGGCGAAAGTGGAAATGTGAGAATTAGAGGTGCAAAAACTCAATTGGGAGGTGGAGGAGTGGTGTCGTGAGGTGCATCGTGAGTGAAGTGCTTGAGTGGGTGTTTATGGGTGTGTGTCGTGAGTGAAGTGAAGTGGGCGTTGTGACTTTCAAGGATTTTAGGGGCTGCGCGCAGTGGGCTGGCCCAAAGAGTGGTGCACGTGGCCACTTTCAAGTGAGAAAGTGGCAACTACAGTGAGGCCAAAATGCAAGGTGAATTGCGCATGGCTACTATTGAGTTTGAAAGTAGGAACTACAGTGGGGTCCTCTTTGTGAGCATATACGCGTGGCCACTTTCACTTAAGAAAGTGGCAACTACAGTGAGCCCCAAAATGCAAAGTGGATTGCGTGTGGCTACTATTGGACTTGAAAGTGTCCATGCGCAAACTATTGACCCCCTGGGTGTCAAAGTAGCCACTTTCACTCTTAAAAGTGGGAACTACAGAGAGAAACATGCTTACCTTGAGCCAAAGTGACTACTATGGCCTATGAAAGTGGTCACTCTCACGAAAAACAAATTGTACCAAGCATGAATGAGTACCCAAAGTGTTTGCCGCTGCCACAATCCTTGCAAAAATTCTGAGTCCACAGAAAATTATTTACACAAAATTGAATTGTATCAGAGATCTATCTACAAATGAAAACAAATAAAAACAAAAACTCAATTGAAAGAATGCAAAGGAAAAGAACAAAATTCCTTATTCACGTGTGAGTTGCCTCTCACAAAGTGCTTCTTTAATGTCACTAGCTTGACATGCGAAGTGATTTACTCATGACAGGGGTCTTGGTTGAAGGAATTGATGGGGGAGTACACATCCACCTCTTCAATCTCCCCAAGGGAACTGAGTTCTCCAAAAAATACTTCAGACAATGTCCATTCACTGTGAAACATTTGTTAGTGGATTCACTCTTGATTTCCACTGCACTATTAGGAAATACTTGTGTAACTGTGGATGGACCAATTCACCTGGAATGCAGCCTTCCAGTCATGAACTTGAGACATGAGTTGAATAGAAGCATCTTTTGACCTACACAGGACTCTCTTCTACCTATCAATTTATCATAATACTGTTGGTTCTCTCCTTGTAGGTTCTTGAGTCTTCATATGCTCCTAAGTGCAGCGCTTCTAGTTCTTGGAGTTGTGGCTTCCTTTTCCTCTTCCTCTTTCTCTTTCTTTTTCTCTGAAGCTGCTTCACTAGTTTAGTTCCCTCTTTCAACAAAATTTTGTACATGCACAGGAGAGGGCTAATTACTTCCAACAATAGCTCCTCTTGATCGCCTTCAAGCTTGGTGGAAATAATGACCGGGAGCTTCTCATAATGTTCTGGTAGGGGCTTCAACTCCAATGTGGGAGGTTGCTCCACAGAAGGAAGTGATTTGGCACTTTCATTTGACAAAGTCTCTGCAATATTCAAACCAAAGGCGTTAGATTCAACTGTACTTGTTGTACTCAATACATCACATTCTAACCCTATGGAATTTTCAGGTTCATCAACGTTGAAAGTAGTAGAATTTGCATTGAAATAATTAGAAATCTCAGCACAAATGTCACATAGAGAAGAACTATTACACGATTCACAATTGGAAGTATCTACACAATCAGAAAAATTAAGGAGAGAGTCTCCCCCTAGAAATTCAAACAAACTATCATCTATTAATTCATTAAGATGGTTAATGTGGAAAACAGAGTGTTCTTCATTTGGGTGCTTCATAGCATCCAGTATGTTAAAGCTGACAACACTGTCTCCAAACTCTATAGTAAGTGATCTGGCATGCACATCAATCTTCGTTCTCGCAGTCTTTAAGAACGGTCTTCCCAAAATGATTGGTGCAACACTATCCATTGACTCTTTCATGTCAATGATGTAAAAATCAACTGAAAAAATAAGGTCATTCACCCTCACTAACCCATCCTCCACAAGTCCAGCTGGATGTGCTGTGCTCCTGTTTGCTAGCTGGATGATGACACCTGTGGTCTGCAATGGTCCAAGAGACAAAGATGTAATGGATGCACCTAAATCAAGCATGACATTATCTATCCTATTGTTGCCTATAATGCAGGAAGTTTTCTTAGGCATGAAAGTTTTCTGCCTCTCAAAAAGAGCTAATACATTCCTCCCCATGTTCATTCTTTCATTACCCTTTAGCCGCCTTCTATGAGTGCACAAGTCCTTAAGGAATTTGGCGTACTTTGGGATTGGCTTGATAGCATCTAACAAGGGGATATTGACTTCAACTTTTCTGAAAGTATCCAGAATTTCTTTATCAACCTCTTCTTGCTTCTTGCTGGTCTGAACCATTCTTTGAGGGAAGGGAATAGGAATGGACCTCTCCTCTTTGTCTACCACTTTTGGTTGACATGGTGTGGGCATAGGTGCAGGTTGCTCTTGGCTCTTAATCTCTCCTCCTTCACCTTCTGCAGCTAAAGTGCAACTAGGATCCTTCTCCTTAGGTATTTCTGGCTCTTGCATCACCTTACCAGATCTCAAGGTAATGGCACTCACATTCTTTGGGTTTGTTACAGTTTGTGTAGGGAGATTGCCTGAACCTTAAGATTGAAGTTGATTTAGAGGTGAAGCAAGTTGACCCATTTGATTCTCCAAGGTCTTGATACTTGCTTGAGTCTGTTGTTAGAAGGCCTAACTCTGTTGCTGGAAATTGAGATTACTTATGGTGAGTTGCTTCACAAGGTCTTCCAAAGATGACTCACTCTTTTGAGGTGCAGGAGCTAGTGAAGGGGATGTTTGATGGTGCTGTTGAGATGAAGATGATGGATGGTGATGTTGTTGGGCTGAATATGGCTTTCTTTGTCCAGCTTGATGCGGTTGGAAATGGTTGTTGGATGGTTGGCTAGAGCCTTGATGCTATGCATTTCCTCCCCACCTTAAGTTAGGATGGTTCCTCCAATCGGGATTATATCTATTGGAAGATAAATCCCAGCTTTGTTGTTGTTGCGGCTGCTGAAAAGGGATTTTATTAGCATAAATATTAGCAACGTAAGCTTGAGGATTACCTTCCAAAGATTCAATTTCTTGCAATGTGGGGCAACTATCAGTGAAGTGATCCATAGATGAACAAATCCCACAAAGCATTGCTGGAATGGATGGAGGTGAAGGTGTATATGAAGCAGAATTCTTTTGGATGGATGCCAACTATTTTACCGTAGAAGCCAACTCATCTAACTTATGCTCCAGCTTGTGTGAATCTGAAGTTTGAATTTCATTGACACTCCTGGACATGAGAGAATTTTGCCTTGTAGCAAACTGTTGAGAGTTAGCTGCCACATTTTCAATGAGGTTTCTAGCGGCAGCAGGAGTCTTGTCAACTAGGGCTTCCCCACTAGCTGCGTCGATCATGCTCCTATCCATTGGGTGTAAGCCCTCATAGAAGTATTGGATTAGGAGCTGGTCATTTATCTGATGATGGGGGCAGCTAGCACAAAGTCTCTTGAAACGCTCCCAATATTCATAGAAACTCTCCCTTTCCAGCTGCCTAATACCACATATTTCCTTTCTTATTGAGGCAGGGAAAATTTTTTCCAGGAACAATCTCTTGAGGGTGTCCCAACTTGTAATAGAGCCAGGTGGAAGATAATACAACCAGTCTTTAGCCAAATCCAT
The DNA here is from genome assembly GCF_003935025.1 of Abrus precatorius. NCBI lineage: Eukaryota > Viridiplantae > Streptophyta > Magnoliopsida > Fabales > Fabaceae > Abrus > Abrus precatorius. Next base: position 16,688,004 of record NW_020874292.1, read on the forward strand.
AAGAGAGAATGGAAATGCCTTCAATTTGACATGCTTCTCCAGAACACCTTGAGGTCTTATGGTGGAACATACAATGTGAAACTCCTTCAAGTGTTTGTGAGGGTTTTCACCTGCAAAACCATGGAATTTAGGTAGAAGGTGAATTAATCCAGTTTTCAAAACAAAAGGGGCGTCCACATCTGGATATTGGATGCACAATGTTTGGTATGTGACATCCGGTGCAGCTAGCTCCTTAAGAGTCCTCTCATCACCTGCCATTGCTCCAAAACTATAGTCAAGTGAAAATGTAGAAGAGTAAATAGAAATTGGTGTCACAGATTGCAAAGATACAGTAGGAGATGATGATGGTTCAGAGTGATCCCTATGTGTCCTAATGTTCCTATGAAAAGTCCTATCAATCTCCTGGTCTAATGGATACAAATCCCCAGGGTTTGATCGGGTCATGCACTAGATATGAACTAACTAAATTGAAAGCAAATTGAGTAAATGAAATAACAAGAACAGTTTGAAATCTCTCTGCAGAATTATGCAGCAAAAGTGCAGAAAAACAGAGTATAATGCAGCAAAATGAGTGCAGAAAATTGAAAGTGAGTAATTGAAAAATTGCAGCACTTGAATGAAGGAAATGATGTAGAAAATCTTGCAATAACAATGCAGAAACAGACCACAAAATTCGTATGGCTATCAACACAATACAAAAACTAAAAAAATGAAACAAACACACTAACATGCAAAACACAAAAACAGAACACTAATCATGTTCAACATAAGTTCAGCACCAAAAATTCCCCAGCAACGGCCCCAATTTGATTAAACGAATTTCGCTACTTGTTATGCACAAAGATTGTCATTAATCCTTATCAAATATGCAAAGAAATGAATGCAGTACTAGGCTGTTGTCCTAGGTCGTCTCCAAGGAATTTTTGGTTGGGAACATACATCGAGCAAGTGTAAACATAGAATTTAAAGCAAGTAAATTGGGGGGAGGTTTGTCAATTTCCAGATTTTAATTAAGAGCAAAATGTAAACTAGTGAAATTCAATCAATTAAGAAGTGTAATCCCTAGTCAATCAATGAGTTCTATCCCTATTCTTTCAAATGATTCAATAATCCCCTATTTTCCCCTTGAATTAAGTTAATCTAACAAGTGAAAATTAACTTTAGCATCCCAATTAAAATTAAGCATCTTAATGGGCTTCAATCTCTATCCCTAAGATTAAGCAATCTCAAAGATTAATCAAAATTTAGCAATTTTGTATTAGAATTTTGTTTGGGTAATTTATGGTTCATTAAGTAATGTTCCCCTCATGTAAATTTCATTTCATTCAGAGATTGGGGTTAATAAATCCGAAGAAAGAAAGAGTAATATTGCCATTAAATCCAAGAATTCAAGAACCATATAAGTTAACTAGGAATTACAAGAAAATTTAGCCCTCCATATGGATGGGCTTCACAAATAAAAGAAGGGAATGCAGAAACGTAAGCAACATTAATGTAAAATCAATGAGAATGAAAGGGAAATTGGAAATTAAAATCTATAATGGATCCATGGCTGTCACCTAAGGCTCCAAAGCTCTGGAAAGAAAATGTCCTAATTTGGCAAAGAGAATCAAAGAAAAATCAATGTTCAAGTCCCCGTACCCTAATTTCTAAAATCTATGTATAGTGGAGGACATGTCAGTAAAGTGTCCACTTTTGCCTTTGAAAGTGTCCACTTTGGCCCTTGAAAGTATCCATGCGCATATTTACGTAAGCTTGCCAATTCTCTGGAGTTGCCACTTTTCATGCTGAAAGTAGCTACTTTGGATGCGCGTAGCCACTATGAAAGGCAATAGTGACCACGCGCAAATTGCTTCCAAAAGTGGCGTCCTGGAGCTTTCTGGAGTTGCTACTATGAAGGTTGAAAGTGGCTACTTTGGATGCGCGTAGCCACTATGAAAGGCAATAGTGACCACGTGCAAATTGCTTCTCAAATGGCGTCCTTAGAGCTTTCTGGAGTTGCTACTATGAAGGTTGAAAGTAGCTACTTTGGAACCTTTAATGCCCAGACCTGCTGTAGTTGCTACTTTTGCTCCTGAAAGTGGCTACATTGGGGGCAACTTTCATCCAAAGGCCAAGATTTCTCAAAATTAACTTGGGGACTCTGCAAAATTATCAAGATAATTAAAATTACAATCTATATCTATGTAATTAAATGCAAATTAACCAAAAATTAATAAACCTATGATATTTACTCAAAATGTAATTTCAGTATTATTTGCACTATCTAAGTCCATTTTTTCTATCAAGGAGCACCAAAAAGGCAAGTAAAAATATAATAAAAAGTGAATTCATCAAAGGGTCCAAGCATATTACACAAGAATTTTATGCTAATGCCTTAAGGACCAAGGGAGACCATCTACCTCCAAATCACACTGCTATTAGAGGTACCGTAGTGGACTTTTCTGCTAAAAATATTAACAATGTCCTAAAGATCAATGTGGAGAAAGAAGAAGGACAACAAGATTTCTCAGATTTTGGGAGAGCTATGGATAAGAATTACACCGAAATCCTCCATAAAATTGGCAAACCTGGAACTACATGGGAGCTGAGTGAAAGAGATGAAGCTAGAAATATCTCTACTCTAAAAAACATTTTGACCAGAAATTTGCTGCCATTTGCAAAAGTATGGAGTATTTTCATACTCAACTCATTTATGCCAGTGATCCATAGCTCCACCACTACTGTCTAGAGAGCTGAACTCATTTTTGCCATAGTGAGTGATTTCTACATCAATGTGGGGGAAGTGATCAATAGCTGGATGAAAGCAATTCTGAAAACGAAAAGGATTCATTGGGATTTCCAGGGCTAATTACTCTACTTTGTGAAGATGCTGGAGTAAATTTTGGAGAATATTATGAGAAGAGTAAAGCCAATCCTCCTATTACAACAACTATGATAAAGGAAATATATACCACCACACCAGTCACTATTGCCTCATCAATTCCTGCCAAGTTTAAGAAGTATTCTCCTCTCAAACTCAAGGCTCAATTGCAGAAAATTTTGGATAGACAAGACTCTTTAGCTGAGAGGAAGAATGCCTTACATGAGAGCAACAAGGCTGGAATTCTGTTGATGAAAAATATAATGTTGAACATTGATAAAAAGATGGGCATGACAAAAGAGCAACTCTATGAGTCAGAAGCAGAAAATATCCAATGCCTTAGAGCCACCACATTCAACAATCTACCTCTCTTCAACACTCCCCCAAGAGCTGAAATAGAAGAAAATAATGAGAGTGAAGAAGAAGAAGATGATGAAGAAGAGAGTTCAGATGAAGAGGATGCAAAAGAGTAGTTTAGGAATTTAATTTTCGCTAGCTTTCTTTTACTTTTCAGATTATGTAATTTTTAGCAGCTAGGAACTTTAATTTTTGTAAGTTTAGTAGTTAATTGTCAGCTATTCTAAACTTATTTTAGTACTTTTTCAGTAGCAATGGAGTACAAATTTCATTTAGTTTTATATTTCTGTATTTTTTACTATTCTATTTTTCTGCATTATTGATGGGAATCTTGGTGTTTTATGCAGAATATGTCACCATTACACAGCACTCAAGCACTTGGATTTGACACTTGCAGAAGCTGCCATGAAAGGGGGGGTGAATTTTGTACCTCTTATTCATGAGTTTAGCTTCACATATACTGAAAAATTCCCAGAAATACACAAAAATATTATATTATATCATGAATTGACTTTTATGAATACACTCCATTTGATTGCAATTTTGTGAATTTTGATATTTAGTTTTTTCTTAAGTTGTTTTTCCTATTCTCACATGATTGTCACACTTGTAATTTTCAAAATGAGGTAGTCTTGCCACTGTGTGCATATAGTTCTGAAAAAGTTGATTGTAAGCTTGATTGTTTGACATGTTCACTTTAAAATACCTTGGTGAGAATTGAGCCTCATGAATAACAATTCTTGTTGTGTGAAATTAATCTCATTTGTTGTTGCACCTCTAGAACTTGCTTTGTTTCTTAATTGAATATGTAATTTGCAGATTTTACATATATGATGGAGGCCTTCTTTGATCATGCTTAGCTAGCCTAAATGAACCTCCATTATGTTTGAGAAAATCCTAGTTCGCCTCATTGTGCCTTTAGCTTTTTCTTTGAAAAACCTTAATCTAAACCTTGCTGAAAAACCATGAGTCCTATCCAAATTTGGAAGAGGAAATTTGAGTTTAATCAAAGATTAATTTTTAAAACCAAGTTTGGGGTGGACATCTTGTTTTGTATTGCTTAGGGATAAACAAAGTTCTAAGTTTAGGGTGGTAAGCAGCAGCAAAGCTCTGAGTTATTCGAAAAGAAAAATGAAAAGCAAAGTGTTGAAAAGAAGGAGCAATAAATGTGAAAAATATGAAAAGAATTGGAAAAGAAACTCTCTCCATAATTGATGCAATGATAATTCCTTAAATGTTGCATAAAGTTAAAAATTCTATGCAGATTTGGATGAATGAGAAAAATGAGGCAACCTTAATTTAAGTTTTGAATATTCATCTACTTGAATTGCATCTTTTCTATTTGGAAGTAACCACATTGTTTCCCTAATTGATTGAATACCTACTTGTCTTTTAACCTTAATTTCACCTGAAAAAGTTCTCTTGATATGTGACTTGCTGTATATTTGCAGAGGAGATTGAGAATATTTGCAAGTCTATGGTAGATTGTGGTAAAAATGATAATTTTGAGAGCAAACATTAAGCCTAAATATTACTGAATGATGAGGGAAACACTACTTGTGAGTTGTGAATCATGTTTTTCAATTTTGCTCACATGAAACTTTGCTGAATTAATTGAACTCAGATGACAAGTTTTGTTGGTTGTGTGATTAATTCAGTGTGATTGTCATGATGATTGAATGGATTAATAACTTGATTGAGAATGAGAAATCAGAAAACATAGAACTGGAAAATAGAAAAATTTTGAAAAAAGTCAGTTTTGTTGATTGATTTCAATTAGTAGATGAATTTTTCCCTTTTATGTGATTTGATTTACTTGAGGACAAGCAAAATTCTAAGTTTGGGGTGGTGATAAATTCACATTTTACTATATTTTTAGCCTAGTTTTTGTTAATAAATAAGTAGTAAAGTGCTAAGCAAACTTGAAAATATCATAAAAATTGCATTAATATTCATAATTGTGTAAATAGTTTTGATTTTTAGATTTTTTAGTCCAATTATGAACAATTTGACTTAAAAGTGACTTAATCCTTGTGCAGAAGCTTGAGCTGAGAATTTAAGTTGAAGATTGAAGTGAAAAAAGTAAAGGAATTAAGCCTAAAAGATGAAGAATCAAGTATTTTATGAAGGGCGTAGTCACTCTGAGTACATAGAGTGAACACTTTGAAGAAGAAAATTCATGAAGATCAAGAGAGTAGCTACTTCAAGTGTTCAAAGTAGCTACGCAATTGAGCACGTAGCCACTTCAAGTGCCCAGAGTAGCTACGCAGAGCGCGTATCCACTTCAAGCATTTAAAGTAGCTACTTCCAAGCCTAATTCAGAACTGCACAGTGCGCGTAGCTACTTCAACTGATCAGAGTAGCTACGCAATTGAGCGTGTAGCTACATCAAGTGCCTAGAGTAGCTACGCAGTCAGCGCATAGCTACTTCAAGTGTTCAGAATAGCTACGCAAAAATAACAGAATTTTAAATATCACTTCTAAGAGTCAACTTTGGACAATTTGAGTTCTTAAATCAGTTTTAGAAGCTTCTAGAAGACCTTTGATGCTAGAATTTTCAAAGATTAACATGTGAAAAGGCAAAAGGCGGGAAAAACCATATAAATAGAAGTTAGAGGTTCAGAAAAAAGGGACTTTGGTTCATTTTTGTTATTTTTCACTTTGTAACTATTTTAACTTCCAAGAGAAGTCAGAGAGAGAGATTGGGAGTGACTTTCAAGCTTTATTTCTAGAGGAATTAGAGTAAAGATTGGGTCTTTGAAGATGTTCTTTTGCTTCTTGTCTTACTTCTCCTTTCTCCATTGTAATGTTGTTCTAGAACTTTTTGGTTAGGGATCTATGGATCCAGATTTGATGTTATGATGTAATTGTGGATTGAATCTTGAGATTTTAATTGAATTGAGTATGTGATTCTGTTCTTAATGCAGTTCTGAACTAATCCTTTATTTAATTGAAATTAGAGAAATTTTCATCAATGGAAATTGAGTTTATTTCTCATATCTGAATCATATGCCTAGGTTATTAAGATCTTAGGAATAAGTATCATGATCTAGTAATCCTATAATTTCCAGAACTTAATGCAGTATTTGATTAAATTTTACCTAAGGGATTAGGGAGATTTAATTAGATATTAGGATCAATGAGGCAAGGAATTGTCCTTTGGTTAAAGAAGTGAAATTGATTATCAATCAATTAAAATTCTCAAGAGTTCAGAACATAATTACATTGCAATTGAAAATCTGGTGAAGTGATTTCTAACTATTTTCCATATAGCATTCTTAATACAAAATTCGTATTCTGTTTTTACAGCAAGTTCATTACCTTTTATTGTCTTTATTTCTTACTTTCACATGTTACAAACCTCTCAATGAATTGTTTTGTTCAACTAATTGTTAAATGCTGAAGTGGTAATTGAAATAAGATCCTTATGGACGATACTTGGGGCTCATATTGAATTCTAAATTTTATTACTTGCTACAACTACCTAGTACACTTGCTAGTTAGTTCTCCAATTGTGTGACAGCTGTCACCCCAGGATCCTAAGCTATGCAAAATGCTCCAAAAGTGGCAAAAGAATCTGAAGTTATGAAAAGATCCGTACCCTATTTTCTAAAAAACTATATATACTAAGTCTGACGCGCCCTCATAGTGATCACTCTTGTAAATAAGAGTGATCACGCGCAACATTCCTCAGGCTTTTTCCCTTTCTGTAGTGATCACTCTTGTGTATAATAGTAGTTACTTTGTGCGCGCGTAGTTACTCTCACTTCTGAGAGTAAACACACGCAAAGTGTTCTGGTTCAGGCTTCACTACAATGATCACTTTCACTTCTGAAAGTGTTTATGCGCAGGCACTTCATCCTGAAGCTTTCTGGAGTGATCATTATCACTTCTGAGACTGATTACGCATAGGCCTAGTGGTTCTCTTTAGCTTTGGAGTGATCACTGCTGCTTCTAAAAGTGGTTACTTTGGCATATTCCTTGGAATCAGCTCCCTGGAGTGATCACTATGGTACCTGAGAGTGATTACTCTCAATTTATATCTTCTCCAAAAGCCAAAAATTCATGAAATTTGTCTAGAATTTCCTGCACAATTATTCAAATGATCAAAATTATAAAATATATTCACAAAAATTAGTGGAAAGAAGACAAAAATTAAGAAAGCTATAATGTTTGACCAAAATGAGGTTTTTATGTTATTTACAATCTCTAAGTCTATTTTTCATATTAAAATTCTATAAAAAGCTAGGTAAAATATCTATAAATTGTGGATTCATCACAACCCCAAACTTAAACTTTTGCTTGTCCTCAAGAAAATTGAAGGTAAAAGGTTGGATTTATCCAAAAAAAATTCTCAAAATTTTCATTCCATCTAATTGGCACTTCCAATATTTTCAAAATCATGGATTCATTCAACAAAGCAATCACACTCATATCAATTATTTTCATGCAATGTCCCACTAAACTGAAACAAAAATCTAGCAAGGTTTCATGCAATTCAAACAATGCAAAGAAATCATCTAGCTCACAGTATAGTGTTTCACACTTCACTCATTAATGTTTCAGGCTAAGTGTTTTCTCTCAATTCATGCATTTTACCTCACCCTACCAAATGCTTGCCCATATTCTCAATCTCCTTTGCCTAGATACAATGAACCACCTATCATAAAGGCTTTGTTAGTCACAATTTCAGTTAGATTGGGTTCAATGTTTTATCAAGGAAGGACAAAAGCTCAAGTGGGTTTTTAAGAGGAGGGAATTCCTTTGAGTGAATGAGTACAACAACTAAAATGGAATGCATTAAATGATGCAGTTTGTGAGGTTCAAACATTCTTTCACCATATTTTTCATTATTTTGCCTTATATGGAATTCTTTTTCTATCAAATTACCTTGCTGTATCGCTATATATTTTTTTTTTCTTATTCTTACATTCATTCATTTTTTGTAATTTATTGGACTTTGGCAATCATTCTTTTCTTCAAATTCAAGCATTTTTTTTTAGATGTAATATTGACATGTATAATGCTCACCACCCCAAACTTAAGATCTAACTTGTCCTCAAGCAACTACAGTCATAATTAGCACCCCAAACTTAGTTTCATGCAATCACTCTTGATGCAACTCAAAAGAAATACCTCTCTTAAGGGAAGAAAATTATGTTTGCAGACTAAGTTGGGAAAAAGAAGAGAATGTAGAACAAGGAAAATTAGGTGCAAGGGTGTTCTAGGGTGGGTGGGTATGTGCAGAGAAGGTCTCAATCATCTAGATGAAAAATTGCACAATGCAAATTCAATTAAGAAACAGGGCAAGTTCTAGAGGATAGATGCAAAATACATGTAATGTGCACACATAAAAGAATTTTAAGGCTCAATTCTCTATCATGGTAAAAGATGATAATTACTTAGCAACATGTGGGTACAGTTCACCTTACAAGAAAATATGCTCAGTATGGTAGGAATGGTGATTATTTACAAAACAGAGAATGATTGAGGGTTGAATGGGAAGTGCAATCAGAATATAAAATCAGAATTACAAAACTGAACTTCATTAAAAATAAAGAAATAATGACAATGTTTTTTGTATTTTATCTATGAACTATGCAAGAAAAATAGACTAAGACAATGTGAAATAGAGGCAAAGAGATCACCCCTTTTCAGAGTCACACTCAGAGATCAAATTCATGCTCCTCTTGATGTTACTGAGGGCATTCTCTGCACAAAGACGCATAGTGGATTCAACACAGAGTTTAATAGTGGAAATTAAACTGCAAATAGTATATATGAAAGTGTCAAATATTGTTCAAGGGGGTGATGCAGGAAAATAAAGGGAGAGATGGTACTAAAGACGGTAAAGTACGATAATTACAAGGAAAATAGTAGTTACTAAATACAGGGAAATGAACTAGAAATTGCAAAAATGTAAATGACATAAGGGAAAGTGGAGCTAAATGAGATCTTCATCTGAGTTGGAGGATGAAAGGTTGTCATCGTCCTCATCATCCTCTTCCTCCTCTGGAGTACTGGAGCTGCTATCTTTCTCAGCTATAGGTGCATGGGTGGTGGCTGTGAAAGGAGTTAAATCCTAGTTAACTGCTACTCTGAGGAAAGGTGCAGTGAATGTAAGGGTGTCATAAATTTGGTCTGATGTCATGCCCAGCTTCTTTCCTATTTTAAGCGACATAGTTTCTAAGAGGGTCAACATTGACTTCAGACCAGCATGGATCATATCCTGCCTCAATGCTATTTGCTTGACTTGTTCTCTGAGGTTCAACTAGGTTCTCTTCCTATATTCAGCAGGTAGGGAGAGGCCTGGGTCAATAGTCTTCTTCTTAGCATTAAAAATATCTTTCACCATAGCTGTGAAGATGCATGGGGCTGCTTTAATTCTCTGCTGATATTCACCTATGTCAACCCCAGCATCCTGGCAGAACATGGTGATAATGGATGGGAATGCAAGGGAGTCCTTCATGGTACTTAAGATTCCCATGATGAAGTTACTGATAATGTCTCCCACATGAATGGGCATGCCAGTGAGGATAGCATATATAAGTTCAGGTCTCTTAACCGCCAATGTAGATGAATGGCGTACTGGCATGAAGCAGCTCAAAAGGAAGATGTTCCATACCTTGGCTGGTTGAAGGAGGTGTTTTGTGGTCAAATTCTTGGGCATGAGCTGCATGTCAAACTCCCAATTTTCCCCTGGTTTACAGATTTCCTGGAGTATGGGCTTGTAGTCCTTCTCTTTCAAATAGTTGAATGTGGAAAAATCAAGTTGTCCAGCTTGCCTCTCCACTGGAGGTATGTTCAGAATCCTCTGAATGTTGGATGGGGAAAAATCAATTTCCACACCTCGCACTATGGTGTGTCTAAGGGGCAGTTGGTCTCCTTTCACCCTAATTGCATTAGTGTAAAATTCCTGGGTGATCTCCTTCCACCCATTTCCAGCACAGGTGGTAAAAAGCTCCCAGCGCTGCCTCTGAATTTCTTCCTAAAATTGAGTGTCTGTGCCCTCTTGGATTTCAAAATTACGATCCTGCACTATCTGCCTTCGCAGGATGTTGGGTCTGAAGTATTCCTCATGAGCCAAGGATCTAAACTTTGGATCATGTGCAGGAGGAGGTCTGGATGATGAAGCTCCAGCAGTTCTAGCTCTCTTGGGTGTAGGGGTGTTCTTCCTTGGAGTATTCACCTTATTACTGCAGGGGAATGAAAAGAAATAGTGAGCTGGTTGTAAAAAGAAATAGTTACAAGCATTAAAGTCAACTAGCATTAGATTCAAAGTGAAAGTGGGTATCAGAGTGAGCACTGTAAGGTTTTGCTCTTCCAATGTATTCACTACAGGGAATGATAGTAACTACTCTGAAATACGGGGCAACAACCAAGTGAAGCAGAAAAGTTAAAACAAATCAATTCAAAAGGGCAGTCTTGACAGTAAACAGTGTGCAGAAAAATTGGTGTATGTGTGGATGCCAATATGCCATATTTGTACAGATATGCAGAAGGATTCCAGTTCTGTCAAGTGGCATGCAGCAGAATTCAAAAAGAAATCAAGTAGACAAGGCATATGGATTAAAGTTCAAAAGAATTCTTTAGGTGTCAGAAAATGCACATACAGACAGTGAATGCAATTGGACAACAAGGTGACCTCTCTCTCAATGTGTACGCAGGAAATTGATGTGTGTTCAATGTAAAGTCATGCAAAATTCTAGCAATATGAAAGAGGTGCTCAAGGTTGGTTGTGTGTGTACAATGGAATGTGTAGCATTGGAAAAATATTTGAACATGTAAAACATCACATATTCCCAAAATGACACTGTTTTTGCAGACCAAACAGTTACTATGGCATATGCCAGTACACACGATGGGGAGTTATTCGTCACCAAGTCAACCAGAATCACAAAAAGGAACTACGTAATGAGCTGTAAATTTAGGCAATGTAGCACGAATAAAGTATTACACACCCCAAAACAGTCCTAGGATAAGCACCAACATAGCAGAAAATTCAAATTAAGCATTTTCGCAGGCAGGAGTGGCTACCCTAGGGTTCAACATTTCTAAATTTAGCAAAATAATCAAATTAAATGCTCTACAAACATCCTTGTAATAACAACTATAAATCACCAATTCCAGTCTAGGATTCTCCAATTCAGAATTCCTAATTTTTACAGCAATGAACCCTAATTCTAGAAATTGAAGGTTAAGTAATTACCTGAATTGGATGTGCAGAATTTTCATAAATAAGGATCATCCCAAACATAGTGTTTGGCATCACTCCTTATCTTATCCTTTTTACCTTTTGGTGCACCTATAACGCCACAAATTTTGTAATATTAATTATTGATAATTATATAAATATAAATGTATATTCATTTGTGTATTTTTTTAGATATATGTTGTGAATATGTATGTGTATATATATATGTGTGTGTGTGTATGTGTGTGTGTGTGTGTGTGTGTGTGTGTGTATGCATGACTGGTTGGGCTAAAATGGGCAAAGTGCCTTAGTACAGGGCGAGATACTGGACTGTTCTCGCTGTAGCGAGAGGGCCCTAGGAGGAAGGACTGAAACTGTCACCATCTCGCTGAAGCGAGAGACGTCTCGCTGTAGCGAGAAAACGACAGTTTGGGGTGCATTTCTGGGTGCAGTCTTGCTGTAGCGAGATTCTGCAGAAACCAGAGTGCTATTTTCTCTGGATTTTTTGCTGTAGCGAGAGGGCGTGTCGCTGTAGCGAGAAATCTTGCTATAGCGAGAGTGTCGCGACCAGAAAAGGATTTAAAGGGGGTTAGGGTTTGGGAGAGTTATTTCTCCCTCTCCCTTCGATCCTCTCATGCCTAATGCCCTTTTCACTGATTAAATTGCCTCCAAAGCCGTTTAGGAGCTTAATTGAAGGTTGAATCGATGTGAGGAACGCTTGGAGGTGAGTTTTAATGGTTAGGATTTTGGTTTTACATCCCCTTTCTCTATTTCTGTGGTTTCCCTAGGTTCTTATAGAGTTTTTCCATGTGTTTTGGACAAAATCCGTGAGGAGGAGTACTTCTTGGTGGATTTAGCGTGTGGGACGTCAATCCGAGGTAAGGGGGGACTGTACCCTACTCTTTGTGTGAGATTTACCATTATTTAGTTGAATATTGTGATGTGGCTGACTAGAGGATAGGAAATTACTGTGAAATATGATGTGGGCCATGTGCCTTGATATATGAATATTATGTGTATAGATGAGAGAATATGTGGTTGATGGAATTTTGCTATGTATTGCGGTGTGTGAACAAATGTGGGCCTGAGGGCCTAGTGTAATGTGAAACGAATGTGGGCCTAGTGCAGTGTATTTGAATGCAATATAGGCTATGTGCCATGTGTAAGCATGATTATTGCATGCGTGAATGGAATATGTGTGAATGAGCGTGTTAGTGCCGTTGTAATGTGCTGTGAATGGTTTATCGATACACTAGGGGTGTGGGAGATGAGGACGGTAGAAATACCTTCGGGAAGAGGGAGTGGTGGTGACATCGAGTGCGGAACGGGTGCATCACGGGCCACACACTCTCTTCCTGACTAGACCTCTGACCATTACCTTTACTGAACGACCCGTGACTGCCTACATGGTATCCGTGAGGCGGGGGTAACCGGTGACCATTCCATCTGTAAATCTGTGATCACAAGGCTGCAATGAATGTGGCTGGCGTGTATATACGTTGGGTTTATGAATTATATTTATGGATGTGAAATGCTGCTTGTGTTTGTGCTTGGTTAATGTATTGGAAATGTTCTGGAGGTGAGACTTTATGTTGACTATGTGTTTTGGGTAGTGTAGAGTACTCACCTTTACATTCATTTTTCAGGTAATTAAGACAATCAGCATCGGGCTCAGTGAAGGGGTGGATGGAACTGCTATAGGACATAGGACATTATTTTGGAAAACTATTGTATTAGAATAAGTCCTATAGCGACTATTTGATATAATTTGTAACCCCTTTATTTATTTGAAATAGTTGATGAAACTTGAATTAAAATAGAAATTTTATTATTTCAAAAATTTGTGAAATTTCTTATTTATTGAAAATTAAATTTAAGGTGTTACAGCACCTGCTGGAAAAACTCCTGCAGCAAGAAAATTAACAATGTCAGCGTACCAGGGTGCCTGTGAAGTATACAACTCTAAGAGTTGTTCATCAAGAAAGTCATCTAAAATTGGAATATGGTTAGGAACTCCATCTATCCTGCTTAAGTGGTCAGCTACCAGATTTTGAGTTCCGCTTCTATCCCAGATCTCCATGTCAAACTCTTGAAGTAGGAGCGTCTATCTTATAAGCCTAGTCTTAGAATCTGTCTTTTTTAGCAAATACTTCAAAGCAGAGTGATCAATAAAAATCACAACTTTTGACCCTAACAGATATGACCTCAACTTGTCCAATGCAAATACTATGGCCAATAGTTCTTTTTCGGTTGTGGTGTAATTACACTGTGCAGGATCTAAGGTTCTAGAGGCAAAATAGATGATGTGAGGAAACTTACCAACCTTCTGAGTCAACGCAGCCCCCACTGCAAAATTGGATGCATCACACATCAATTCGAATGGTTTGGTCCAATCTGGGGGTTGGATGATGGGTGTGGTGGTTAGGGCTTCTTTAAGCATATTAAATGCCTTCGTGCATTTTTCATCAAAACTGAACTCAACCTCCTTTTGCAACAGCTTGGACAGCGGATGGCAATCTTGGAGAAATTTTGGATGAATCTGCTGTAGAACCCTGCATGACCAAGAAAAGCACGAACCTCTCGAACACAAGAGGGGTAAGGCAGTTGTGCAATAACATCAAGTTTTGCAGGATCTACTTCAATTCCTTTTTCAGATATGATATGGCCTAATACTATACCTTGCTCTACCATGAAATGGCATTTTTCAAAATTTAGTACAAGGTTAGTATCAATACATCTTTTCAAAACTTTTTCTAAATTAACCAAGCATGCAGAAAAAGATAGGCCATAAACAGTGAAATCGTCCATAAAGACTTCTATGCAATGCTCCACTAAATAAATAAAAAATGCTAAGCATGCATCTTTGAAATGTGCCTGGGGCATTGCACAGGCCAAATGGCATTCTCCTGTAGGTAAAAGTGCCAAAAGGACATGTAAAAGTGGTTTTTTCCTGATCTTCAGGTGCTATGCAATGCTCCACTAAATAAATAAAAAATGCTAAGCATGCATCTTTGAAATGTGCCTGGGGCATTGCACAGGCCAAATGGCATTCTCCTGTAGGTAAAAGTGCCAAAAGGACATGTAAAAGTGGTTTTTTCCTGATCTTCAGGTGCTATGCAAATTTAAAAATAACCAGAAAAACCATAAAGAAAACAATAATGAGACTTACCAGCCAACCTCTCCAGCATCTGATCAATGAAGGGTAGTGGAAAATAATCTTTCTGGGTTGCTTGGTTTAGTCTCCTGTAGTCTATGCAGACTTTCCAACTATTCTGGACTCTAGTGGGTATCAACTCATCCTTCTCATTCCTGACCATAGTGAGTCTAGATTTCTTGCGAACCACTTGGATTGGGCTGACCCAAGTGCTATCTGATATAGGGTAGATAATCCCAGCTTGCAACAACTTGGTGACTTCCTCCTTCACCACATCTAAAATGATGGAATTCACCCTCCTCTAAGGCTGCCTCACTGGCTTAGCACCCTCCTCCAATAATATTCAGTGCATGCAAAGAGAGAGGCTAATTCCAGGAATATCAGCAAGGGTCCAGCCTATATCTTTCTTGTGCCTCCTTATCACTTCTAAGAGTTTCTCCTCTTGATCAATATTCAACTTGGTGGAGATTATCACTGGGAACTTCTCATTTGCCTCTAGATAGGCATATTTCAGATGCTCTACCATATGTAGGAGACTGCTCCACAGAGGGAAGTGACTTGGCACTTTCAGTAGGAGAAATTTCTGCAACATTCAAGTCAAAAGGGTTAGATTCAATTGTACCTACTGAACTCAAAACATCACATTCTTCCCCTATTGATTTTCCAATTTCCTCAATAATAGAAGTTGTAGAATTTATATTCAAGAAGTCTAAAATACAAATTATCACATACAGTATTCACAAATGGAATTGTCTATAAAATCAGAAAAATTAAGAGCAAAATCCTCTTCTAAAAATTCAGAAAATTGATCATCTATCAAATCATCCAACAAATTAATTTGAAAATAGAGTGTTCTTCCAACGGATGCTTCGTGGCATCTAGAATGTTGAAACGCACAATGTTGTCTCCAAACACAATAGTGAGCATCCCGGCGTGCACATCAATTTTCGTTCTTGCAGTTTTCAAGAACGATCTTCCTAGGATGATTGGTGCAGCACTCTTCACTGACTCTCCCTCTTGCATATCGAAAATGTAAAAGTCAGCTGGGAAGATGAGATCATTTACTTTGACTAATACATCTTCAACAATCCCAGCTAGGTTTGTTATGCTTCTGTTGGCTAACTGAATAACTACACTTGTAGGCTGCAGAGGGTCAAGAGATAGTGAGGTAAAAATGGACAATGGCATGACATTTATAGATGCTCCTAAATCTAACATGGCATTCTCAATCCTATTATTACCAATAATGCATGAGATAGTGAATGTTTCTGGGTCCTTACATTTCTCAGGCATTGTGGACCTTTGTTTCTCAAAGAGTGCAGAAACATTTCTACCCATATTTACCTTCTCATTACCTTTAAGATTCCTCCTATGGGTACATAGGTCTTTCAAGAACTTAGCGTACTTGGGTATTTGCTTGCTTGCATCTAGTAGAGGTATGTTCATCTCTACCTTCTTGAAGGTCTCTAAAATCTCTTTCTCAGCCTCTTCAATCTTCTTGCTTGGCTAGATAACTCTCTGAGGAAATGGGAAAGGAATTGTCTGTTCAGTATTCTCTGCCACCTTTGGTTGGGCAGATGTAGGTTTTGGTTGTTCTTGAACCTTTTCCTCTCCATTTAGATCAACTGTAAATGAAGCACATCTTGGGTCTTCTTTCTCTCTGGACATTGTGGGCTCTTGCATCACTTTTTCAGACCTCAAAGTGATTGTACTCACATTTTTAGGATTTGCTACAGTTTGTGCAAGGAGGTTTCCTAAACCTTGAGATTGTATCTGGTTCAGAGACGAGCCTAGCTGTCCCATTTGGTTCTCCAAAGTCTTAATACTAGCCTCAATTCTTTGCTGGAAGGAGATGTTATTCATGGTCTATTGCTTCATAAGCTCCTCCAGTGATGGTTCATTTTTCTGTGGTGCACTTGGTTGTGAGGAAGATGGTTGGTGATGTTGTTGGGCTTGTTGTGGTTGATGTTGAGATTGATAAGATCTATTTGGGCCAACATGATGTGCTTGATATTGAGTGCCTTGCTGCTGGTTGTGCTGTTTGATGAATCCATATTTTTACTAATATTTTAGTATATTTCTAACCCATTTGATAAGGAAAATATATAAGAAAAGCAGAAAAATTCAGAAAAATAGAATGATTGAAAGTTTTCTTTTAATATGTAGTTATTTTAGCATTTGTGGAATTTCTACTTAGATCTTAAGAAATTAATCCTGTTTTTGTAGGAATAATCTGAGCAAAAGTCATGGAAATGGAAGATCAATGGAAAGGAAGAGGAAGAATAGCAATTCTGGACTCCAAAACACAAGAACAGCGGAATGCAAGCTGGGAGTGATCACTATTGTCAGTGAAAGTGATCACTCTAGACATCAAAGAGGAATACACATTGGGCGTTAACACTTTTACCAGTGAAAGTGATCGTTCCAGAGCTTAAAAAAAGAAGGGAGTCTGGGCGTGGTCACTCTTACCAGTGAAAGTGAGTGTTCCAGAGAGTTACTCAGAAGAACAAACTCTGCTTTAACACTCTTACTAGCGAAAGTGAGTGTTCTAGAGAAGGAAAAATTTCAGCAAGCTCTGCGTGGCCACTCTTACCAGTGAAAGTGGATGTTCCAGAGAGGAGTGTATCAAGGCAAGTTGTGCGTGGTCACTCTTGCTCTCAAAAGTTATAACACGCAACCACTCGACCTCCTACGTTGCAACTCTTAGCAGCGAAAGTGATAGTTCCAATTTTCAGAAACTACATGAGCTTCTACGTGGCCACTCTTATCAGCAAGAGTGATAACGCACAGAATCGAAATTTCTATAAATACCTGTTTTAAGCTCAGAACTGGGGATCTTTTGTTCATTTTCTATTTTTTCTGTTAGATTCTCGTTGAGAAAGAGTGAGAAAGAGGACTGGGGTTGAATTTTGAAGCTCCAAGAAGAGGCATTGGATTAAAGCTCGTGGAGATGGCTTCCCTGCATTTCTTCTCTTCTTCTCCTTCTTTCTCTTTCTCTATTACAATGTTTGCTTAATTCTTCATAGTTAGGAGTTTATGGACCTTGAATTGATGTATTGATTTAACTTTTGCTTCTAAAATTTGAGTTCTTAGATTAATTGAGTTGTTAATTCTGCTGTTATTGCAATCTTTGAATGAGAATTCGTATGATTAATCAAAGAGGAACATTTGCCAATGGAAGTCGGGTTTATTTCTCTGATCTGAATTAGCAACCAGAATTAGGGATTTCTTAGGGATAAGAGAACTTAATTCTGCAATCCTAAGGTTCTAAACCTTAATACAACTCGAAATTAAACCTCACCTAAGGGATTAGGGTGGTTTAGTTGCTTGTTAGGGTCAATGATTTAAGGGATTAAACTTTTACTATTAATAAGAGAAACTGATTGTCAATTAACCAATTGCTTGAATGTTCAAAGACATAATTGAATTAATATTGACATTCTTGTGAAATAAATTCATAACTATCTTTCATTCTTGTCTCATCTCAACATAACTATCATACTCTGTTTTTCCTGAAGTTTCTTACCTTTTAATTATTTTTAATTCTTACTTTTTGAATGATACAACTCTTCCAAAATTGTTTAGCTCAACTGGTTGTTGTTCTGTGAAGTGGTACTTGATTTCCTAATTCCTTGTGGAGATGATATTCTGATCTTAAAAATTACTCATTACTTGCTGCAATTCCTAGTGCACTTGCTAGTGTTTAGAATTGTAGCAACACTGTTGAGAATTGTTCCCCCATCTCAAATTTGGATGGTTCCTCCAGCCTGGGTTGTATCTATTGGAAGACAGATCCCAACTGGTCTGCTACTGCGAATTTGGAGAAGGAAGTTTATTAGTATAAATATTTGCGGCATAAGCCTGAGGATTACCTTCTAGAGTGTCAGACTCTTGCAGTGTAGCACAGCTATCAGTGTAATGGTCTGTAGCTATGCAAATGCCATACAGCATGGCTGGAATGGGTGGTGGAGAGGGTGAAGATGCAGCAACACTCTTTTGCATGGAAGTCAATTGCTTCACCATGGATGTCAATTCATCAAGCTTGTGTTCTATCTTACTAGACTCAGCAACTTGGACTTCACTCACATTTATGGTAACACAAGAATTTTGCCTTGTTACAAATTGTTGGGAGTTGGCAGCCATATTCTCTATCAAATTTTGGGCTGCAACTAGAGTTTTGTCAACCAATGTCCCTCCACTTGCAACATCTATCATGCTTCGGTCCATAGGGTGCAGTCCCTCATAGAAGTACTGGATCAACAATTGATCACTAATTTGGTGGTGAGGGCAGCTAGCACATAGCCTCTTGAATCTTTCCCAATATTCATAAAGGGTCTCTCTTTCAAGCTGCCTTATCCCACAGATTTCCTTTCTTATGGATGCAGCTCTTGATGCTCTGAAAAATTTCTCCAGGAAAAGTCTCTTCAAGTTGTCCCAACTAGCAATAGATCCTGGAGGGAGATAGTAGAGCCAATCCTTAGCTGCGTCCATTAGAGAGAACGGGAAGGCCTTTAATTTGATATGTTCCTCAGGCACACCTTTTGGCCTCATGGTTGAACAAACAATATGGAACTCCTTGAGGTGCTTGTGCGGATCTTCACCTGCAAGACCATGAAATCTTGGCAACAAATGTATTAATCCAGTTTTTAGAACAAAAGGAGCATCAATGTTAGGATACTGTATGCATAAAGTTTGATATGTCACATCTGGTGCAGCCAATTCCTTTAATATTCTTTCATTGTCAGCCATTTTTTCAAATTCAAATTCTAAAGAATAAGGTAGTGAATAGATAGATGAAGGAGATGAAGGTTCCTCAAAATGTTCAGAATTATGTCTATGTAATCTAATGCTACTATGAAATGTCCTATCAATCTCTGGGTCAAGTGGATACAAATCTCCAGGATTCGATCTGGTCATGCACTAGAAACTAACTATAAGGAATGAAAAGAAGTAAGCTAGATGAAACAGTAAAAATACAGAAAAATTCAGATGACAATTATGCAAAAACTAGTGTCTATGTGCAGTAAAATGAAGCATTAACACTAAACGGCAAAACAGAAAGAAGTAGCAAATTATGGCAAGAAAAAATGCAACACACACTCGTAAATTCTGCATCAAAAACAGAACGCTAAAATAGAGCAACTAAAAAGTTCAATGCAAAATTAAAACCAAAGGCCCCAGCAACGGCACCAATTTGATGAACGGGATTTCGTTTGCATAAAGATTTGTCGTCAACCTTCATCAAAGTATGCAGAAAAATTTGTAGTATCTAGGATGCAAGCTTAAGTTATCTCCAATGACTTTGGTTTGCAACACACATTGAACATGTTGTAAACATTTACTATAAAAGCAATTAAACAAAGGGGTTTTGTGTGATTCCAAATTTAATGTAAAGGCGAGTGATGAAATTAATGAGTCCAATCAATGAAATGTGCAATCCTTAGCTTGTTCATGTAATTCTATTCCTATCCCTCTCAAGATTCAATACTTTTCCTGTTCCTTTAAATTAGGGTAACTCAAAAAGCAAGAATTAACCTTAAAGTCCCATACAAATTAAGCAATTTACATGGGCTCTAACCCTTTTCTCTAAGATTACGCAACCTTAGAAATTAACTTAGGATTAAGCAAGTCAAGTTAAGAATTTCAGTAAAATAAATTAGGGTTAATTAAGCAATATCCCCCTCATTCAAACATTAATTCAATTCAAAGAGCTGGGAAATATAAATTCATAAAGGAAAGGGAATTATATTGACATTCATACCCAGGAATTCAAGAATCCATGAACTCACTAAGGATTACAAGAAAGTTTAGCCCTCCATGAGGATGGGTCTTACAAATTTAAGATGAAAGCAAAAGGAATTCAATGACAT
Organism: Abrus precatorius; assembly: GCF_003935025.1. Lineage (NCBI taxonomy): Eukaryota > Viridiplantae > Streptophyta > Magnoliopsida > Fabales > Fabaceae > Abrus > Abrus precatorius. The sequence goes on from NW_020874292.1 coordinate 16,708,442, forward strand.
TAATGCAAGAATTAAAGGAAAGTGAATAGAAATTGTAAATCAAACCCTAAGATTGGCCTTAACTGTCACCCAAGGATCCTAAGCTCTATAAAATGCTCCAAAAGTGGCAAAAGAATCTAAAGTTATGGAAAGATCCGTACCCTAGTTTCTAAAAAACTATATATACTAAGTCTGACATGCCCTCATAGTGATCACTCTTGTAAATAAGAGTGATCACGCGTAGCATTCCTCAGGCTTTTCCCTTTTCTATAGTGATCACTCTTGTATATAATAGTAGTTACTCTGGGCGCGCGTAGTTACTCTCACTTCTGAGAGTAAACACGCGCAAAGTGTTCTGGTTCAGGCTTCACTACAATGATCACTTTCACTTCTGAAAGTGTTTATGCGCAGGCACTTCATCCTGAAGCTTTCTGGAGTGATCATTATCACTTCTGAGACTGATTACGCATAGGCCTAGTGGTTCTCTTTAGCTCTAGAGTGATCGCTGCTACTTCTGAAAGTGATTACTCTGGCCTATCCCTTGGAATCAGCTCCCTGGAGAGATCACTGTGGTACCTGAGAGTGATTACTCTCAGTTAATATTTTACCCAAGAGCCAAAAATTCATGAAATTTGTCTAGAATTTCCTGCACAATTATTCAAATGATCAAAATTGTAAAATATATTCATAAAAATTAGTGGAAATAAGACAAAAATTAAGAAAGCTATAATATTTGACCTAAATGAGGTTTTTATGATATTTACAATCTCTAAGTCTATTTTTCATATTAAAATTCTATAAAAAGCTAGACAAAATATCTATAAATTGTGGATTCATTAATATCCTCCTTAGAAGGAATGATCTACACCTTCACTTTGTTCCTATCCATCTATATAAATAAAAGAAGAACAATACAAGACAACACAAACAAAGGGGTGAGTTCTCCAAACACAAACATCAATCATGAGCCATACCCCAAGGAAGGCGGCGTCACAGTCACAATTCAGTCCAACAATCAACATTCAGCATCATTGAACATTCAATAATATAGTAGGGTGATTATTCATAATCATAGCCAATCTTACAATACTCAATCACCCCTAATAGTAATGCATATGATGCATGAATGCAGGTTTCAATCTCACCCATATAGTCACTCATATGTTAATAGCATGCAAATGATGCATGGGGTTCTCATTCCTCTATGACTGGCAACTTCCCAGCTTTTAGCATAGAGATAGATAGATAGATTCAAGTCATATGGCAATCGGAGGACTCCATTCCCTACTTTGCACAGTGATATCATAGATAGAAACAGAATAATAGCACATCAGCCGATGTGTAGTGCTATCCGACACGTTCAGGAATGGACCTCGATGACCCTAGTGTTATGGAGTTCACGTCAGGTTTGGCTAAGGTCTTGCAAGCGAGTCATGACCCAGCTACAGGGAGCTCAGCTGCCATGTGCCACTTAGGTCAAATGTTCCCCCTTTCGCCACCCCAGAAGGTCTACTTTGGACCAAACTTCCAATACCCACAGTTGTGCCTCTATTATGCAATCAAGTCGTTTCACAAGATAATATGATGCATGAAGTAGCGTTTTCAGTTTTCTTGTGATAGTTTTCTCAACTCATTTCATTTAGCCACTTGGGGCTATTGCACAGTAATAATAGAAGTCATTATGGGCTTAGAATCATAGCATCTAGCATAGAGCTAGAAGTCATCATAGACTTAGCAACATGGATAGATAATCTCCATGAGTCACATGCCGTAGCATGGATAGATAGATTCCATGAGTTTCACAATAATCCTCAATGAGTTCATAATAATTTCAAGATAGTATATTTCAGGAGCTCAGAGCATAACATAGATCTCTCATCATAATTTCATAATCTCATGGTTTTATAAGCTCATACTCATGGATAATTTTTAGTGCAGCATATAATATATTGGACCATAGCTTAGGCAATTTATTCAAGCCTTCTCGATTCATTTCCTCTTTCTCAATTCACTTTTTCTTTCATATTTCAAGTCTATATCTCTTTCAATTTAGTACAATCTCATTTCTCAATCCTTGCAATCTCGCCATTCAAGTTCATCCTAACCATTTCATTATTTTCATCAATCCCTAGCACCTTCTTAAACCATAAACCACTCAATTCAACACTTACCTTCTTGATTTCTCCCTCTCAGTTTTTCTCTCCATGAAAGAACAAATCATCCAACTTATCCTCCCTAAACCATTAATTAATCAAGTTGATTCACAATAATCCAAGTTGTTACCTCTCAATTTTTCACTCTTTATTAGGGAAGATTAATCAAACTTAGGTTCTTTCTATATCACCAACTTAATCAAATTAATTCACAAATGTTCAAAGTCCTATCCTCTCAGTTTTTCACACTTTTTCTCATAGGTCATATGCTGATTTTTTATTCCTCACACTCAATAACTCATAACACAACTAGATTGTAACATTTCCAATAAATCCAATCATATTCACGGTCCATTTCCATCAAACAGCCCTCAAGGGCACTAGATCATCAAGATCACAATATTATATAATTACTTTTGCTGCACATTACTATAATTCATTAATTCTTTCATAAAGGTATGCAAATGATGCATGTGATGCTCTTAAATAGTGATTCCATAGCATAATTCATAATGAATAGTAAGCAACCCAAATTTTCAGCCAAGCATCACTTCAAACATACCTCATGGTTTTCCAAAAACAAATATCAAGGATGAATAGTACTTTATCTCACATCATTCACATTTTTCCAGCAATTCACCCAAGTAATTTTTATAAATTTCAAACACCATAACATGGTAAAATCAAGACATGCACTCACTTTCATCCAAGGTCAATCATACAAGTTTGCAAGCAACAATCAACCTTTCACACAAGCAAGGTCCATCATGGTTCACTCAAAAGGCACTTTTCAATTTCATTTTAGCTTTCTTACACAAAACAAGGCATGCAAGATATATTCCAATTTTTTGCAACCTTTTAAATGCCAAAACTGAGACCATCCAAGCAATTTTTCCTTTTCTTTTTATGAGACTAATTCCAATGATTCATACCAATCCTTTCCAATTGTTCCAAGGTTTCAAAATATGTAAGTTTTAGCCTTTTTCCTCATAACAATCAAAATTGTCCAGCCTTACAACTCATTTTTTTTTGTCAAGTCCAAAATAAGCAAAATAGAAAAAATTAACATGCAAATATATGGTTACATCATCCAAGTGCAGGACTTTTATTTTCAGCAAGGGATTATGCTCAAAAAGACCAAACCAAGGCAATACAAGGTAGTTTTAGCACTCAACCATTTAATTTTCCAAAGATCTTGAAAGTAACTTGTTTCAAGAATGATTAAGCTTTAGAACAATGAATCCGACACATGCAAGGGTAGGGAATCAACATGCAACACCTTATCCTACCATCCAAATGCAAGATTTTTAATTAGAAATGAAGATCAAGCTAAACAAAGGGAAAACCAAAACACACACAAGTTGAAATCTACATGCAAGTGAAGGAATTTATCATGCAAGCTCATAGTTCCATGGTTCCAAAGGGTGGATCATCATTTGAACAAGAAATCCAGCAAACAAAGTGTAAAACCGAGACATGCACAAGGAGGAATTAACATGCAATTGTCAAAAATACAAACTTTCAAGGGGATTACCTCATTCACACATAAAACTGAAAACTTAGAGGTAATAAAAGTGAAAAACCAAGTGGGAACTCAACATGCAAGTGGTAGAATCATCTTATCCAAGAACATTGAAGGTAAAAATGAAATCTTTCCAAGGATTTTTCACAAGTTCAACCAAGGAAAGCAAGGTAAGGATGAAAGGTGAGAATTTCCCCTTGCCTTTGAGCTTTGAGACATGAAATTGAAGAAGAAAGGGCTGGAAATGGTGGATCTCCAAAGGGTGCTTGCTGGACCGAGAAAACAGCAACAAATATCTTCAAGTTCCTCCTCCAAAGTAAGCTCCTTCAACCCAAAAATTAGAGGAATGGTGGAGGAAGATGTTGGTGATGGAGAGGTGGTGTGTTTGGGTGGTTTGGATGAGAGTGTGGTGAGATTTTTGGGGCTGGAACCTCTCGGTTCCTTTGAGAGAGTGTGAGAGGCTTCGAGAGAATGAAGAAGTGAGAGAGCAAAATGGAGAGAATAAGAGAGTGCGGGTCACGGTTTTTTATTTCCAAAATGGGCAAATGAAAAAGGAATTCAATTTATATAAAGGTCAATGTGTTAATTTGCCAATTGCAACTTGACACTTACGGTTTTGGCTTGCTGGACAAGGTTTGCAAGTTCCAAATCTCACATGGTTCAACTGAGGTAAAAAAGGATGGAAAAGAGTAAAAACCATGCAAGAAAGGGTGGTCACGGTTTTTAATTTAGAATAGTAAATTTTAGGGAAACTTGCAAGCAAAGTTTACACATTTTAGCAAGCAAAATGCATGGAATAGTTTAGGGCTGCATGTACATGGTCTTGGTGGAGCAATTCCCAAAAATCGGCACAAAATTCCAAAGAAAAGATTTTGGGCAGCATTTGTATGTAATTTGATTGGCCGGAAAAGAATGTGACATGACTAGGTTGACATGTGGACGATATATTTGATGTGGTGCTAAATTCAAGAAAATTAATTGATTAAAGCAATCATGGTGTCGGCATTTTGGAAGACAAGAAAAGAATGTTCCAAAATGATTATGTTTGCAAATCGGGAGACAAAATCTTCTTGCATGAAATTTTAGTGGCCGATACTAGATTTTGGAAGATTCGGGTAATCACGATGTTTGTAAATTGGAGGACAAGGTCTCGTTGCATGAAAATCTAGTGGCCGATACTATATTTGAAAATCTTCAAAGCAATGATTACTAGATTTCGTCAGATTTCATGCAATAATTTTCACGGCTAGGAAATGATTAAAAATATAATGCAGTGATTACTAAATCTTTGCAATAATTACAAAATCTCACATTTTTCAAGACAAATAATTATGATTTCTCAATAATTTAAATAAGACAAAAATTAACTTTTTAGATAAGACTCTCAAGGGTATTTTAGACAGTACAGCTGAACATAATCAAAGAAATTCTTGGACGATATTGAAACCAAATATATTGCATGCAGCTACCCTAAAATGCTGAACTCAAAGATCAATCAATATTCTATTAAGAATAAAAATCAGCATCTATCTAATTATTCCGATACTAGCAGGCCAGAATTAGCAAGTAATTACGATTTAAGAGTCAGTAGCTAATTTATGAAAATTGGGGTGTTACAAGATACAAAGCGTGTATACTAAGCTTATTCAAAATAAAAGAGTAGCTTTTATTCTTACTATCCCTAACAGAACAAACCTACAAAATAAAAAATAGCAAAAAAGAAAGCTACTAAAGAAAAAGAAAAGTTAAAAATAAAAGTGACCAATGCAACATCCAAAATTTTATTATTTTAATTAGATATAATTCATATTAGTCAAATTAAATTAAAATTAGACATTATATTAGAAATTAAAGAGATAAACACACTTAATAAAATTGACCTAAACATATAGGACAATTTAAGGAAGAATTGAGTAATGCAAATAGGTTATGACCCAAATTGTAGTAGAGATTAATTATGCACATTGCTTGAAGTGATTCTAAACTATGTAAATTAAGGTTTAAAAGAATTAAAATTAGTCAAGAAAAAAAAAACGAAACTTAGGATATGTTTGATTTCCCTTCTAAAAATAGTTTTCTATTTTAAAAATAAATTATAATATAAATTGGTACTATATTTTATTTTTAAAAATAAAAAATTGTTTTTAGAAGAAAAATCAAACATGCTCTTAAATACAAGTTACAAAATTGGCTAAAATAACTAAATTACCTCTAGAATTAGCTAAAATTTATTCATGAATAAAAAAATGACACTAGCACTTCTCAACATTTCTTTATAAGACAAAACTAAAACTTGAGTAGAGTATCAATTTAATGTACGGGATAAAAAATAAAATAAGATAGTTTTTCCTATTTTTTGTGTTTATTTAATTGATAAAATATAATAAATCTATCCTACAAGCATATCATATCCTTCTCTTTAATTTAATTTTTATATTGGTAGAGATTGAGTTAAAAATAAATAAGATATAACAACATAATACATTTAATTTGTCATTTTTATATATGCATCAAATGTAAAAGAAAATATAAAGTTATACTCTTATGAATTATATCTCATCATTTGTTATCATATCATCATATCATGTCCACTAAAAGGATCTAAGTACTTTTTATCCTCTTCGATTAAAAAGTTATCATAATAACTCACAATATAAGTTAACTTTAAAAGTAAAAAATAAAATTATCAAAGTAAAACATTAATTTGAATTAAAAAGTTCTCATTATACTTTTTTCTCTTAGAATGATGAAAATGAAAATATCACAAATTTTAAATTCAGTTAAATTAGCCGACCATTATTATTTGAAGTAAAAAAGTTTGATATTTTTTCTTTAATTTTTGCCATTCAAATAAAATCTAATAGTCAAATGTATCATTCTTTTTTTTTATGATAATAATGTATTCTCACTTAAATAATTTCCTATATAAAAATATATTAAAACAAATATTATTTTAAAAATATAAAAATTATAAATTTGGATTATATAATTATGACTTAATTATGTTTTTAATCCCTATAAATATAGGTTATTTTGTAATTAGTTCCTACAAATATTTTTGTTAGGAAATGGTCCTTCTAAAGTTGATAATTTAGGAATCAATCTGCTAACTCAGATGCATTCACTTAAACCAAGATGGTAGCCCCTACCCACAACATCCACTGTACACAACCCCCATACTGGGCTTCCGCACCTAACCTAACTGACAAAAGAAGCCTTTTTTCTTTCATATTTTTCATATCAAAAATCGGGAACTACTCAATGGGAGTTCCTTTATCTTTGAGTCAAAATTACTTTCTCTACTGCATGAGTCACAGTTACTTTGGAACTCCCTCCTCCACTTGTTAGTCTGACTTTACTCCCCTTCTATTAAGTGCTGAGCTGACTAATGGACAGCCTGCTTAACACTCCATATGGCTTATTCGAGTCCTAATTAGTTACCTACATGACATGTCACATCATTTATTTTATATAATTACAAATAAGTCCCTAAACACAATTTTTCATAATTGCATAAAAGTCTTTTAATTTTGTTTCTTTCTTCTCCTTAGTCCTTCTCTTCCCCTCTCCCACAATCCGAATCCAGTACCCTCCCCCACTCCTTTCCCCATCCCCATAACCCATTCTTCCTCTCCCTTCCCCACACGGCAGCCACTATTTCAAACATAATTAAAATGGAATAATCAAAGTGGTAGCATATAATTTTGTTAGACTCGCAGGGACTTGGGCATGGCAAGACGAGGCAAGGATATGTAACCCCTCGCTCCTCCATTCATTCATTGAAGGATCCAAATTAGTTGGAGACAAGATGGAACACAAACCCAAAGCTCCATACATGTTATATGCTATTCATTGGCTTCTCCTTCCACCCAAAATCAACCTTCTCCTTCCATCAGCGTGTCTTATTAGCTTTCTTGCAAAAGGGTAATAGTAAAATAGAGCCTTTGAAAGGGCCTCTTTGATCACAAGTGCAAGTTCAAGTTTAGAACTGTGATTTATGGGTCGGTATAGATGGAAGCTTTGTGTGAGGAAATTGGGGGAGAGAAAATTGTCGATGCTAAAGAATGAAAGAATGGTGGTAGGAGTGAGTTTTGAAGGTTTGATGAATTTAACATCTTTTTCAATTGTGAGGTTTGCATTCTCGTATACCACAAAAGAAACAGGGGATACAAATGTGTGTTTCTTTTACCCGCACTGAAGCAATAGAGAGCAGAGGAAGAGTTTCTTTATCCTTTGCAATTCTTTTCAGTTGACACGTTATTCCTTCTTCCTAAAAACCTACTTATAGGCAAATATATCAACAACAAAGCAAATTAACTTGCTTGAAATACTTAGCCAGCTCAGCATTTTTCTTGCTAATTTGTTGGCTAAGTGGAGAAACGATGATATATGTCCCATAGCAAGGGTTGGATAATAAGAGGGGTGTGGAGATTGGAGTTAGAATAAATAGTGGAGAGGGAGATAATAAGAGTGTTAGGTGGAGGTAAGAGAAGGGTGAGAATAAGAAATTAATGCCGGAAGGGATAGGAGTATGGGAAGAAGAAGGGGTGCCAGAAAGGGGTAGGAGAGGGGGGAATGGGGTGGGGGAAGGTTGCAAATGGAGAGAAGTTCAGAGAAAGAAGAAACTTTTTTCGCAAATATATGAAACATGTTTATGGACTTTTTTACAAATATTTATTTTAAATTAATAAAAAATAAAAAATTTAAATAATGTGACAAGTTACTTGTTATCAGGTGACAGTGCTGAGCTGACTAACGGCCGAGACCAATTTTTAAATTATTAACTTTAGAAGAACCACTTCCTAACAAAAATATTTATAGGAACTAATCATAAAATAACCTATATTTATAGGTACTAAAAACATAATAAAGTCTATAATTATACATAGATTATCTCATAATCACTAAAAAAACTTTGTATAATTTTTCTAATTTTGACTATTCAAATGAGATCTAATGATCAATGTGTATTTTCTTATTTGTCATAATGATCAAATGTTGTGCTCGTAATTCCCTTCAGATTGTATTTAGTACATACAATTCTCATTTTAAAATTGTTACTAAAGTTTGTCAATTTTTATTCTATTTTTAAGCATTCAAATAAGATCTATACCCTAAATTATATTATAGTGCATTAAAAATCATGATGGCAGTACATCAACATTGCTTTATAAAGGATTTATCTTTATTTAAATACAATTTCTCATAATTTGAGCAAAGACACTTACAAATTTAAGATATCAATCAATTTCTACATTTTCATTTTCAAGCTCAATGTTACACAGAAATTGGGAAAGTAAGATCAAGATAGATATGATAAAAGGGTTGAATAAGAATATAATATGATAAGAGCATAATAAGCTTTAATCATATTTAAATGTAGACTTGAAAAAAAAATTATATAAATATGTAAAAAATAATAAAATTACCCTTTTGTCTATATTCATTATATTAAATTTTAATTTTTTTACTTGTTATAAGTTATTTATTTTTAATTTATAAAAAATATATAAATAATTTAAAATATTTTTAATTTAAAAATATATAAAAATAGATAGAAGAAAGAAATGAAAGAAGGAAGAGAAAAGTAATAGAATAAATTAAGAATATTTTAAAAAGACAATTATTATCATTTCTTTCTTCATCTAACCCTGCTATATTCTCAAGATAACAAGACACTAGTCTAATAAAGAGGATAGGTAATAAGATAAATTAATCTTTTCCTTGCGGCTTAAGAAACATTTGATTAAGAACAGATATAATAACTATCATATCTTATTCACCCTTATGCCACCAAACGGCTCCTTCACTGTTTTCCCTCCTAACAGGACACCTAAAAAGAGACTCTTAAATTAGAACAAGTTGTTCTAACTTGGGATTATCTTAAAGAAAATAAAGTCATATCCAACCTTAATTTATTTTAAAGTGCATCGTAATCTTAACAGTAATCCCTTGTTCACTTATTAGAGAAAAACTTTATTGGAGCATTTTCCATAACTTGCCTTCAGAATAGCCAACCACATTCTTTGAAGTACTAGTTCTCTGCATCCAGAATACCCTGCAAGGATAACTTTTCTGGTCATCAAAAAGGAATTTAACATGCAATTATACACTGTAAATCATCAAGTTTAAGGTGATTTAAGTCATCACCTTCATCAGCATAATGGCCGCATCCTTGTGTAAGACCTCGTTATATTCATGGCAAGCAAAGCTCTACAACATACATAAACTTTATGAAAACAAGAAAAATAAAACTATCACTCAACAGTCAATTAATTTTCTTAAGCAGAATTAGCCTGCTAGTTCAAATTAAAATATATATATATATAGAATTAATACTTAAATGAAAAGAAATTCAGACCTGAACACAATTAGGGCAACCTACTTCTACTGAGCAACTGCAACACGTGAGAACCTCTAGTGCAGCTGCCAGGAACTTGGTGAAATAGGGTTGAACCTGTCAAACATTCCAAAAATATTATGAAGTGAAAATCTTGCCATTGCTTGGTACTTAAGAAGATTGTTAAAACAAAAACTCTCAATCTAGTATAACAGGTTAAATAACATCCATAACCACAAAGACTCAGATAAGTATCAACGAAAATAAAAATAAAAGAAAGATACAAAATATCATCTAAATTGCTAGACTGATAACCTGTACTGAAATTCCACACCCTCCAGGATGCTGATCATATATTAGAATTCTTTCAGGGTAATATCGACTATCGTGAGGATTTGGACACTCAGGAGCCAAGTCAGACAAGTTGCATGTGATATGTCTGTGAAAGCAAAAGCGTCATAATTAGACAAAGGAATTACACATGTTAAACAAGAACAGATTCATGTAGTAAAAAGGGGAAAAGGTTTTAATGTCTCAGTCTAAAGGCTCAATCATTTAGCAAGATAGTATATGTCACAAGAAATGCGAGACTGTCAAGATAGTATGTCATAAGAACTGCGAGACTGTCAAATTTTCACTTTCCAAGTTAACTTTCACCAATAAAAGGTCCAAAGTGCACAAAAAGTTCAATTCATAAACTTCTCCAAACACTCCACGAGGAGAAATTCACAGCCACATGCCTTTAAACACATGCATAAGCAAAATAAATAAAATTATAGAAAAGGAAGCATCTGAATACATAGTGACAATCAATTATACAATTATCTTTTATAGTCATAGTCAAACAAAAATGCTATAAAATAGTTCACGTCTAGGGTACCAACAGACAATTAATGAGTAAGCAACATCTTGCCAGGATGAGAATAACATTCAAATCATAAAAACTTCCAACAGTTGTATATTATTTACATGCAGATCTCAAAAAATTAAAAGCTTTTGTGGAAAGTTTTTACCAAAACTTACACATCTGCTGGAAAACTAGAATTAATAATATTGTTTTGAGGTTTGCTTAAATTACAACATTCCTTTCTTTCAAAAATTACACTAACCTCCTCCGTTTGTCAGACACTTTAAAATTGTCAATTTGTAAATCCTCACTCCTTAAGTACAGGAAAAACATAGACAAGGGAGATCATTGTAATTTATGAAAAGGTGATCTGGGTGTAATATAGGACAATAAACCCAGGAGAGTTAAGTGTAATTGACTCTAACAGTGATAATATTGTTAATAATTAGTGTGAAGGAGTGAGAACAAAAATGAAATGCCAAGAGCAAGTAAATATATTTAAAATAAATAATTACAAAAGCGGTCAGCATATGCGTCTATACCAAATGCAAAGTTTAATACTTCCGAGCAACAATATACAGAATTTGGATGGAAGACATAAGACTTTTTAATATCATACTGATGCCTAAAATTTAAAATTATCATTTATAAGAAACTTACAAAGGCACTACATGTAAAAGGGCATGTGAAGCAGCATGCAAACCTCCACGGAAATCATAATTTTTCTTGATGACTGCTTCTTTTATGGACTGTGGCACTGGAACCCAGACTGCCTATTTAGAAGGAAAGAACATATTGATGTCAAAACAAACATAGATTCCACAGAGAAATAACTAATAGAAAGTCATTATAAAGAAACACCTAACAGTGCTCAAATTCACCTGTGACTCGAATGAATATTGAGGAAGGTTTAGATCAACAGTATCAAAAATTCGATTGCTTCCCCTCCAAATGCGATAAAATCCAAACCAAGTAGTTGTCACTTTGCATACATCAGCTCGGGCATTTGATTTTGGAAACATGTTGGTTTCTAACTTTACTGGATAGGCCTGGCAGTAGGAGGGACATGAGCATTAAAAGACCTTAATATCACCGTTTATGGAATTATGTAAACAAAAAAATTTCTTGATTTATGCAGCACACTAAGCTTGTAGAATTTTACAATACTGGCACTCAGGCATGGGCCAGATATTAACGATAAATCACAGTTTTCCAAAGGATCTGACTGTACATGTGCCTGCCCAAGTCTAAAGAACAAGATGCAGTTATGTCCACATTTTAACAACAGTTATATGTTATGTAACATATAAAGAGAAACGAAAAGATCTCTATCAAGCAGGAGATGACATACAATATTACCCCCAATGACATGAATATCAGTGTAATCTCGAGTCTTTGTATAATACTTTAGATCAGCCTCTATGCAGAAAGCAGTCTTGTTAGATAAATCTAATTTTTCAATCAAATAGGTTTTCCCCTGGCACATATACACAGCACCTTCATATACCTGAATCAAGTTAAACATGAATACACTCTTGAGGTAATAATAAGAAACAGAGGACAAATTACCCTTTTCCTCTAGCAAGGTAACAAAGTTCTTTTTTACACATATATCAGTAAGCAGAAGTCACTACCTGAAAGAAAGCCTTGCTTTCCTCTATCTCTTCAAGGACTTCATTTTTTTTTTCATCAATGACACTGTATCTTACAGTTTCTATTGCGCGGAGATTGACAGCATGTGAGGGTAATTTCTGTGTAAGAGAATGCAACATGAGAAAACAAGGAAAAATACTACTCTTACTGTCCCACTATTTTAATATAGAGCTCAATAATAAAGAAGTCAACTAGAACAGACACGCAGACATGAAACCTAATTTGTTCAAAAATCACATATACCTCAGGACCAATGTAATTCCATATTCTAGAAGACAAATCAGATGATACAGAACTCAAGTATCCTCTAGCTTTTAGAGAAATTAAAACACTCTCTATGCAAGGACCAAAATACTGCTCATCATATTTCACACTCAGAGGGTGTTCATGAGCTGCACAAACCAAATGTTGTTCAAGAACCTGAACAAAGTATGTCATAATTAGCATAAACTCTTGTATTTGCTCAAACTAAAATAGATAATCTATAAAAGAATAGGTTTATAAGTTAAGAACCTGCTTGTTTTGGGAATCAACATGACAGCATTCAATTGGTCTTTCAAAAAGTTTGTTCGGATGTTTCATGAAGTATTGATCAAGAGGCCCGCCAAATGCAACATAGACAGCAAGAGATGGTCTATCTCTCCTCCCACCCCTACCGGCTTGTTGCCACAAGCTTAAAGTATAAATGATTTAAAGGAAATTGGAAAGGCAATTAGGTTATTCCACACATACAAAGCTATTAAAAAGTCTTAAAATGGATATCAAAGCATCTGGGCAGATACCTTGCAATACTGCCAGGAAATCCTAGGTGCAGAGTGACATCAATTTCTCCAATATCTATGCCCAACTCCAGAGCATTAGTTGCAGCAACACCACAAATTTTACCACCAAAAATTGCACGCTCTATTTTTCTTCTTTCCTGTTAATGTGAAGTAGCCAGTATTAAGTCTCAATGGATTTAAATGAGCATTAATGTGAACCATATTTCAACCAAAAATGATCAACCATTAAACAGAACAAAAGAATGAGCGCTACCAATGGATTAAAATGAGAAATGATTTTGAAATTGAATTAAAATCCAATTTAACTCCACTTTAGCCAAATGAATTTTTTGTTTTAAAACTAAAATCTGAAAACTTGTGATAGGAGACCACCTATATTCAGGGTGTATAAGAGGAAAGGTAGGCGAGATGCAAGGGATAATGATAAGGAAGATTTATTAGTTAGTTAGAGATAAGGTAGGAGGAGTGAGAACCGTAATAATAGGAAGTTAATTAGGGAAGTTAGGATAGTAGCAAGAATATTAGTAGGGAAATCTGTTGGCTAATGCACTTTTAAGTAATGGGAGGGAGAGCAGTGGGAGGCATCAAAGCGATCACTATTGTTGGAGAGTATTGGCCTCTCGAAGAGCCATCTTTGTATTCTGTTTCTCTTTCCCTAATTTCTGGTTATCTCTAATCAGAATCCTAGAGTTCAATCAATAAAAGGTTCATTGTTTTTCTTATTTATCCTAGCCTGATTACCAGTGTCTAACAACTTGCAACCACCCCAAGGCCCAAACAGGCCCTAATTTACATTGAGTTTCATTTCTTTGTGTTGAAACTTCATCAGTATATATTTAACAAATGATTAAACTAGGGGTAAATGTAGAATATGATCAACAATACTAAATTCCACATTTAAAATAAATGGCATCTTCCATGAAAGAAAGATTATAATAATATGCTGACAGAGTAAACGGATACTCCCTAGTCAACAAGAAAGTAAAGTCCTATCCAACTACACGAGCTTAGTTACATGGATCAACTCATGTCTTTGGACTCTATCAAAAATCAAATTTTCAGTAGAAGCATTTATAGGAAGGACATTTTCATTAGCTTCTCATACTGCATTCAAAGATTCATTTTTTTTTATTCTTTTAAATGGACATTCTTCCATTTTATCCACTTTTTTCATTTGAGCTTACTTGTTTTTCTTTTAATGTGACCTGACCACCTTAGAGACATTTAAGTCGTCTTCCCTTCCATAGGTGCTACCAACGTTATCAAAATAGCATGTCGGAGTTGTTAGAATGTAATTAGTCATTAGCTGTGCTACAGATTTGTAGGAAATTAACAGTTACATATTCTAGGAAATTAGGATGATTGATTCATGATTATCAGGTAGAAATTAATTGTATTTAATTATAAAAATTAGTATAAATTTATAATGTGTGGGCTGCATCAGACACAACACATTCAGCAAATATATTTTTCTATATGGTATCAGTAGTTTAGATTTTTCGATCTACAACAGTTTTTTTTTTCAGGTGAACAGTACCTGCGGCCACTGTGCACTTTTCCCAAGTCACCAAGCGTCCCTTTCCTCCGGTGAGCACTGCAACCAGAACCGCCTTCCCCCGACGACCACCAAGCTCCATTCACTACTCCAATCTGCAGGCACACACGCCCACATGTGCGGCTTCTTTGCAGTGCATGCATTTCACAAGCCTGTATCAGATTGTGAGTTTTTCCACTTTCCGACACGACCACTTGCCTGCGCGCCCTCACACCTCAGCGCCCCTTTTTAGCCCTATTTCATATTTATTTCCCATGGCTTCCAACAGCTCACACTCGAATACCGCCTTTGCAGTGACTTTTACCACTGTTCCGCTGATTCCATGTGAAAAACTGACCAGGACGAACAACTACAGCTCTTGGGCTGCTACTGTCCAGTTGTGGTTTCAAGGTCAAGGTCGTGATAACCACTTGACCAAACAGGCCAACAATATTCCCAACAATGATCAAGCCCGATGGAAACAAATCGATGCCTCTTTGTGTGGCGTTCTCTGGTTCTCCATTGATGTCAAATTGCAGCCTCCATACCAAGTCTTTACTACCTATTATGATGTCTGGAACAAAGCCAAGAAAGTATACTCCAATGATGTTCATCGCCTTTACAATGTTGTCTCCAACCTTATTTTTGTGAAGCTGGAAAATCATGATATACAAACCTATTTTGGCAAGCTCAATCGCTTAATTACTGATTTTGGTACACTCATGCCTTAAACTAATGATGCAGATAAACATGCTGAACAATGTGGAAAGTTTTTTATAGTTCTTGCACTTGCTAGACTTCATCTTGATTTTGACTCTGTCAGCAATCAAATATTATTAGGCACTGTTGTTCCATCTTATGACACCGTTAGTGAACAATTACTTCGCCTCTCAATTCCTCACATGTTTGGACATTCTCTTGTATCTCCGACCAATTCATGTCTTTAACTCCCACTCTTCCTATTGGGGTGGACGAAGTGGAATTCATGGTGGCTATCGTGGTCAACACCCTCATTGCAATTTTTGTCAATAGTATAGCCATACTGATGTAAAATGTCGTATAAAGGCACGAAAACAATCCACAATAGCTAATATTGCTCAAGTCATTTCTCCAGGAGCATCTGATGAGGTTTAAATTTCAGCTGATGCCTACAATGAATTTCTTCAATATAAGGCAGTCATGCAGCATACCCACAACCTGTCGCTGCCATTGCTCAATCTGGTAATCTTGTAGCTTTTGTTTCTCAGTCCTCACCCCTTGAACCTTGGATTCTTGACTCCGATGCCTTTGATCATATGTCTGGTAACAAGTCTCTTTTCTCTCATTTATCTTATTTGGATTCTTTACCCTCTGTTACCATGGCAGATAGCTCTCAAATAAAAGTTCATGGCATTGGTCAAACACGACCCTCTTCTAATCTTACCCTAGATTCTGTGCTTTATATCCCCGAGTATCCTTTTAATTTAATCTCCATAAGCAAGCTCACTTGCACCCAAAATTACTGTGTTCTTTTTGCTAATAATTTTGTTCTTGTTCAAGATCAGCGTACTGAATAGACGATTGGAGCAGGACATGAGTCTCGAGGATTATACTATTTCTCACAATTGGTTGCTTGTCTCTCCACTGCGTCTCCAGCCCTTGAGCATCAATGCTTAGGTCATCCTAGTATTACCAAAATGGGTTTTAATGGTTCCATGTTTTTCTCTCAGTTCTTTTCCATGCGAGTCTTGTCAGTTAGGAAAACACACTCGTCATACCTATGGTTCTTGAGTTAATAAAAGTGCTTTGTCACCTTTTGCCTTGGTTCATTCAGATATTTGGGGTTCTAGTTGTGTCAGTTCAACTTAGAGTTTTTATTACTTCGTTACTTTCATCAACAATTTTTTCCGATGTACTTGGTTATTCTTAATGAAATATCGTTCTGATATTTTTTCTATATTCCAAGGTTTCTTGACTGAAATTCAAAATCAATTTGGCATATCTATTAAAATTTTACGCACTGACAATGCTTGTGAATATATGTCTTCCCAGTTTCAATCTTTTCTGAGTTCACAAGGTATTCTTCATCAAACATCTTGCTCTTACACACCACAACAGAATGGTGTTTCTGAACGAAAGAATCGACACTTGGTTGAGACTACCCGTACTCTTCTTTTTCGCCACAATGTTCCTCTTCACTTTTGGGAAGATGCTATTCTCACAGCATGTTATTTGATCAACCGCATGCCTTCCTCCATCCTTAATAATCAGGTTCTTCACTCTCTCTTATATCCAATACAAGATCTTTACTCCATCCCTCTTTGTGTCTTTGATTGCACATGCTTTGTCCATGACCTTTCTATCAAATCTCTCAAGTGTATTTTTTTTGGTTACTCACGCCTTCAGAAGGGCTATCGTTGTTTTTGTCCTCAACTTCAACGATATATTGTTTCTGCTCATGTCACCATTTTTGAGACGACTCCCTTCTTCACTTCTACTGTATTGGATGTCAATTTTGCAACAAACTCTTTAGAAGTCTCGTGCATTTTGCATGTTCCGGTTCAAGTAATTGCTTCTCCTCCACCTCCATTGCTTCAATACCACAAACAGTGTCAAAATCCAGTTGTGACTCATTCCACTGATCCTCAAGCATCATCTCCTGCTCCAACCGCCGCTCCACCCATGCCTCCTGCACCTGAACTTCCTATTGCAATACGAAAAGGTATTCGTTCCTCTCGTAATCCTAACTCTCTATGCTTTTACCATTAATTATGATCATTTGTCTCCATCCTATTTCTCTTTTGTTTCTTCTTTGGATTCTGTGTCTATTCCTAAGACTATAGGTGAAGCCATGGCTGATCCCAGATGGCGCTAGGCAATGGTAGAGGAGAGGCAGCCTTACATTCCAGTGACACTTGGAAACTTGTTCCTTTACCTCCTAACAAGACAACTGTTGGCTGTCGTTGGGTTTATACAGTGAAAATAGGACCTAATGGTCATGTTGATCGGTTAAAAGCTCAATTAGTCGCCAAAGGATATATACAGATTTTTTGTCTAGATTATGGGGACACATTTTTCCCTGTGGTCAAAATAACTTTTATTTGTCTCTTTCTAGCTATGGCTGCTATTTGTCATTGGCCTATTCATCAATTAGATATTAAAAATGCCTTCTTATATGGTGAATTGTAGGATGTTTATACGGATCAACCCCCTTTTTTTATGGCTCTTGGTGATTCTGGTCTTGTTTGTAAGCTTCATCAGTCTCTCTATGCTTTGAAGCAATCTCCTCGGGCATGCTTTGGTCGTTTCAATTCTACCTTGACACAGTTTGGCATGACTAGGTGTGAGGCTGATCATTGTCTTCTCCTTTCATTCTTCTTCCAGCAGTTGCATTTATCTTGTTTATGTTGATGACGAGCAGTTTCAATAATATGACAATGTTTTCTTTCTGCAATATCATTTTGTTGAGGGGTGTATGGACAAGTGGATTGATGCAACATGCCATGAGAAGTCATAAAATGATTAAAAGGTGCAGAAAAATATTCTTTGACATTGTCACTACGCAAGATTTGAATAGAGCAACCAAATTGTGTTTGAATTTCATTGCAAAAATTTTGAAAAATTGTAAATAATTTTGAACGCTCTTTCATTAAGAAAATTCAAGTACATCTTGAGTAGTCATCAATAAAAATAACAAAGTACCTATGTCCTAAGATAGAATTAACACGACTCCAACTCCACACATCTGAATGAACAAGTTCAAATGGAGATTTTGCTTGACCATGGACAGCACTCGGAAAGGAGGCTCAAATGTGTTTACCTAATTGACATGACACACACTCCAAAGACTGTAAATAAGAGAGGTGAGGAACCATGTGCTTTAATTTATTTAGACCTGAATGACCTAGGAGACGATGCAAGGGAAGGGGGGAATCTGCAACAGCGCATACAATTGAGGTAGGAGGCTGGAAATAATAAAGACCACACGATTCAGATCCTACTCCAATCGTCTGTCCCGTACTCCGGTCCTGTATAGAGAAAGATTCAGCAGTAAATGTTATGAAATAGTTATGAGAGCGAGTAAGTTGACTGACTGAGACTAAATTAAAGGAGTAACCAGATACAAGAACAGAATTCAAGGATAAATCAGGAAGAGGGGTAGTTTGTCCAATGCCAATGGCTTTAGCTTTTGAGCCGTCAGCAAGGGTGATGTGGTGTGTTGTTTTAGGTTATGACAGTTTTGAGAAAAGAGAAGGATTACTAGCTATTTGGGGTCAAGGTCCAACAGACAATGAATGAGAGAGGCAAATTGTAGTGTTACCAGATTGAGCAATGGCAGAGGAAGATTGTTGTGCTGCTATCTTCAACTGGAGGTAATCCTTGTACTCCATATCTAACAAAATATTCTGGTTGTCTCCACCAAGGTCAATTTGCTTTTCCACAGCGGAAGACTGAGAATCTGTCACAGGCTGATTTCTCGAGAAACCCAATTAAGGAATAACAATTATCTTGAGTGTGGCCCATATGTTTACAATAAGAGCATTGTGGACTATTTCCAAAACTGCGACCTCCTCTTCCACCACCTTGACCACAACTTTGACCTCCACGGCTGATCACATTAGAGAAGAATACAAAAGACTCCAAACCTTGTTGGCAAAAATTCCTATCATAGTTTCTGGTGAGGGAACATGCCACAGACGATCAATGAGATTCTCTGCTGCAGGTACACTGGAATTTGTGAAAATTTGGTTCCGAACAGATTCAAAATCTTTGTGAAGGCCATCAACGATTAACACCATGCACATGTTATCAATCTTGTCTAAGACTTTTTGAAGGTCATCTCCTGTCAAAACCAATTTAACTTCATCAATGGTGGACTGTGCTCTATTCAAATATGATGGGAGATCGTTATCTATCATTTTAAGTGCAGCTAAATTATGTACAACATCGTAGAGATGCTAAACATCATTTGAATAGACACTATGAGCTTTCTTCCATATATCGTAACATGTCTTATAAGTATGAAAGTGGACTAACAACTTCGGATCAATGGACTGCCATAGAAGTGAAACTAACTGATAATCAGCCTTGGGATTAATGTCACTTGCCGTCTTAGTCAAATGGTTAGAGACCTTGACCCCAAAACCATATTTCCACCGCAGCTTGCCAATTCATATAATTTTTCCCATTAATTTTTTCTGAAGTTATGGATGGATTTTCAAAGAAGACAAAGGATACAGGATTTTTATTTCAGGGTCCAATGTTGTCAGGGGGTGGCAATTGACTTGACTCTGTTGGGTCTGAAGCCATGACTAAGTTGGATGAGAGACGAAGGAGACTAAACACAGCTCACCAACCTGGAAAAGGACACCTAGAAGAGACAGAGGGTTTGCTGACGAGGTGAACAGGACCAACGGCGAGACAAATAGAGTTGTGCAGGGTGGCACGTGGCTTTCACGCGCCAACGGCCTGGTTTTATGGTAAGTGCATGTGGCGACGCATGAGACGCCGGGAGACGATGATGATCAGTGGGACAGCCGATCAGAGACTTCTAGGGCTAGTGCCGAAGTCACAGGCCAAATGGTGGCTAGACGTCGGGACAACTTGGGTTGCGGTATTGTGCGATACTATAGTTTGTTTTATCAGGCCCACAGAATATGAGCTCTGATACAAACTTGGGCCTAACTCAATCTCAAAAACTAGCTCATAAGAGGAAGATTGCCCTAGCCCTTATAAGAAGTATTCTGTCTCTATTTCTAACCAATGTGAGACATCTTAATACACCTCCCTCATGCCTAGGACTAGACATCTAGTGCGTTAAATTTACAGGACTAGACATCTGCATGGGTGGACCCAACAAGACTGGACATCTGTGGGCTGCCCAACATTCAAACTAAATAGGCTTTGATACCAACTTGAGACAGAGAATAATTAGGGTAAAAACTTGGTGGTCTGATTGTTATTCAGAGGTTTTTATAATATAGATCTGTACAAAACTAGATCCCATGATTATAGGGATTAAGTAATTACAGCAGAATCCTAATTACATTATTTACATAATCAATCAAATTCCTATATAAAAGGAAAGAAGGTAAATATGGAAATACAAATATTCTCAACATGAATATTGACAATGATATAAGTAAGGCAAAAGATGAAAATGAAGTGCATAAAGTAAGAATTTTGCAAGTGATTACTTCAGTAGATTGCCATTCTCAAGTATATGATTAACACAAAAATGAAATTGCACATGACAATGTTATAGACAGGATGATGTGCCCACACACACATTAAATGCCTATTTTTTAAAACCTGAAAAGAAAAACTGACCTCTGCAATGTAGCCACCACGATATGCGCATATGGAATCCTCCAGATGTGGGGCTGTCTCGTGAAGAATATCATGTCTATGACATTTTACAGCCATTCAAATTGCATGAGCATCTTCCCTTTTAACAACTAAAAAACCATACACTTGAATTCCAAAATGAATATCAAATAACAAAAATCAAATCTAAAAAAAGCAAACTATTCTATCACATTATTGATTCTACTAAACTACACAAGTACATGAAATTGTTTTGACATACGTATAGGATAAAACAAGCTCACAAAGTTTCCGTGATTTACAAAATGCAATGCAGCGAAGACCGTGCTGAACCATTTCTGCAAAAAGGCGTGAAACATCCACAATCGAGCTGCAAAAAAATGACAACAGGACACACAAGGCATTCAAACTAAAGATACTTAAGAATACTACATACAAACCATAGAATGTGTACAATTCATAAACAATTTCAGTATTTAACACTTCATTTTGATACAGCATGTTAATATGAGTTGTATACTGTTCTGAAAATTCTCTCATTGTTTATTACTATAAATTATATACTGTTCTGAAAATTCCAAGGAGGCTTTGTCCATTAACATGAACATAAATTATTAGAAAAGAATTCTTTTATAATACCTATAACTACCTATTCAGGGTATGGACAGGTATTGACTTCCGATTAAAAAAAATTCCACCAGCAAGTTTTACTTGTTTTTCTTTTTTCATTACATTGAGATTGAACAGTTCTCTCTTGTCTCTCCTCGGTGCAGAGCATGGGTTTCTTTACTATTTAGATATAAAACTATTCCTAGTCTTCTACATAACAGCTTTAGGAAAGCTGATCCTGAACGGTGGTAGTGGAGTCTCAGACCAAGCGATCAGAAGTTAAATCCACAGTGCTTCATTCTTTTAACCTTTATAATTAAATCAAATAATAGTCCAAGGTCAAATGCACCGACCATGCTTTAAGCTTATTGGGCTCTTGTATGAGGTAGAATATTGGAGGTATTGAATCATTCTTGGCATGCATATAATAACTTAAACTTTTCCAAGAGTAGGTGAGTGAAAGAAACTGGTATCTTTATTAAGAAATACAAGAAGAAACTCCCAACGATACAGAATAAAACACACTCAACAGTTCTTTGTGGGTGATAGGAGTCAGGGTCCTAACCTAATATCTTTGTAAATACTAAATTAGACAAGGCCAAACCTTGGCTGGTGTACTCTAGAAGAAAGAGGACAGTTAATAATGTTAGTTAGCAGTTAGCAGTTAACAGTAACAGCTAGGAGTTAGTTTTCTGTTTTAAGGCCAGTTATAAATAATAGCTGGGAGAATAGTGAGGGGTCTTTTTTGAAAAGTAGTTTCTAAAATTAGGCAGAGAAAATTCTCTGAGGAGCTTTGCTCTGGGAAACAGAATTGTATACACAATATTCATCAATTCAATAAAAAATTCATAAAGATTGTTTCTTTCTACCCTCTTTTTCTGATGAACACAACATTGGTCCGACCTACCGGATCCTTGGGGGAGAAACAGAAAGGTGTGGTCCAGCAAGAAATTTCAAGATGACGAAGCGTAGTGCAAATGAAGGTCAACACAGTGATGCTGTTGAGGAAAGAATGAATTCCTTGGAGGAAAGATTGGATGTATTCATGGAAACGCTGACTGGGAGGTTGGGAGGTCTTGAAGATTTGGTTTAGAACTTCATTGCCAAACATGATGACTCGTTGGGACAGAATCTGGGACAAAGTAATTCAGGTGCTGAAGAACAGGAAACATTGCATAATGCGGACGCTGATGCGTTAACTGAGTTTCGTTTGATGGCAAAGAAAGTGGAACTGCCGTCATTCAATGGGACTGATCCAAGGGGATGGATCACGAGGGCTGAAACATATTTTGAAGTTCAAGGAATATCGGACTTCAACAAGATTAAACTCGCAAGATTGAGCATGGAGGGAGGAACAATCTACTGGTTCCAAACTTAGCTTGATTCTGAGACTGTTCCCAGCTGGAAATCTTTCAGGAATGCGCTGCAATTACGTTTTGGAGGGGGGCGTTTGGAGGATCCTTTCGAAGAGCTTGCTGACCTAAAACAGAAAAGGGTCGTGGAAGAGTACATTGAAGAATTTGAATTTCTTGCTGCCCAGGTGGGACGTTTGCCAGAGAATCAATTTGTGGCATTTTTCATGAAAAGACTGAAGGAGCAAATCAGGTTGCGAGTCCGTACACTTCAGCCCAAGGATCATTTGGATGCTATTCGAATGGCTAGGTGTGTGGAGGCAGAAATTGTTGGGTCTATGGATAGCTCAAATGTGCGTAGCAGATTATGGGGTAATGGAGCTCTTTCTCGAGGATTCAGGGGAAATCTAGGGCATTCACAATGTGAAAATGCTCAAGCGCAGGCTGAGACAAAGTCTAAGTCCAATTTTGGAAGTGGTAATTCTTCATCTTTCGCAAAAAGGGGACCAGTAGCTTCAGTGGGTTCTTCCACCTCTGTCAATCAGAGGCCTGTCCATTCCACATACAAGGATAGGGGAGTGAGACACCTGTCTAATAGGGAGATTCAGGAAAGGAGAAATAAGGGCTTATGTTTTAGGTGTGGAGAGAAGTTCCATCCTCTTCATGTTTGTGCAGATCGACAAGATAGGCAATTAAGATTGGTGATTCTGGAGGAGGATGAAGGAATTAGTGAGTCAGGGGAAAGGGTAAGATTGGAAGTGGAATCTGATGGGTTTGAAGAGGAACAGCTACATTGTACTTCAATGGATTTATTAGGGCTGATTGGGAATTCACATGGGGACATTAATACAATGAAATTAGAAGGCAGATTGGGAGAAGTACCAATCATTTTGTTGATTGACAGCGGAGCCAGCCACAACTTTATATCTCCAAGAGTGGTCCAAGCTTTGGGCCTAAAGGTGGGAGACAAAGAAAGTATTGGAGTAAAACTGGGAGATGGTCACAGAGTTAAAACTTTGGGAACTTGCCCTAAAGTTCATTTATATCTTGGAGCTATTCAATGTTCAGATTGATGCACACATACTTGATCTAGGAGGCCTGGACGATGATCTTGGGAATTGCTTGGCTGAAGACACTAGGGAAAATGATAATCGATTGGAAGGACCTCTCTATGACTTTCCAAGTGGATGGTCGCCCAGTAGAGTTAAAGGGAATTGGTGGTAAAAGAAAGAATGTTGTCCCTACTTTCAATGAGCTCTTAGAGGGTCAACTTTGCAAGGTTGAAGGTCTAAATTGGAAGAAAGGAACTCTGGAATTCCCTGCGAATGTCAATGAGTTGAAACCCCAACAATTAGATGAGCTGCAGGGTTTACTGCAGCAGCATGCTATTTTATTTGAAGAATTGAAGGGATTACCTCCCAAAAGGGCCATTGAGCACTCAATTGTTTTATACCCAGGTACTGGTCCAGTAAGTGTCAGACCTTATAGATACCCCCACCATCACAAGGATGAGATAGAGAGGCAAGTAAAAGAGCTGCTGAATGTTGGGATAATAAGGCATAGCACCAGTCCTTATTCTAGTCCAGTGATTTTAGTCAAGAAGAAAGATTCTTCATGGAGAATGTGTGTGGACTATAGGGAGTTAAATAAGGTCACAGTTCCAGACAAGTTCCCAATTCCAGTGGTGGATGAGCTGCTTGATGAGTTACATGGAATGAAGTTTTTTTCTAAACTGGACTTACGATCCGGGTATCATCAAATACGTGTTAAAGAGGAAGACATTGGTAAAACAGCCTTTAGAACTCATGAAGGTCATTATGAGTACCTAGTCATGTCTTTTGGCCTAATGAATGCTCCAGCCACCTTTCAATCTACTATGAATCAGGTTTTCAGGCCTTTCCTTCGTCACTTTGTATTGGTTTTTTTTATGACATACTAGTTTACAGTAGGGACTGGTCTACACATGTTTTGCATCTTTCTAAGGTTCTGGAAGTTCTTAGGGAACATCAGTTTGTTGCTAATATAAAAAAATGTAGTTTCGGTAGAAGTCAGATTGAGTACCTTGGACATGTGATTACTGAAAATGGGGTGACAATGGACCCTGAGGTAAGCAGCATTTTAAACTGGCCAACTCCTAAGAATGTGAAGGGGGTGAGAGGGTTCCTTGGGCTGACAGGGTACTACAGAAAATTTGTTTTGAATTATGGGAAAATAGCTAAACCTCTCACTGAGTTAACCAAGAAGGAGGCCTTTGCGTGGAATCCAAGGGCTGAACAAGCTTTTCAGAAATTGAAGAGAGTAGTCACTTCTGCTCCTGTGTTGAGATTGCCTGATTTTTCACAAGAATTTCAGATTGAATGTGATGCCTCCAGGAGTGGTATAGGAGCTGTTCTTATGCAACAACAGCAACCTATTGCATTTTACAGCAAGGCCCTTTCTGCAGGACAGTTGTCTAAATCAGCTTATGAGAGGGAGCTGATGGCTCTGGTCTTGTCCATCCAGCATTGGCGTCATTATTTGATTGGGAGGAAGTTCACTATTTTTTCTGATCAGAAGAGTTTGAAGGAAGTTCTTCATCAGAAAATTACCACCTCTGCTCAGCAAAATTGGTTATCCAAGTTACTTGGATACCAATTCACAGTAGTTTATAAGGCGGGGACTGAAAATAAGGCAGCAGATGCCCTTTCACGAATCTACGAGGATATTGAGCTAAATGCTATTTTGTCTTATCCCGTATGGCTGCAAGGTTTCTGAGATAATGGAGGATGATTTTATTCAAAGGATGAAGACTGATTTACAGCAAAATTCTGTAACAAGGGCAGGTTATTCTATTCAGAATGGGATCTTACTGCATAAAGGGAGCATAGTTATACCTTCTACTTCCTCTTACATTCCTCAATTCTTGGAAGAATTTCATGCTTCTCCGGAGGGTGGACATTCAGGTTTTCTGAAAACTTATAGGAGGATTGCTCAAAATATTTACTGGGTGGGCATGAAAAAGAGAATCCTGGAGTTTATCAGAAGTTGTGATATCTGCCAAAGACAAAAGTATGCAGCTACTTACCCAGGAGGTTTACTTCAGCCCCTACCTATTCCTTCTTTGGTATGGGATGCTATTTCATTGGACTTCATTACAGGGCTTCCGAAATCTAAAGGCTATGAGGCAGTTTTGGTAGTAGTAGACAGGTTGTCCAAATATGGGCATTTCATACTGCTTAAACATCCCTATAGAGCAAGAACAGTAGCTGAGATTTTTGCTAAAGAAATAGTTCGTTTACATGGCATTCCCTCTTCAATTGTGAGTGACAGGGACCCACTCTTTATTAGCTCTTTTTGGAAAGAGCTCTTCAGATTACAGGGGACAGCTAAATATGAGTTCTTCATATCATCCTGAAACGGATGATCAAACAGAGGTTCTAAATAGGTGTCTTGAGACATATTTAAGGTGCTTTGCCTCTGAACAGCCAAGGAACTGGTCCCTATGGGTGCATTGGGCTGAATTCTGGTATAACACATCCTTCCACACTGCCGCAGCTGCTACTCCATTTGAAATTGTGTATGTCAGGCCTCCTCCAAGACTTGCTCGGTTCCTTCCTGGAGAAACAAAGGTACAAGCAGTAGCCAGTGATCTACTAGACCGTGATGAAGCTCTTTCTCAATTGAAGTTTAACCTGCACAAGGCTCAGCAGCAAATGAAGCGTTTTGCTGACAAGAAAAGAAGACCTATATCTTTTGAAGTTGGAGAGTTTGTTTTCTTAAAACTGCGTCCCCACAGGCAGAAAACAGTGGTCCGCAGGATCAATCCTAAACTTGCTGCTAGGTTCTATGGGCCCTACAAGATTCTGCAGATTCTGCAGAAGATTGGTGAGGTAGCTTATAAGCTACAGCTGCCTGAAACTTCAAGAGTGCATCCGGTATTTCATATTTCTCAGTTAAAAAGGGCCATTGCTAACTACACTACCTCTCCTGATCTACCTAGAGGATTTGAAGTTGAACTTGAAGCCACAATTGAACCCGAAGCTGCTCTAGCCCAAAGAGAAGTTACTAAGGACAACACGCCTTGCAAACAATGGCTGATCAACTGGAAGCACTGTCCTCCAGAGGATACTACTTGGGAAGATGAAGCTGTGCTGCTGAGCCAATTTCCTCACTTCAGACTTGAGGCCAAGTCTGCTCTTCTAGAAGGGGAGAATGATAGGAGTCAGGGTCCTAACCCTAATATCTTTGTAAATACTAACTTAGACAAGGCCCAAACCTTGGCTGGTGTACTCTAAAAGAAAGAGGACAGTTAATAATGTTAGTTAGCAGTTAACAGTAACAGCTAGGAGTTAGTTTTCTGTTTTAAGGCCAGTTATAAATAATAGCTGGGAGAATAGTGAGGGGTCTTTTTTGAAAAGTAGTTTCTGAAATTAGGCAGAAAAAATTCTCTGAGGAGCTTTGCTCTGGGAAACAGAATTGTATACACAATATTCATCAATTCAATAAAGAATTCATAAAGATTGTTTCTTTCTACCCTCTTTTTCTGGTGAACACAACAGTGGGACTGCACCTCCTAAGCCAAAGGCCCTCACTCTTTCACAATTGACAAAACTGACCTCTCTCTCTCTTCCTTCCTCTTATTTTATATAGAGGCAATATGCCTTATTTCTTCTACAATCTCAACCATCCCATATTACTAACTAATTAAGGCTAACTAACTAATATATTATAACTAACTACTAATATGTCCCCATGTAATATCATTACTAACTATTAATACAGTTAACCTAACAATACTTCCCCTCCTAAAGTTTCACCTTGACCTCAAGGTAAAGGATTAAGTGCCTTCTGAAATAAATTCCAATTGATTGAAGCAAGACAACAATTCCAAAAATAGCTTCCATTCCTCCTGGATCAAACAAGCATGTGACTGCATCCAATCTCTTCCAATACTTTGTGTTCTTTTGTGTCTTTAGTCCTGAAACAGAGTATCATTGCCTCTGCAAGTGTACTAAGAACCCAAGGTTCTATTGAGAATTGCAATATTGCAAATGGCAGAAGCCGATGACATCAAAGTTCTTCACTACCTTTTGCTGGGTCTGGTCTTTTATGTCAAGAATTTGATTGCATTTCTGAAATTCCATTTTTGTCATCAACTCAACTGAATATGCATCACCTATCTCTGCAATCTCTTCTACAATATTATTGGTTCCTTGCACTTCAACTGCTGGGTTCTTCTCTATTTCTCTTTGCGTATGCTCTATCCCAAGCTTTGGGTCACTTTTCATATTGTGTTCCATCAAATTTTTTAGCACTGTGATGGATTGCCTCATCAAATTCATCTGTTCCCTTGTTTCCCGCTGCATCTCATCAAATTGCTTCTCCAACTTCTCGTTTCAAACCATCTTCTTGCTTTTTCCAACTGTGTTTCAGGTGATTTCTGTCCAAGAACTTGTTATTCCTTCAAGAATCTCACACAGCTCAACCACTTGAGGGATGAAAATTTACAAACACTCCAGGTTGAAATTGACTGCTAAGGGGTTGAAAGCAAGATTCGAGATGTTGCCTCACCCACAGCTCTGAATCAGATATCTGATACCAGTGATAGAAACTGGTATCTTTATTAAGAAATACAAGAAGAAACTCCCAACATTACAGAATAAAACACACACCCTCAACAGTTCTTTGAGGGACTGGATCTCCTAAGCCAATGGCCCTAGCTCTTTCACAATTGACAAGCTGACCTCTCTCTTCCCCGATCTTATTTATAGAGGCAATATGCCTTATTTCTTCTACAATCTCAACCATTCCAAATTACTAACTAATTAGGCTAACTAACTAATATATTATAACTAACTACTAATATGTCCCTGACTAACATCATAGCTAACTACTAATGGGGGTTACCTAACAGTCAGTAACACATTATTCAAGCTGAAAGCCTAAAACAGCACTCTCGTTGATTAAAGCAGTAGGTTAAGTTAACATAAGGCTACATATATCAAAATCAATGGTTGCAAAGTTTTATGCTGTTTCCATGCATATCGGGATTATCACCTTGAACGAACAAAATTTGCATTGTCATCTGCCAACTCATTGGTACAATTTGCAAACTGAACATTTTTAAAGATCTGTGATCATGTAGCAACCGAATTTAGCTCATAAAATTTGCCTTTAGTTAACAATATAAGAGCTATATAACTTTACAGAAAACATCATAACTACAACTCACAGCTTTTGGCCGCAGAGCAGGATTCCAAAGGACAAAAAGTTTCCTTGTAGATGGACTTCCATCATTCTGAAACAGCTCCAGCGTATGTAAATTGGCAAGTTCCTGAGACAGGACAATCAACGGTTCAATCTAAGTATGGAAGTATAGCAATTCATAGATTACCAGATAATATTATAATCCAAACAAAAGACAAAGTAAAACATGCATGCGTTAAAAAGTCAGGTACATGTGTGACTAACAGCAAGATAAAAAAGATTCAATACTAATTGTATGATAATGGTGACTACTTTCAAGAATCATTTACCATAGAATGCTCACGAGGATTTGCAGATGTTGCAGTGGAAAAAACAAAAGAAGGAACAGCTCCATATACTGCAAGTGGAAGTAAATAATGGATTCATGTTGCCACTGAAAATTCAAACAGACAACTTTTTATGGAAATGTTTCCTGAAGCTCCACATACCATGTGAACAGAGTCGTTTGAGCCTCCTCAGTATAAGGGCAGTATGGCATCCAAATGCTCCCTTGTAAGTATGAGTTTCATCAATAACCACAAACCTAATTGGTTAAGACAGAGTAAACCTCAACTCAATAACAATCCATCAAGCAATATTCCATAAAAATACCCAGATGAATATGGTTGACCAAATAGTCCATAGAAATACCTTAAGTTTGATAAAATCCGACTAAATTGTTGATGGTGGGGCAAGATTGTTATGTGTAACATATCTGGATTTGTGATCAACTGCAGTAATATATAAAATGAAGCACATTTCAATAGAATCTCTCCGGTCTAAAGGAGAAATTAGTTATTAGATTACCAGTCTAGAATTATCACGTAGCCACATCCTCTCACTATGAGGAGTGTCACCATCATATATACCAATATTGAAGTCAACACCACATCCTTTTGTCATGAATAACAAAGCTCTTAATTGATCTTGAGCTAATGCCTGCATGTATAAATTATTTTAGCCATCTTATCACAACAACCCCCACCAAAAAAAAAAGAAAGATGCCATGATTATTTGCAGGCATTTAGGTTTTAGAATTAAGAAATTAAATGACAGACTGCAACAAACCTTTGTCGGAAATATGTACAGAGCACATGAAGATGAATTCTTGAACAACAACTCTAGAACTGGCAGGTTATAACACAGAGATTTGCCACTAGATGTCATTGTAGCCACAACAACATTCTTGCCATGAAGGGAGGCTTGTATAGACTCAGCCTATGTAAACCAAGAAGCAGAAAATATTTTAGTCAGAGAGAGAAACTATTAGCCACAAAGACACCATTTGCTCATATTAAATTTGTACCTGGTGAGTGTAAAATTTGGAAACTCCAATACTCCTCAAAGCAGATCTCATTTTCTCTGATAGTTCAATTGGGATCTCACCAAAAATGGCTTCTCTGGCACATATGTCTTCAATATGCACAATCTGTATCAACCAAACCTTCATAATATAGCATTTGGTACTAGTAGAGTAAGACATGCCTTGGTACATACTCATGACCCAAAATTGAATATTAAGTTTGACTATAAACATTATTGGCTGTGTATTTTTTACAATGCATGGTAGTCAGCAGATCCAGCTAATCACAGTAATTGAGGATTTCAACGTTATACTTCTGAAACCCCAAAAAGCTATTGCAATAAAATAAAAAGACCTGTCCTTCAGATCCAATTCCTTTCTGAAGATGATCAACCATGTCTACAGCCAGTAAAGACTTAGTCTCCTGCCATGCCAAGAACAAGTGAAATAAAGCAATGCATTACATAGTCTCTCCTAATAGTACAACTTCATAATTCATGCATTTCAGAGGGAGAGTATTGTGCACGTTGAGCAGTACAAAGAGAAGCAAAAGGCTGTTTTTCACTTTCCCAAAATCCATATGTTGATTTCCCAATATTATATTTCAACATGCAATTATTTCTCACAAACATCTCCTCAAACAACATGAAACCAAATACCAGTTGGAAATTTTGGCAATATATGAAACATATATGCATACAACATATTAAAATTTTGAAATCCTTACCCCAACTATGTTATTTTGGTTGGAAGTTGGATGGATATTGTCATAACATAAATCCATGGATCAAGAAGGAAAAAGAGAAAGGGGAAACTGCATCAATAGCATTGACTTCATAGTTATTTACACACACACACACACATGCACATATTTTTAGACATGAAAACCGACATTGTATGTTACTCTAATGCTTTCTACCGTTATCTTCTTTCATTTGATAAATGTTGATTATATACAAAAGACTAAGTTAAAAATAAATATGTAACAGATGAATGCATACCTGACACCCAATATAGTTTAATTCAGGTTTTGAGGTAGTTTTGCTTCTCTTTACACTTTTTGATTTGTCTTCGTTCCTAATAAAATCATTGTCCTTGACTGCCTTAAGCAGCTCTTCCAAGGAAATTCCCAAAGTGATCTCATTTCCAAATTCAAACTGCAAATAAGAATGCACATTATTCAACATCTTTAATTTTACTGAGACATTGGTACTCATGCAGGAGCAGCATAAAAAAGTTCTGTTTTTATTTTTTCTGTTTTAATCTTTTTTCTTTACTTGAAAGTGTTTTCCTATGGCTTAAGCCATTGGTCACATGACTAGTATGTGACCTTTTAGAAAGAAGATTTAGATTAAGATTATTTGGGCTTTGAAATATTGAGCTAGATTTAGTGAAGTCTTATAAAACTAGTATAAACAATCTAATGCACCCCCTTACTTTCACTCACGGTAAATCAAAAGAAAATGAATAAACTGTACTTCCTTTTATTATTTTAGTGACGGAAAAAAGCATGATAAGAACCTTGGGAGCACTATATCACAAAAGTTAGCTGTTGTCATTGGAAAACCTAAAGCCTTTTAAACCGCCACATTAGAATCTCATACTTACAATGTGGTGCTCAAGTCCCATACCTTACAATTGGATCCTAACACTCTGCTCCTAAGCCTCAACAGTGATAGTCATATTTTAATACATCTTTCTCTCTATGTTTTCGATTTAATTGAGTCTTTTTAGTATATTATTTTAATGTGTTAGTTTAGA
This sequence comes from Abrus precatorius, assembly GCF_003935025.1. Taxonomy (NCBI): domain Eukaryota; kingdom Viridiplantae; phylum Streptophyta; class Magnoliopsida; order Fabales; family Fabaceae; genus Abrus; species Abrus precatorius. The sequence continues at coordinate 16,740,808 of NW_020874292.1, forward strand.
TTTGTGTTGGTAAGTCATTTAGGATTTAAATTTAAATCTTTCTTAATTCCCGCCATAAATTCTTGTTTTGACACAGTTTCTTGAAAAGACCATATTTGGAGCTACACTACTCGGAATTGGACAAAATTGGTGTCCCTGGAAAGATAAGAGAGAGATCTACAACTTCTCTGTTGCGAGAAAAGCCCAGTTCGAACATCTTCAGGCCCAAAACTGCGTCACAATGTTGCGGTCCTGCAATGAATTTTTCAGAATTTGGTTTTATTGTTGACATTACTTAATTAGGGTTTTAGGAACCTTGTTAGGAAGCTGGGCCTTAATTAAGCCCAATTATTTTGTCTTTAAATAGGGTTTATGATTTCGCGTGGGGATCTTCTTCCCTCTTTTTTGCCTTAATTTTCAGAATTTTAAATAAAAGCTTTCGTAAGGATTCCTCTCGTCTCCCTCTCTTTTATTTTCGAAAACTTCATCCCCTTCTCTAATTGGTCGAGCAACATGATTATGAAGCAAGGCTAATTCATCAACCGGTTCAAGGTTTCAAAAACTACATTGCATTCGAGTTTCAAAATAGGTTTTATCGAATTTCTCCTTTCCATCCTCTTTTCTAATTAGGTTAATTACGTTTTTCATGATATGGAATTTTCGTTGCATCCTAAATAGAAAGAATAGGTTAATTTCAGATTTGAATTAATTGGATTCACCTAATTTAATCAATCAATTGTTCTAAATTTTGTTAAAGCATTGGGTTTGCGATTGCGGTTCTTGTTTTGATGGAATTCATAATCTAGATTTAGATTTTAGGGTTGTTGATGCGCATTGAATTAGTGTGATTGGAAATTCGTTGGGATTATATTTGTGTGAACGACGAGAATTGCATTGTAGGGATTGAGATCTTGAATTGGTTGAATTTCATAATCCTTAATTTTCGTTTTTGTTATTTTGTCGTTTAAATTCAAAACAAATCCTCCCCCAATCTAATTTGAAATTGCATGATAGAACTAAAAATAAAATGCATTTTATGTCCTTGAGAGATGACCTAGATTTGCTTCTTGTATTGCACAAATTTTTGAGAAAATCTAGCTTGTTTGATACGACGTGGTTATCAAACAGCCAAGTGGGCTAGCTGTGCACTAGCCTTTTGCCTGATCCTAAGCAAACATTGCAGTGCCAGCATCACCACCTGTGCAGCTCATTTGCAACTAAGCGACGACATGGTGAAAGGTTCTGATACCAATTGATAAGAACCTTATAAGAGCAATATCATAGTAGTTAATCGCAGATAGCAGCACGGAGCAGCCGACCCCAAAAACACTATAGCAGGATGACCGCTATTCTGAAGACAATCAAAATAGATAAGGAAAATAGATCAAATAGTGACCAGTCACCAGAAAATGTCCCTATATCATTGGAAAACATCTACATCTTGTCAAAAATAGCTCAGGTTTCACTGGAAATGAAGAAAAACACTGGAAAATGTCTCCATTCAAGTTAGAAATAAATTTGGTTTTATTAGAGATGAAAAAGACGATCAGAACTTAACCAGAATGGAGGATGAAGCAAGAGAATGAGAGATAGAGGTAGGGTTCGATCTTGACTTGCGAAGACAAAGAACCACAGAGCATTGCAATATAAAAAGGGGTGAAATCTCAATATTGCGCCCCTCAAAGCATTTCAACTTTCAGAAAGGGGGGAAGGGGGGGAACTTTCCCTTGTTTGACATAGCGGTCGCAATGGCCGCAATTTTCCCCTTTCATGGCTGTGAATTGTGGCTCAACAACCGCTACACTAAACTATGATGCGACGGCCCCATAATTGCGGCAGGGAACCACTCTACTCCGCTCCTCTGCAATCATGCCCGCTATTGACTACTATGAACAATACTACAAAAAACTAGCCGTCATAGTTGGAGAACCCAAGGTCTTCTAAGCCCCACATTAGAATCTCATATTTCTAATATGAAACTCAAGTTCCATATTTTGCAATTGGATCCTAACAAAATAGTGAATGCATGATTCTTCAAAGAAGAAGAAACACCTGCAAGCCTAAGTTTCACACACAAAGGCACTCATCTACAGTAACAAAACCCTTCACACCCTCCCCTACATAACTTTCCCCAATATTTCCTCCGCCTTTGCTCCTACATGTATAATAGATTAGTCACACCCCACCCCCACCCCCCAAATCTCTCACCAACCCCTTCCCTCCTTTGGGCCGGACCCCACTAACACCTGTTACATAAACCATACCAAACCTAGAATCAGGACCCCTAGCTACTTGGACTGTTAAGCCTAGGTGCTTTTGTGGGTTGTCAACACAATTCTTGGGACCTACATTTATCATCTTTAGTCATCATTCATACTATAGTTTCATACTTGAAAGGTTTCTAAGCACTAAAACCCACTCCTTTTATCATTCCACTGCAATCTATCCTACTTCTGTTCCCGAATTCTATCACTTCAGCTGCTGTCTACCAGCTTTTACTGCATCAGTTGCTTCAGCAAAAACAGCTGCATGCCTAACTTACCTGATAACTTAGAATTTATGAATCAAAATCCAAACAAAATCCTAATTCCCTATTATACAAAGCCAACTATTTGCAAGTGAATTTGTGAATTTAAAGGTCTTATCACTTTTGATAATTTCCTCCAACGATCTTTTTTGTCTCCTTCTACACTTTTTCACAAGGCTAAAAGCCAAACAGTAGTGACCTTTGCATATCCAAATTACCTTAACAAATTGTATCATCTTCTCTTCAATAGGTGCTACCTCAATCTCTCCCCATATACAATCATTTCTGATCCTGTTGTTATGAATCTTCACACAGGACCTAGTCACAGGTCTAGGCATTGAAGAATCCTTCTTTCGATCTACAGTGAATATGAAATATAGGGAAATAGACCTGTCCTTGACAAAGCCTTTTTGAAGTAACTAATTCTGAGTATTATTGCTTGTCCTTTATTGAATATTGTCAGTCCCTTTTAAAGATTGTTAATACAAAGAAAGTAAATCTAAATGATATAGTTAATAAAAGGAAACACATCCTAAATCATGACAATGATATGATCTTGTCTAATAAAAGGAAACAATCCTAAATTATGATAAGAATTCTAAACAGCTTTATCTAATAAAAGGAAACAAATTCTAAATTATGATAAGAATCTTAAATGATATGATCTCAACTAATAAATGAAATATATCCTAAATCAATTATTTAGATTTTACAAATAAAGGAAACAAATAAAATTATAATTATATTATATCTATTGTTATGCTGCATCTATTGTAGTTGATGAACCACGAATGCATCCACAACACCACTACCCTGCCCAACTTTGAGCTTGTCCTCAAGCTCAAATTGTGGATAAGCTTCTAATTATCACATCACACATTCCTTTAATTCAATCCCATCATCAGGAACTTCTATCAAAAACAACCTTTTGCCTCTTTGTCAAACCGAATAGGATTCATCATAGTTATAGCATAGTTCCTTAGCCCTCCTTTTTGCCATTTTCACCCTGGTCGAATTGTTTGAAAAAATGGTGCAGAAGAGGCTACTCAATTGCTACACCCAATTGATTTTGTTGTTTGACTGCCTTCCTTCACATTAGAACTCTAGTTAGTCACAACAAGAGAACCGCTATTGATAAATTTAGTGGTTATTGAGGTTAAGGTTTCTTGAGATACCCTTGTTTGTGTTCTAATGCCCAAGCCATATTCATGGCAATTCCAAGATTCCCTAGTTGATGCAACTCAAGGTCAATTTTAATCTCTTCTACTAATCCAACAGTAAAGAGGTCCACTTGTTGTTAGCAAGGTTTAGATCAAAATTCAGTGCTAGGAGTGACTAGAATTGGCACTGATACTCCTCAAAAGATCCTTTCTATTTAAGGTTGAAACATTCTCCCAAGGGATTTTTACTTAATGGTGGCCCAAATCTAACATGACTGCACTCCCTAAAATGCTCCCAATCAAGTTTCATCTCCTCTTACTCTAATCACGATAGTATTGTGCTAAAGCTAAGTCGTTATACAAAAGTAACATATTATATGGCTCTAGTACAATGTCAAATAAGCAAGAGTCACTACATTGGCACCCAAATATAGGGTTAAATGAGCAAGGGTACTAACATTCTATGGATGGATATGGGTAAAAAAAGTTAGTCCAAAAGTGCTTGATTAGGTTTAGTTTATGAAATGTTTGTACATTAACAATTGATAGGTAAGTCTTTTGAAGTAGCAGAAATTGATCCAAAGAAGGATTAACATCATGTGTTTTCAAGAAACTAAATAGGTTGAAGAAAAAGCTAAAAAGCTAGACACTAAAAGGTTTAGACTATGGTACATTAAAAGCCTTGTAATTTCTTCAAACCAAACCCATACGTGCTCTTCCCTGATAAATGGTTCTTGGAGGTTGTCTACTTCTTTTTTGCACTTCCATCATCATGCACACTTTCATCATCACCACTGCATTCCCTTTCGTCATCCTTAGCATTCTTATGCTTCTCGGTAAGAGCTTCAAGCTTCTTCATAATCAATGCATGGTGTACAACACCTTGTGTATGTATGGTATCAACCGTTTACCTTTAGTGCTTGGACCTCTACTTCCAATGCCATCACTTTTGCATCCATTGCTTTCTTGCTTCCCTGTTTTTTTGGCAGCAAGCGTAAAGAAAAAGAAAACAGTCTAACGGAATCCAGCAAGTCGGACCATTTGATGCGAATTCGTTTAGGGATAAAAGAACAACCGCAAAATATTTGAAAGAGAAATGCTATTTATATTATCGAATGATCAAAAGGAAAATACAGGAATGATCTTCCTGTCCACAGAGCAAGACTCCTAATAGAGAGCTATAGCTCTCTATCTCTAACGAATTCCATAATCTTTTCCAAGATGCCCTCTCTCCTCACTTCATCCCAATATAACAGAAAATTACTCAAAACCACCTTAGGCCCACACCAAACACACTACACCCCCTGCCACATCATCAATTTGTTCTTCTTACTCCTTCTCACATATACCCTCTGAACGGTTAGCCTATTCGATTGTTGCTCCATCAAATTAGCACTTGGGCCCATTGACTCTATTGGATCTCCGACAAAGTATCATTACAAACAAGATCTAGACAAAGAATGCAGTGGATGTAACAACATTTAAGAACAGAATATTATCTTTAAAGTTAATTATTGCACAAAAAATTATCTCATAAGTGCTTATGTCTCACAAGTAGGTTCTGAAGCTCTTTTTGAAGAAAAATCTTACAAGGATTTAAAAGGTTAGTTCAAGGCTTTCCACAAGAAGAAAATATTTTCTTAAGCAAGTATCTAAACAAACAAGTTAGTTGTGAAGCAAGGAAATGCACAAAAACTCATGGTGGTTTTAGTTTTGGAGAGAATAAATAAGGACAAATTATTTTTTATTTCTCAATGGCATGTGATTTCAAGATTATGAACACTTGCTTTAAGAAACAAGAGAAACATCTAATAACTTATAAGAGTGAAATTTCAATATTGCAAATTAATTGTGAGGACATTTGTTCATTTAACACTACTTCAAGGTGTCAATACAAAAACTCTAGCTCATTTAACACTATACTTCCTCCATAATGCGTTACTTTGGAACAATTCCACACTGTTAAGAAATATCGGTTGAAGTTCACGCATATGGATGTCCAACATACAATGAAAATCCTATAATATTTGTACAACCACAAGTCAGGTGTAAATGTATATTTATTACAATCAGGCCAAATGCAGACTCGCAGATAAGATAAATGGGTTCACAAATGGATCATTAATGCAGGTTAGAGGTAGAAAAACATACCGGCAGCTGCTCAAAAGCCCACCCTAGATTTTTTCGGAAGGAACTGTCCCTTCTCTTCAATGTACTTACAATCTTTGAAACATACAACCACTTGCGCCCTATTAAACATGAAGAAGACATATCAAGCAAAATAAAAGAAACTATCCTGATTGTAAAAAAAGAATATCAGTAAACACCAGAGCAGCAAAACAACAGTACACATCTTCAAAATACCTCTTTTAGAATTGTCTTCAATATTATCTTTGTTGCTAGTTGAACGGTTAACAACAACAATGACATCACCAAAACCCACGTTCTCTATGTCATCTCCAAAACATATCAGCTGCAACAGATTCCATCCACAGATTAGTAGGAAAACACAATAGGCTGGTAACATTTCACCTTTCCAGACTAAGTATAACAAAAAGATGGTATTGAACAGGGAATAATAATTATTTCAAGCAACAATCTTTATTCCCACAACCTCAGCTTTAGTACAAACTAGACGTACCATACATCACAGCACGAATCATAAGATGAAGAAACATGTATAAAATATCACCACACAAATGAAAGATAAAATAAAATCAATCGACTTACATGAGGACAAAGAAGGGAAAGATGCTCCATGTCACTTAGCCCAAGTTGAACCCCGAACTCTGCAAGCTGATTAAGCGCCTCTTCCAAAAGACACGAGGTCAATTTCCTACGCTGCAAATGAACAAAGGCGGAAAATGTGTTTATAAAAGCAAATGCCTTAACTACTATCTTCAGCCACGGTGGACACAAACACGTAACAGCATCACTAGCTAAACCCTTCACACGTGCTCGTTTCAACAACTTGCAGTGGCCAAGAGGCAGGTCCGATAAACAATTCACAGACTCCAAAACCTTCACAAAAACCTTGCAATTACGCTCGCCAAGAGCACACTCGCCACTACACTCCAACGAATTCAATATGAGATGATATGGAAGCTCTATCTGCTTCTCAGAACCTAAATCCACTTTGGTTTGGGTCTCCAACACTTCCTCTGTTTTATCGGCACTGTCAGAGGTGTCACGTAAATGTGACAAATCCTCCATTATAGTGGACCACGTGGAATCCGCTAGATTAGAGGCTGAAGCAGTGTGAGGAGCATTTAAAGAAGCCGGAACAGGGTCCGGTTTCTTCGGTTCCTTCTTAGCAAAAGGAATCAGGACAAGAAACTCGCCACGTTGGATGGGGTAAGACCCAATCTGAGTCTGCAATCTCAATTTGTCACCCTGAAAATAGCAATGTGTTAGTGTATGACGTTGTTCATCGCATTGGAGGGAAAATGCCACCGCTTCTAAAAAGTAGAATAGAAATGAAAATGGTTGTTGAGGTTTTGTAAGAGAAAGTGTGTGTGCCTTGAAAAAGAGGTGGAAACTGGAGGAGACGGTGGCGGGTGGGAATGACTGGTTGAGCAGAGGCTTGAGGTCTTGGATGGTTGTGGTGGCAGTGATGGGGAGAGTGATAGATTCACCGGTTAGGGCTCGGATTTGGATTTCCCTCGGACTGCTCTCTGCCATTGTTATCCTTCCTATCCTAGTCCTGTTTCATGTTAATTTCAGTCTGCCCTTGTTCGCTCTCCGTTCTGTTTACCAGGAGAGACAAAACTGTTGTCGCAGTGCCCGTGTTTGAGTCACTAAAGGGAGCATTTTTGGAACCAAAAACAGTTTCGTCATTTTCAAAGAAAGGGTTGATTATATTTTGATTTAAATTATATTTTACTTTCAATATAAATTTTTTTATAAGTTAGTTTTTATATGTAAAAATATTTGTATAATTTATATGTATATTTATTGTTTTATTTTATCTCTATACTTACATTTAATTGAAAAGATGTATAATTATACCAAATATTACATTTATATACCAAATTACATGTATAATTATAGTAGCAGTAAAGTTGATTTATGTTATGCCCTCCTTCATAAATTTATATTTTAAATAAATATATTTAAATTTAATATTTTTTAAAAATAAAAGATATAAATTAATATATTAATAAAAATTTAATGTATTAATAATGTATTTACCATTATAAATAATATATAATTTTTTTAATTTAAAATTAAAAAATATGTTTTCCTTTCTTTTCTCATTCAAAAATCTCCTCTTAAATATACTCTTAAGAACTAATTTCAAATAATATTATTTTTATAGAAATCAAAAATATAATTAGGTCTTTTAAAAATAGTAAAATATAGTTAAAATATTGTAAATAAGTAATCAAGTAACATAGAATAAGCAACTCCAAATTTTATTGGCTTCAAATTAGAAGCCAAAGTGACCGCAAACTATATTTTCATGCACACACAAACACTTTAAACCATTAAGATTGTGAGTGTAACACTCTCATTTTATTATTATTATTATTGTTGTTGTATTTTATGTTATTTGTTTGTGCATGTTGATTGAAATTAAGAAAGTTTAAATAGTATAAACTGCAAGATATCTCACTGTTGCAAGAAAGAACATCCAAAATCTGACTCTCTAGAGATTCTCGCTGTAGCGAGAAGTGAATAAGAATGATTAACAGCATTCTCGTAGAGAGGATCTCTAGGTGTAGCTAGAATGACATACAATAAAAGGAGAATATTGTCTAGTTTTTCTTACTGAGGCGCTACAACGAGAAAAGGACTCGTTGTTACGAGAATGTTGCGAGTTAAGGGGTATTTAAGGATTTTCAACATAGAAAACTTGGATTACAATCCAAGTTTCGACCTTCTCTCTACTCTCTCTAATCTCTCACTCTCTTCTCTTAAAAAAAAACCTTCCCTAAACTTCAATCTTCCTTCGAATCTGGGCTTAGAAGTTTAACTAATCGATTCCAAGTAAGTTCTTAGAGCTTAGTTCTCTAATATTTGTTTGCTTTTATTTCTTACTTCTCAAAATGCTCTCTTTTGTGATACTTAGGAAAAGTTTAGTTCTTTCACCAAAATCCTTCACAAATCTACTTTCAAAACTTCATTTCGAGGTAAGGAGAACTTTATTTTATCATATTAAATATATGAATATTTTGTACTCATGAGAGCACTTTTGTATTTTTTTTATATGTAAATATATGACTGAATGATATGTAGGTATTATGAAAAGTTATAATGATATATATTTGGTTGATTTGGGATAATTATATTGTATGTTTGTTGTATACAATAAAGACTTAGTCCAGAAATATTTTGAGCAAGTACGATTCTTTAGTTGAATGATATTGGATTATGGTGAAAGGTTAATGAAGTATGTTTGGCTAATATTGGGTTTAGTACTATATTCTTGTAGTATATGTGTTTAGGACTTAGTCTAAAAGTACTTGATTAAGCACAATCTTTTACCTGAGTAATGAGTTTGACACGAAAAAGAGTATGAGATGAGTTCAAAGTGAGGAAAGAAACTAGTGTAAATAGTTACAAATATATACTAGGAGTATAAAGTTCAGATATGATATGAAAATCTAGGGAAAATGTAGGATAGTGAGCAACATTCACGTATGTGTACACCTTTTTTTTACAACAAATGCGTCACATGACCTCACATTCGTTTCCTGACTATACCTTTGTTAAGAGAATTGTTATTATATATGTTGTATCTGTGTACATGAGCTAACCAACAACTATTTACTTAGTTGTGTAAGACCTTAAGAAGTGCAGGAGGCATCAAATATCTGTGATCACAGTGCATTGGGAGTGCGTATTTGAAAGAAAGTGTTGTTCGCAATCTAACACTAGCAAGTGCACTAGGATTGCAGCAAGTAGTGAGTAAATTTAAGATCCAAATATCGTCTCCACAGGGAATTTAGGTTTCAAATACCACTTCATAGAATTATAACCATTTAAGCTTTTTCGAAATTGGAAGGAGAGTAGTAACATGTAATAACAACAAACTAGAACAATTAAAAGTAAAATGAACTTGCAGAAAACAGAACAACGAACAAACAATTAGGTGATAACAGAGGAAGAAACCATAGCTAGGGAATTGCTTCACCAAAACTCCCATGTTTAATCAATAAAGTTCTGAATTAACAAGCATTTGGAAAGAAAAACAATCAGTTTCACGTTCTATTGTTCAAAGGTTAATTTCTTAACTCAGTGAACCTAACATTCAATTAAAACATTCTAATTCCTTAGATATGATTTAATTCAACATTGCTTTAAGTATAAGAAACCAAAAGATTGCAAGATCAAAGTTCCTTATCCCTAAGAAAACTATAATATTGGTGATTGGTTCAGATCTGAAGAACAAATTCAATTTCCATTGACAAGAGTTCCTTTGAAAATAGTTAATCAAATTTCCATTCAATTCCTATGTAAAGTGCATAATCAATCACTCAATATATTCCAAAGCTTGAAATCCAGATCCAAAATCAATTCAACACATTTATTTCAGATCTACAATCCCTAACTATGAACAAATTACACAGCCATGGCAGCAGAGAAAAGAAAAGAAAGAGAAGAAGAGAAGAAGAAAATCAGAATCGCCATGGAAGCTTGCTCCACTCCAATTCCTCTTCGTGAAGCTCTGAAATTCGAATCTCCACTCCTCTCTCTCACTTCCTCCAACAAGAATCTAACTAAAAAAACTGAAAATGAACAGAATCCCCTTTTTTTCGGATCGTTTCTGGTATTTATAAAATTTCCTAGATTTTCACGTCATCACTTTTATGAAAAATAGTAGTTACGCAGAGAGTTTTTGGTTGTGCGTTAACACTTTTTCCAGAAATAGTGGCCACACGCAACTTTCTGATATTGAGAGCTCTCTGAAACTATCACTCTTGATGATAAAAGTGACAACGCAGAGTCAAGGTAGTTGCGCGTTATCACTATTGCTGATAAAAGTGACTACGCGCAACTCGCCAAGTTGAAGACTCTCTGGAACGATCACTTTTGATGACAATAGTGGTTACGCAGAGCTTTCTTGATATTTTGCCTCTCTGGAACTATCACTTTTAATGATAAAAGTGGTTACGCAGAGCTTTCCTTCTTCTTTGAGCTCTGAAGTGATCACTTTCACTGACAATAGTGATCAATCTTAGTCTGCAATTTCTTATTCTTGTTTTTTTTTTGGAGTCTAGACTTGCTTCTTTCCTCTTCCTTGTCATTAAACCTCCATGGATATGATCCTTGCTCAATTTATTCCTTCAAAAACAAGATTAAAAACTTAATTCCTAAGCAAAAATTTCACAATTGCTAAAATAACTACAAATTTAAACAAAACTTCAATTCCTTCTCTTTTTTTGAGTTTTTTGCTTTCTTTATATATTTTTCTTATCAAATATTTTAGAATTATGCTAAAATATCAGTCAAAATATGGATTCATCACTACCCCAAATTTGAATTTTTTGCTTGTCCTCAAGCAAATCAAACTAAACCAAGGGTAATTCTTCCACTTTTCAAAAACCAATTAGCAAACTGCTTTTCTCAGATTTTTCAATTTCCAATTATGTGTTTTCTGCAAAACTTTCAATCAAGATGTTCATCCAATTACTCATCATTGCAATCACAATGCATTCATCAAATTTTAAGCAAGAATTGCTATCTAAGTGAATATATATCAGCCAAGTTCATGTGAGAAACATTAAAAATCATGATCACTTCTCACTGGACAGTGTTTCCCTCATTTCTCAGCAGTGTTTAGGTACTGTTTTCTCTCTTTAATCATCAATTCAGTTACACTCTACCATATGCTTGCCCAATTTCTCCATCTCCTCTGCTTAGTACAGCCAATCACACATCAAGAGGATTTTTTACAGTTTATAACAGGGCTTAGGTTAAGGTAGATACTGAACAAAATAAGAAACACGTTGCAATTTCAAAAGATCAGAGGCATTTTGAGTGAATGACTTTAAAACTAGTCTGGTTTAGCATCAATTCACATTAAATCCCTTAATTATGCAGCAAACAAATTGTTGTTATGCAGCAGAATTTTCATTTTCCTTTTTCTTCTCTTACTTCCATTTACTCTTTTCTTTTCCTTGAATTTCTTTTTCTTTTTCTCTGCAATAGTTTACTGTAAATTTCTTCTTTTTGATCTCTATTTTGCTCTTTTCAACTCAGATTCTGTTTTTGAACTCATGTTTTACTCTTTCCACAGTTTTGCTGCATAATTTTTCATTTTTCTGCAGCACTTTTGTTCTTTCTTTCTGACTTTTTGAACTCAAACTTAGATAGCTTGCTATTCCCCTACCCCAAACTTAAAAATTTGCTTGTCCTTAAGCAACATAAATGGATGTTACCCCAAACTTAGTTTTAAAACTCATTCTTGATTAAACTCACTATGCCTCTTTTCCTTTGAATGGTAAAATTGATTTTTCAGCAAGGCTTGTAATGAAGTTAACTCAAGAAACGAAAATATTAAGCTCAAAGGGGTAAACTAGGGCAATTAATCATAAGGGAAGGCATTTTAGGCTAACTAAGTATATCAAACATGACCTCTATCATGTGTGTGAGAACTGTAACATGCATATTCAATTAAGAACAAGGGCAAGTTCTAGAGAATGCAGGAAAATCTGATTAATCACACAAGAAAAAGAAATAGGCAGCTCAAGTCTCACTAGGCATTTATAAGTGATCATGTGGATTAATGAAAACACAATGCACTTTTCAGAAATATATGCACCTAGTGGCAACTGCCTCATTTTTTAAAATACAAGTGTGATCTCATTTTGAGAATGGGAAAAACAACTTAAAAAGAAATTCACACAGAATTCACAGCCAGCAGTTTATTATCTATTCTAGTATTTTGGTGTTTTTCAAAATTAATTCAGTATAATGTGAAGCTAACACATGAACAAGAGGTAGAGAATGAAACCCCCCCTTTCATGGCAGCTTGTGCAAGTGTCACCATCCAATGTGTGTGAGTGTTGTGTGTGTGACATTCTCTATACAAAAGCACAAGAATTCCATCAATTCGCAGCAAGAGAAAGGTAATTAGTTAAAAACTAATATAATTGCAGAACAAGTATGTGAAATTTAACCCAAATTGTACCAATTAGTGATTACAACCCAAAAAGTTTAAAACTACCAAAAATTTACAAACTCCTAATAACAGAAAATAAATTCCAAAACTAGTCTTCTGCTGCGTCTTCTTCCTCTGAGCTTTCCTCTTCAGAACCTTCTTCTTCTTCTTCTTCTTCTTCCACTACCTCTTCAAATGATGGCTGAGGAAAGTGGGTTCTGTATATTGGCATATTCTTGAAAACAGAAGAACGAAGGCACTGGGCATTCTCTGCCAAGTCTGGAGTATGATACATTTCATCTTTGGTCATTCCCAATTTCTGACCAATATTCAGCATAATACATTCCATTAACATGACTCCAGCTTTGAGGCTATTGTGCAGCTCAGTCTGCCTTTCAGCCAATTGATTCTGCTCTTCAGCTAGCTGCTTCAGAGTGTCCTTCATCATCATCGGTTTCTCTTTCTTGAATTGTGAAAGAATTGGGGCTGCAGAGGTGCAGGAGACAGTTGCATAAATCTCTTTGATCAGAGCTGCAGAAATGGATGGTGCAGCTCTGATTTTCTCTTGATAATCACCAAACTCTACTCCTGCGTCTTCACAAAGTAATGTAATTACTGAAGGGAAGGCTAATGAATCCCTTTTTGTCTTCAGTATTCCCAAAATGCATTCACTTATTACTTCTCCCACATCTATGTAGATGTCGGAGACTATGGCAAAAAGCAAAGCAGCCCTCTTCACAGCTAGTGTGGAGCTATGTTTGACAGGCATGAAATAATTTAAGATAAACATGCTCCATACTTTGGCAAAGGGCAGAAGATTTTTGGTGACAATGTGCTTTGGCTTCTTAGACTTGTTAAGTTCCCATGTGGTGTCTGGTTTTCCAATCCTTTCCAGAATTTGCACAAAATCAATATCTGGACTTTCCTTAAATGTTTTGAAGTCCAGCTGTGCAGCATGTTGTGCAGAATTAATTTCCAGCACCCTGTTGATGTTTGCTGGTGAGAAGTCAATTCTCATGCTGTTGACCATGGAGCTGAACTTAGGGATTCCTTTTCCTTTAAACCTCATGGCATTGGCATAGAATTCCTGAGTTATTTCCCTCCAACCCAAGCCAGCTGTTGCATAGAAGAATTCTTAGTCTCTTTTCTGGATTTCCTCCTTGAATTCAAGGTAATTGTTCCGAGCTATTTGGAATGCTCTGTCAGGAACAATTTTTCTTCTTAGAATGTTGGCTCTGAAAAAGTTTTCATGAGCCAAACTTCTGAATCTTGGATCATGTGTGGCAGGTGGTGAAGATCCTGAGGGTGCAGCTATTCTTGGTGGGGGTGATGGTGTAGGTGAAGGTGCAGGAGATTGTGTCTGAGGTGGTGGAGAAGGTGAAGGTTCAGATGCAGGTGCAAATGACCTTGTCTAAGGTGAAGGAGAAGGTAGGGTTCAGAAATTTGAATAGGTGAGGAACTTGAGACACCATCAGTTCTAGCCCTCTTTGATGCTGCAGCTTGGAGATTTCTGCTAGATCTTCTTGTTGGAGTTGTGGAAGATCCAGTTCGCTTCTTCTAAGGAGTGGTAGAAGATGCAGCTTGCTTCTTCTTAGGAGGACCCACATGTGTATTGAATGAAGTCCTAACCATTTTGTAATTTTCTGCAAGAAAGGAGTAATTGTCAGTTTAAAATTTTAGAATCATAGAATAATCCTATACTGTAGAAAGTTCAATCAAGCAGTTTGCAGAAATTTAAATTTTCTAATACTTCACATCATGCAATTTGCTAATAGTATCATTCACATTCAAATACCAACACCTAATTGCACAACTTAGTCAAAACATGCAAAATTTAACAGTAGAATTTCAGAGTGCACACTCATATAAAATATCAGGGTAACGCAGAAAGATTATTACATGCCTTGACCAAATTTTCAAACTAATTTTGTGCTGTCAGCAAAAATTCACAGGTTGTATTCATTTTGCAATCAAGTATGCACTTCAGATATTCCCAATTTAATGTCTAACTCAATTTCAGCACAACTATGTATTCTAATTTCCAATTCCACAGTTTCAGAAAATTCTGTTGCTATCAGTTCAGATTCTGCAGAGATTTGGTTCATATAGTGCAATGTGATTTCAACTATCCCATCAAACTAACATACATCACAGAGAACAACTATTTGAAGTATTATCCATTCTATTTTGAAGCAAATAATATCAAAATAGTTTTTCAATACTAATCTCTACATTTTCCAAAACAATACATGCAAAACACAGTACAATAGATAATTTCAGACTTTCAAATTCAATATCTTTCGATCAAAACATTGTTATTAAAATCTTTTTAGGTCAAGTCAATTTCTGCAGAAGTTTATTAATGTGAAAAAGTGCAATGCAGAATTGAATCTTCTCAGAAAACTCACATTACAGTAAAACATAATCTCAGTATTTTCTATTCCCTAAATTGATTTAAATGCCTCGAACATTCTTAGTTACCCTTTTTTCAACAACTTCCCCAAAATTTTTAAACACATACAAAAACCCCAATCACAGATTTCAGAAATAAGGGAAGTGTACCTTGGTTGAAGATGTAGAGATGATGTTCAAACAGGGAAGAAGAATCTTCTGAATCTCAATGCAGAGATTGATGAGTAGAGAGCTCTCAGAGAGGGAAGGGATTTTTGATTTAAAAACGTATGTGCGTATTCACCCTTAGCATTATTTATAGGCACGCCTAAGCACGTGACTACTTTGGAGAATAAAAGTGACTTTTATGTTATTAAAAATCCCAGCGTTATCACTATTATTCATAAGAGTGAATGTTCCAGAGAGTGGATTTTTCAGAGTGAGGCGCGCGTTATCACTATTGCTGAGAAAAGTGATAACGCGCAGCAAAGTGATAACTTTTTTCAATAAAAGTACTAACGCATAAATATTAAAGTTTACTTACCTGTGCGTAGTCACTTCTGACAGAAAAAGGAAGCGTTCCAGAGAGCTCATTTTCCCATCTGTCTCTACTTGATCACTTTTATCAGTAAAAGTGATTGTTCCAGCAGAAAACCTCAAAATGCATTCTCTGCGTAGCTTCTTTTCTGAAATAAAGTGACTCCTCTCATTAATCAAATACCTCTAAAACCTCAATTAATTCAATTTTCACTCTCGAATCCATCAAATACACACTCTCCACATTGAATATCAATTTCAAACCTCTGACCATTTATCAGATTCAATTCTTAAAGACAGCCGTAGCAACATATATGCAGAACTTGGATAAAATTGTAAAACATGATTATACATATTTCTAATTCTGCAGATACACATTAGACATATTAGATCTCAATTCACATATCAATTTCACCTCAACAAAGATATGCAGCAAAATTACATAGCAGAAGAACAGAAAATTGGAAAATCTGATTATGCAGAATTTTAACCCTTTGATTTACATTCACCTCATCAATTCTCAATTTAAGCATCCAAATGCACCTCAGAAAATCAGATTCAGCAATATTTTTGCAGAATTTTCGCAGAATATCAGAAATTTACAGAACATTAATATGCAGAATTCTAAAAACACTATAGAAAGCTTAAACTGGGTTAGAAATGTGAATTGCCTCTCACAAAGCGCTTCTTTAATGTCACTAGCTTGACATTAGTGGTTCCTCACTCAAGAGGAACCAATTTCAAGCATGATATGTTTCTTGCAAACTCTTCTCCATGATAGATCTTCAATCTTTGGCCATTGACCTTGAATTCCCTCTATGTTTTCTGATCTTCTATAAGAATTGCTCCAAAGGGAGAAGTCTTCTTAATTAAAAATGGTCCAGACCATCTAGATTGCAGTTTCCCTGGAAACAATTTTAATCTTGAATTGAATAGCAGCACTTGCTGGCCAGGTCTGAAATCTTTTTGCAGAATGAACTTGTCATGGATTCTTTTGGTTCTTTCTTTATACAACTTTGCATTCTCATAAGCTTGCTGTCTGAATTCCTCCAATTCATGCAGCTGCAGAAGTATCTTCCTTCCAGCACTTGACAGATCAAAGTTAAGCCATTTTGTAGTCCAATATGCTCTATGTTCCAGCTCTAGAGGTAGGTGACAGGCCTTTCCAAATACTAACTGATATGGAGACATACCAATTGGAGTTTTAAAAGCAGTTTTATATGCCCACAATGAATCATCCAGCTTCTTTGACCAATCCTTCCTTGAGCTGTTCACTACTTTCTCTAGAATTTGCTTGATTTCTCTATTTGAGACCTCCACTTGTCCACTTGTTTGTGGATGGTATGGAGTAGCAACCTTATGCTTCACACCATATTTCATTAATACAGCTTCAAGATACTTGTTGCATAAGTGATTACCTCCATCACTTATCAGCACTCTAGGCACACCAAATCTTGAAAAAATGTTCTTTCTTATAAAAGAAATCACTACCTTTGCATCATTTGATCTGGTAGGAATTGCTTCTACCCATTTAGACACATAATCCACTGCTACTAGAATGTATTCGTGTGAGAATGATGGGGGAAATGGTCCCATGAAATCAATCCCCCATACATCAAATAGTTCCACTTCTAAGATGTTGGTTAATGGCAGCTCATGTCTTCTTGAGATATTTCCAATTCTTTGACATTTGTCACAGTTTTCCACATACCTCTTGGCATCTTTGAAGAGTGTAGGCCAAAAGAAACTTGCTTGCAAAACTTTTGCAGCAGTCCTTGAACTTGCATGGTGGCCTCCATATTCTAAATTGTGACAATGCCAAAGTATCTCAGCTTGCTCACTTTGTGGAATGCACCTTCTAAGTAACCCATCTACTCCAATTTTGAACAGGTATGGGTCTTCCCACATATAGAATTTGCTGTCATGTAAGAACTTCTTCTTTTGCTGCCAGGTAAACCTCTTTGGAATGAATTGAGTGGCTTTAAAATTTGCAATGTCAGCAAACCAAGGCATGTTATCCACTGCAAACAGCTTTTCATCTAGAAATTCTTCATTTATTTCCAATGATTCAGTGGTTGAACTTTCCAAAGGTAATCGGATAGGTGGTCAGCAACACTATTTTCTTTCCCTTTCTTGTCCTTGATCTCTAGCTCAAATTCTTGGAGGAGTAGAATCCATCTCAATAATCTGGGTTTTGCATACTGTTTTGTCAAAAGATATTTAAGAGCAGCATGATCAGTGTATACAATCACTTTTGAACCCATTAAATATGATCTGAACTTATCAAAAGCATATACAACAACTAAAAGTTCTTTTTCTGTTGTTGTGTAATTCACTTGTGCATGATTTAATACTTTGCTTGAATAATAGATAGCATGTAATTTCCTATCTTTTCTCTGTCCTAACACAGCACCCACTGCACTATCACTTGCATCACACATGAGTTCAAAAGGTAATTTCCAATCTGGTTTTGCAAGAATAGGTGCAAAAATCAGTTTCTCTTTTAAAACAGAAAATGCATGCAAACAATTATCATCAAATATGAAATCTGCATCCTTCATAAGTAAATTACTCAAGGGTCTAGCAATCTTGAAAAAATCTTTTATGAATCTTCTATAAAAACGAGCATGTCCTAAAAAACTTCTAACTCCCTTAACATTGATAGGTGGAGGCAATTTACTAATGACTTCTATCTTAGCTTGATCCACCTCCATTCCTTTCTCTGAAATTTTGTGACCAAGGACAATGCCTTCTTGTACCATAAAATGGCACTTCTCCCAATTTAACACAAGGTTTGTGTCTTGACATCTCTACAAAACAGTGGATAGATTAGCTAAACAATCATCAAAAGAATCACCAAAAACAGAGAAATCATCCATGAATACCTCTATGATGTTTTCTACCAAATCAGAAAAAATAGAAAGCATGCACCTTTGGAAAGTGGCAGGGGCATTACACAAACCAAATGGCATTCTCCTATATGCAAAGACTCCAAATGGACATGTAAATGCAGTTTTCTCTTGATCCAAAGGATCCACAGCTATTTGGTTATATCCTGAATACCCATAAAGAAAACAATAAAATAAATGTCTAGCAAGTCTTTCTAGCATTTGATCTGCAAATGGTAGTGGGAAATGGTCTTTTCTGGTTGCATCATTTAATTTCCTATAGTCTATGCACATTCTCCATCCAGTCACAGTCCTAGTAGGGACAAGTTCATTCTTTTCATTATGTACAACTGTCATACCACCTTTCTTTGGAACAACTTGGACTGGACTTACCCAATTGCTGTCAGAAATAGGGTATATTATTCCTGCATCTAACAGCTTCATGACCTCCTTTTTAACTACCTCTTTCATGGCTGGGTTTAACCTCCTTTGTGGCTGCACAACAGGCTTAAAATTTTCTTCAAATAAAATTCTGTGCTTACAAAATGAAGGATTTATACCTTTCAGATTTGCAATACTCCATCCAATTGCAGATTTGTGTTCTCTCAAAATTCTCAGTAGTTTTTCCTCTTGTTCTTCCTTAAGTTCATTATTAATGATTACTGGATTTTCATGTTTCTCATCTAGAAATGCATACCGCAGGTGGGAAAGAAGTTGTTTTAGCTCTATCTTTTGCTTTTCCTCTTCTTTATCATCCTTTTCTAACTTCTCCTTCACTGAATTTTCTGCAAATTTTTGAATTGGCAGAGCCTCTAATTGCTGCTGCACTTCCATGATGTATTCTTCATGCAGAAGTTCAGATTTGTTATTCCCTACAGATATTATTTCGTCTAACACAGCAAGTTCATCAATTTCATTAATATGGTGTTGTGTAATAAAAGCATCCAGTATATCTACCTTCATACATGTACTATCTTCAATTGGATATTTTAAAGCTTTAAACACATTAAACACTACCTTCTCATCTTGAACTCGAAGCATAAGTTTACCTTCCTGCACATCTATTAAGGCTCTTCCGGTTGCAAGAAATGGCCTTCCTAGTATCAAAGGAATGTTGGAATCCACTTCTATGTCCAGAATTACAAAATCTGCAGGAAAAATGAACTTATCAACTTTAACTAATAAATCTTTAACAACTCCATATGGATAAGTGTATGATCTATCAGCTAGTTGCAGTGTAATGTTGGTGGGCTTCACTTCCTCTATCCCAAGTTTCTGCAGAACAGCCAATGGCATCAGATTTCTGCTTGCTCCCAAGTAGGGGTGTGCATGGATTGGATTAGTATAAAACTAATCCAAATCCATTTCAAATCCAATTATATGGATTGGATTTTAAATCCATTTATTTTATTTTTTTGAAAACCAGTTTAAAATCAGTTTTAAAATTTGGATTTGGTTTTAAATTGGTTTTAAATCCATTTTTAATTAAAACTGGTTTTAAATCCGGTTTTAATCAAAACCTGATTTATTTTTCTGAGTTTTTTTTTTTAAACACAAATACTCTCCCTCATCCTTGTACAGAGTTGCTAAGCCATACTAATAGACTTGTTTAGTGCAATTGCATAAAAGGAACAATTTAATTCAATTATGAGCATGCATGAAGTAAGTTTACGAATAATGCTTTCAATTTTTGATTTTGCAAATACACAAACTGAGCAAAAGTATAAAACACAATACCGAAAGGAACAAAAAAGAACAATACGTGTCCCACAGTTTAATTGATGCATCTCTTAGGGTTCTACACATTTTCTATCTTGAAAAATAAAAGCATCTTAGCCAAGAAATTTAAACATCAACACATCTTAACAACTACTACAACACTACCATTTTAATCATTATCAAGCGGCATAGAAGCTATAAAAGCAGTATCTTGTTGAGAAGTTATTTCTGCAAAATAAAAATTATATATAATTAGTAATTATTTATTAGCTTTTAATATAGTTAATAACAACATAATGAGGGTTCTTACCTTGCTCAAATTTTTCAAGCTCTTCAAACTCCTCATTTGAAAGTAATGGTGAACAATATCCCTTAAGCCAATCTTGAGTGCAAATAAGTGCTTCTACCATTTTAGGTGTTAAGGAAGTACGGTAAGAATCGAGTACCCTTCCTCCAGTACTAAAAGCAGATTCAGAGGCTACAGTAGAGACAGGTATTGCCAACACCTCTCTTGCAATGACTGGAAATCGACTTGAGTTTAACTTCCACCAATTCAAGATATCAAAATTTTCTGGACTTTCTAAAGTTTCTTCCAAGTACTTACTCAATTCATAATTCTTACTTCCACTTGATCGAAAAAATTGACTATATCCATAACGATCATCACTGCTACCCTAAAAAAATTCACTATAGCCATAACGATCATCATTTAATATTGTTTCTTGTGAATCACCTTGAGATCCTGCTTCCTTACCTTTGAATTCTTCAAAAAGAGACTTCAAACAAGTTTCTAATTTCTCATTCAATATCATTGTCTCACTAACACCAAAAGTTTGAGAAATCAACCATTTTATGAATTTCAATTTGTATCTAGGGTCCAACATAACAGCAATAAACAACAACATATTTAGATTGTTTGGATTTCCCCAATACTTATCATATTTTTTCTTCATTCTTGTAGCCATTTCTTTCATTCTTGCATCTTTGGATTGATGACACATTTGATTTATCTTCTTTCCAATTCCAAGAACCTCTAACATATACATGTTACCTGTCACATAAGATGAACCAGAAATGCACAAAGTAGCTTCATAAAAAATCTTCAAAAATGGTAATATTAAGCGAACATAGTCCCAATCTTCACTTGTAGGAAGACCCTTCCCCTTGTTTAACTCTTCAGTATACTTCCTATCTGGCATTTCAAGCTCTTCAAATGTCTTTTGATGTTTCAAAGCACCTTCTAACATAAAAAAGGTTGAATTCCACCTAGTTTCAACATCTAGGCAAACAAGACCTTTGTATTCAATTTCTCGTTCAATACATGCCTTAAACTTTATCAATCTAGAAGGAGAAGATCTTATGTATTTCACTGCAGCACGAATTTTTAAAACAGAGTCATCAATCTCCTTTAAACCTTCTTTTACAATCAAATTCAAAATATGTGCACAACAACGCATATGAATATATTCTCCATCCAAAACTAAACTGCTCCAAGATAATAGCCTTTTTCTTAGATACTGAATACCGACATCATTTGATGAAGCATTATCAACTGTCAAACTTAAAACACAATTTAGCCCCCACCCATCCAAGCACTTCTCTATAGTCTTAGCAATAGTTTCTCCTGAATGGCTAGTAATTTCACAAAAATTTAGAATCTTTTTTTGTAGCTTCCAGTTATTGTTAATAAAGTGTCCAGTCATGCAAAGATAACTAAGATTCTGACCAGAAGTCCATGTATCAGTGGTAAGACAAACCCTTTGACAATTTTGGGAAAGAAACTTTTTCAATTTGATCTTTTCTGTCTCCCATAGTCCCAAAACATCACGTGCTACAGTACTGCGTGAAATGACATGAAATTTTGGTTGTAAAACACTCAAAAACTTTTGAAATGATTCGTGCTCCACACATCGAAAAGGAATTTCCATAGCTATAAACATCTTCACTAATTTTATCCGACACTTCTCTTGGTCAAATTTGGTAGTTGAAGGAGAAGAAACAGGTCTTTCTGCGTTTGCCATTGATGATGAAATTGAATTGGGTTTATTTTTACATTTCTTTGAATGAGCTAGCATGGAACTTGTCCCATTATCAAATTTCATCAAGCAACTACAATAGTTGCATCTAGCTTTTTTTTTTATAAAGGGTCTACAGTAAAGTGATTCCAAACTTCAGATCGATTTTTACGCCTATCAAATCGAGATTGTAACACATTAGCAGTGTTAGAAATTGATGGTGGAGTAGTCAAATGCTCTGCTGTCTCAGAAGTCATAAAATCATCTTGATCATCCATTGTGTCTATTATTTTACATTAAAGATCAAAATAAAAATATTTAAAAAGTTATTAAAGATTAGACAAAATGATATGAAGAAGTCATCAATCAGTCACATTAAAGACAATAAGAGAATAGTATGGCTAAACAACAAATGCAACTATATAATATTATTTTATTATAAATTTTAATAAACATGATATATCTAACTTTATAAATACAAGATCTAATAATCAAACTAAAAGAAAGATGACATAGCAATAACCAATGCCCTATTGCCATTGGAATTTTACAGAACATCTCACTTGTCAGCGCCAAGCTACAACTTAACAATTTAGGAATTTTATGCGATTTGCATAAGAGAGAACTTCTGTTATATCATTTTTTTTAAATATCATTATTAATCATTGAATTCCTCACTGGCTTATTACTATTTCTAATTTTTATAATTCGTTGTCTTACTCTTTTAAAGTATATTTATAAAGAAATAATTAAAACAAAAAAAAAACTAACAAAAAATTTTATAAAAGGAATCATAACAATTAATCAAGAAATCTATATGTATAAATGCATCCTAAAAAAAAAAACTGACTGTCAGTGTCTTAACTATGTTGAATAAGTTGTCAAACTCTCACTATTAATAAATTATAAGTTAATATTACGAACGATAATGTAGGCAGGAAATGACAATGAACCCGTAGTGGAAATTGATGTCTAAATTCCATTACGTTGGAAAGATTAGCCCTTCAAAAGCTTCAAAATTTTGTTCCCTCAAATTAGGCATGCAATGACATTTTTTACGTCTGACAATTTCAAAATGGAGTGACAAATCTATTTCATATCTTGGTATTTCATTCCATTATGTTATATTTATATAACTCTCTTAAAAACTTTTTAACTAAACACGATCCCCACTTTTAGTAGTAATTTTCTTTCATCTGCCACCCCTGTCCTATCTCGAATTTCTTTTTCTAAAGCTTTTCATTTATTTAACACATTAGCTTGTAAGTTTTCCAAAACTATGAACTCAAATAAGAATGACATCAACAAAGAATCATTCCCCTGTTCATCAACTTGGACAGACCGCGATTGATGCTCTTAGCACGCTGTCAGGTCTACTTATTTTGAATTTGAAAAATGACATATTTGGAAATCAAGTGCAATTGTAAACACAAAACAAGTCTAAGTACAGGCTTCGGGCATAACCCAAGTCCATACAACTAAAGAAATATCCAAAAAGCATGGCCCTTGATCATTACCTACAGATAATAGCTTAAATACTATTCAAAATTGAATAGTTTTGTTGACCCAAAAAAAAAAAAAGAACACTTTTCCCCTCCTTCAATTAAAAGACCTAGGAGGACATTTTAGAAAAATCATAACAGATAATGCAATTACACCTCATGGTTTGTAAATATGGAGTTTAAATGTAAAAAACACACAATTGAGCACTCGCAAGCAATTCACAAACCTAAAGTCCATTAACTAAACAATTATATGATAGAATATGTGACTAAATAAAAAAAAATGAGGTTCAGGTATTCATTTTGATAGCATAGTTCCCTGATATCAGTAGAGTCCAAACACATGACTCATCGTTGTAGCTACAAACTACAGCCAGCAAGTCTGGAAATGGAACTATTACACAAGGAATTAGTAGCCACTTACAATTTTGAACTGTTAAGAGTTAAGACCATTTGCAATGCAAGAAGAGAACTAACACAACAATCAAGACATGCCCATGTGCAGTTAGTTGAAAAAGGGCTGTGCAATTAACTGTACATGGTTTCATATTCACATCGTTTCAGTTCTCACAACAACAAAAAATTTAAATGTCTCTAAAGTAATGTGTGTGATCCAACTCATCAATAGAGCGATTGTTGTTTGCAATCTAAACACTAGCAAGTGCACTAGGATTGCAGCAAGTAATGAGTAAATTTAAGATCTGAGTATCGTCTCCACAGGGAATTAGGAACTCAATTATCACTTCACAGAAAAATAACCATTTGAGCCATACGAATTTGGGAAGAGAGTTGTATCATATAGAAGCAATAATCAGAGCAATCAAAAGTAAAGAACTTGTAGAAAAACAGAGTATAAGATTTGTGATGAAATGAGATAGCAATGAAGGATAGTTAGGAATTTACTTCGCAAGAATATCAAAATCAATCCAATTAAATCCTCTGAACATTCAAGCAATTGAATAATTGACAATCAGTTTCACATATACTTAGCCAAAGGTTAATTCCTTAACTCATTGACCCTAACAATCCACTAAACCTCCCTAATCCCTTAGGTGAGATTCAATTTCAGGTTGCATTAAGAATTAGAACTATAAGATTGCAGAATTAGGTCTCCTTATCCCTAAGAAATCCCTAAACTCTGGTTGCCAATTCAGATCGGAGCAAACAATCCAATTCCCATTGGTAAAGATTCCTCTTGATTAATCAAATGAATTTCCATTCAAAGATTGCATGAAAGGCAGAACTAACAACTCAATTAATCCAAGAACTTAAAGTTCAGAAGATAAAGTCGAATCAATACATTAATTCGAGTTCCATAAACCCCTAACTATGGGAAATTAAGCACACATTGCAACAAAAACAGAGAAAGAAGAAGAAGAAGAATGCAGAGCAGCCATGGCCACGAGCTCCAATCTGATCCCTCTTCTTGGAGCTTCAAGCTTCGACCCCAATCTTCTCTCCACTCTCTCTCAACGAGAATCTAACTAACAAAACAGAAAATGAGCAAAAGATCCTTAGTTTCGCGCTTCAATCATGTATTTATAGAAACCCCAGTTCTGCGCGTTGTCACTTTTCTTCACAATAGTAACCACGCAGAAGCTTTATGTAGTGCGCGTGTTCACTTTCAAGAGCAAGAGTAACCACGCGCAACTTGCAGAGTTGAAGGCTTCTCTGGAACATTTACTTTAATTCATAAGAGTGGCAACGCAGGAGGTCGAGGGCTGCGCGTGATCACTTTCGTGAGTAATAGTAACCACGCGCAAGCTGTCCTGATACAAGTGCCTCTGGAACGCTCACTTTCGTTGGCGAAAGTGACAACGCGCAGCTCATCAGGAATGAAGTCTCTCTGGAACGTTCACTTTTGTTGGCGAAAGTGATAACGCATACTAGCAACACTCACTCTTGTAAATAAAAGTGATTACGCACAGGCTCCTCTTCTCATTTAGGCTCTGGAATGATCACTTTCACTAACAATAGTGATCACGCCCAGCCTGCATCCCATAATTCTTGTATTTTGGAGTCCAACATTGCCATTCTTCCTCTTCCTTTCCATTGATAATCCATTTCCATGACTTTTGCTCAAATTATTCCTTCAAAAACAAGATAAATTCCTTAAGAACTAAGCATAAATTTTACAAATGCGAAAATAACTACAAATTGAAATAAAACTTTCAATCATTCTCTTTTTCTGAGTTCTTCTGCTTTCTTCATATATTTTCCTTATTAAATGAGCTAGAATTATGCTAAAATATCAGTAAAAATATGGATTCATCAGCGATGATGAAGGACATCTCGAAACTTAAACAGATCAAATGAATTCATCACACACTTTTTCTATTTTCATTCACCTATAAAAAAACCAACGAGCCAAGATAACTTTTAATACAACATTCTTTGGCACATTCAAGTTTAGGAAAATAGAAGGTAAAGGGTATTGGCACATTCAAGTTTAGCACATTCATTGTGTGCTGGTCCCTCCCAGCCATAAGTCAAATAATTTGTCTCAATACAAAAACATAGGCAACACAAAACATCACAAACAAACTGCAAAATACGTTATCCTTTAATATCTAAACAGCAAAATAACAAAAGAGAGGAAGGAAGCGAGAAAGGAAAAATGTACCTGCGATGCAAATCAATCTACGGATCTCTGTTGCTGGAACCAAATCGGTATAATTTTTCCCAAGAAAGAAATCTAGGGTTTAGAAGAAACAAGAATAATAAAACCGGTTTTGTAAAATCTGATCTAATTTTTATATATTAAAACCAATTTAAATCCAAACCTTTTTTTTACGGATTTAGTTTTTTAATTTTTTAAAAAAACTGGATTTTTAAAACCGGTTCGGCTAAGTTATGGATTGGGCTTTTATAATTTGGTTTTTTTGTGCACCCCTACTCCCAAGTCACACAATGCTCTTCCCACAGTGCAGTTTCCTATTTCACAAGGAATGCTAAATGATCTAGGATCTTTCAGCTTTTGAGGAAGCTTTCTCTTGAGAATGGCACTGCACTCCTCTGTCAAAGGTACTATTTTATCATGCTCTAGCTTCCTTTTTCTAGAAAGTAGTTCTTTCATAAACTTTGCATATGAAGACATTTGCTCCAAAGCTTCTGCAAAAGGAATGTTAATTTATAATTTCTTAAAGACATTCATAAACCTTTCAAATTGTTCCTCTTGTTTAGGATTTTGGACTCTTTGAGGATAGGGCAGCCTCTTGTATTTTTCTGGATCTATTGGCTTACAAGCTTCCTCAAAGAGTTGCTTTTTGGTTTTCTTCTTAGAATTCATAGGAACATCTACTTTTTCTTCTGAATGGTCTTTCTTCAATAGCTTAAAATTTCTTTGTTGCAGATCTTGTTCAATTTTTCTCTCTGCTACATCATTTACTTTCTTTTCTGCTGGTTTAGGACTTGCAACTACAGCTCCACTCCTTGTAGTTATGGCTTGACATTGCTCTTTAGGATTGATTACTGTATTGCTTGGAAATCTTCCTTCATCCCTGCTGGATAGTTATTCAGCTAATTGTCCGATTTGTGTTTCTACTTTCTTCATGGAAGCTTCTTGGTTCTTGAAGCTTGTTTGAGTCACTTTCATGAATTGCAGCATAGTTTCTTCCATCTCAGTCAACCTCTCATTCATAGGTTTGGAAAATTTCTGATTTCCTTGAGGTTGAGTAGATGAATTCCTCTGAAAATAAGGCTGTTGTGTTGCTGGTCCTGCATTAGAAAAAGGCACATTTGAGTTAGAATTCTTTGCAGCAGAATATTGATTATTCCAGTTAGAATACTGCTGAGTTCTATTATTCAAAAATTGAAATCCAGGGGGATATGATGGCTATTGTCTTTGAAAATTATTCATATAATTCACTTGCTCTTGTGGTTCACTTGTAGATGCCTCGCATGCACCATTTACATGGTTTCCTCCACAAAAATCACAACTTAGCTGACTGGTAGGCATACTCTGTAACACCTTATATTTCTTTCCTCAATATATGATAAATTTTCATAAAAATTAATAGGGTAAAGTAAATTTTCCTTCAAAACTTTCTAATAAGGAAAAGACATTGAAATGATATAAGGTTCATAGAGTAAAATTTCATTAATTCATAAGTACTTTAGGAAAACAAAGATTCTAAAGTTTTCATCAGCAATAAAGAGGAATAGTAGTTTTACAACATTTTCAAAAGAACGCTATAGAACTGAAAATATTCATTACATAACTCAAAATAACTAAGTCCTATAGCAGTTCTCATCCATCCATGCACTGTGAGCCTGGTACTATTCGTCCTGGTTTCCTGAAAAATGTTGTGTAAGGGTGAGTCTCTACCCTACCACTCATACATAACATATACATTCTTCACAAAACACATCTTATCACGATTAACGAAAACATCATGGCATTACATATCACAAGGTTATATAAAGCATATTCTCATCTCAACGCGCATTACATTACACAGATTCACAATTTCTTTTACTTTTATCCGCGCTTACCGCGCCCTGTGGCCACTGTTATCCGATGCCTCTATCTCGAGGTCTTACACATTCATGTAAATAGTCGCCGGATGGCCCAATGCAATACGGATACAACGCATGCAATAGACGGCCCCTTAGCAAAGGTAATGGTCAGGAGTCAAGTCGAGAAATGAGTGTGTGGCCATGTGGTGTATTCGAACACAATATTCCGTGCACAATCCCGAATGTCACTCACCACCCTACATTTCCCCAAGATATCTCATATCGTCTCCATCTTCCACTCCCCTAGTGTATCTCTGTAACTATTTACATCATATCTTTTTCCATCTCATACTCTTTCGAGTATATTCACATGTTCACATATGCCATTTCTCATGTTCACACATATTTTCATCATATTTCCACATACTTTTCATCATATACATCAAACCATGGCATATTAACAATACACATAATTTTTACATGAAACACAATATATTCAAACATAAAACTTCCATCTCTTTGTATATTTCATATCACAAAATCATATAATCATATCAACCATCTTCAATATACCTTATCATGCCTTATTTGGACATAATATCACATTTTCACCATGTATTCATCATAAATCACATAAACAGCCAATTATTCTCACTATTCACCGATTATTTTTCATAAAGCAACAATTATTCCACATATAATCACATACATGACAAGATCTATGAGAATACAAGTAATAAACATAACAAAATGATAAAGTAGAGCCTCCCTTACCTCAAAACAGGGCTTTTACAAGGATTTAACCGAAGGTTTAACTCTAGAACAGAGGTTTTCCTAAGAACATCATGAACATCTATAAGAAGAAGAAAAAGAGAAACGAACGGTAAATCTAACTTCAAACTTAGAAAAACTTACTTGTAATCCTTTAGATCGAACGTAGAATCACAGATCTGAAGAAAAATCTAAGTTTAGGAGGTTTAGTATGGGAGAAAATGGCGAGATATGACTTTAGAACCTTTGAGAACCTTGGATAGGAGTGAAGAAATGAAAATTTCGTCTGCAACCCCCTTTTTATAGAAAATTTTCGAAGTTACTGTTCACCACCGAAACACTGTTCATTGCCAGAAACACAGTTCGCGGTAATTGTTCACGCCGGAAACACTGTGCACACGTACTGTACACGGATTGTACGCGTACTGTACGCGGATGTGACGTGAGCCATGACGTCATGCTGATGTCATTGATGACATCATCGTCACTGGACAAAGGCGGTTTCACTGTTCATACGCAGTTTACTGTTCATAGGCGGTTTACTGTTCATCGACACTGTTCATAGGCAGTTTTACTGTTCACTTTTTTTTTTTTTTTTTTAATAAATTCTATCCAAATCTATTCCAATTATACTTTAACAAACCTCATTTTATTTAAATCAAAATATAGGATGTTACATACTCCCTGTTTGTAGATTGCTGATTTGTTGTGTTAAGGCAGCTAATTGTTCTGAAAACATTTGATTTTGTAGCTGATTCTGTGCAAGAAAAGTTTCCAGAACCTTAGCTTCATGACCAGAGTTTCTTCTTTGATTTCTTAAATTTGAATTCTGATACATTGAAGATGCCATCATCTCAATAATTCTCTGAGCTTCTTCCAAGGACTTTGTATTTAATTAACCTCCAGCAGCAGCATCAACCATTGTTCTTGTTACTGCATTCATTCCATTATAAAAAGTTTCCAATTGCATCCAATCTGGGATATAATGATGTGGACACCTTCTAAGTAATTCTTTGTATCTTTCCCATGCTTCATACAATAATTCTTCTTCTTGCTGCACAAAGGATGTAATTTCTCCTCTCAACTTAGCAGCTTTGGATGGAGGGAAGTACTTAGTTAGAAACTTATTCACAAGGTCTGTCCAGGTTGTGATGCTTCCTTGTGGTTGAGCTTGTAACCAGCATTTTGCTCTATCTCTCAAGGAAAAAGGAAATAGTCTTAATCTGATAGCTTCTTCACTAACTCCATTCATTCTTATGGTGTCACATAGCTGCAGAAAATTTGAAATATGTAAGTTAGGATCATCAGAATTTCCTCCAGAAAACTGATCTTGTTGGACTAAATGTAGTAGGGCAAGTTTAATCTCAAAATGGTTGGCTTGAATAGTTGGCGTAATTATAGAAGAGTTAAAACCTTGCATGTTAGGAATAACATAGTCCCCTAATGTTCTAATTCTGTTCTGCTCTGCCATTTCTATTGCTGGATTTGGTTGTCTCAAGGGTGTAGATGTTCTTTTCACTCTAGGATTACTCTAAAATTCTGGAGAATGGACAGCTTCTAATTCACTATCACTCCCTATGGCTTTTTCTGCTCTAGACTCTTTTCTCAATCTTCTCAAAGTTATGTCTATGTCAGGATTAAAGACCAGAATTGATTTATTCTTGTTTTTACCACGCATATACAAATCAGATTAAAACAAAATTAGACTACAATTGATATTCAGAAATGCACAACAGAAATCATGCAAAATCTATCAGTAAAAGCATATAGAAACTTAAATCTAGCAGTTGCAGAATTGTAAAATCATGTAAAAATATGCAGAATGCCAATTACAAATATGAAGAACAATGAAAACTGAAATTATGCAGATAAACAAGGATGTAAAAATTCTATGCAGCAGACAAAAATATTATGCAGAATACTACACAAGGTGCAGTAAAATTATGCAGAAAGCAATTTGAAAGCAAAGCAACAAAATAAATGCTCAATCTAGTTACTTTTCTACTACTAATGATATTGAAATGCAAAATTCCCCGGCAACGGCGCCAAAAACTTGTTGTTCGCAATCTAACACTAGCAAGTGCACTAGGATTGTAGCAAGTAATGAGTAAATTTAAGATCCAAATATCGTCTCCACAGGGAATTTAGGTTTCAAATACCACTTCATAGAATTATAACCATTTAAGCTTTTTCAAAATTGGAAGGAGAGTAGTAACATGTAATAACAGCAAACTAGAACAATTAAAAGTAAAATGAACTTGCAGAAAACAGAACAACGAACAAACAATTAGGTGATAACAGAGGAAGAAACCATAGCTAGGGAATTGCTTCACCAAAACTCCAATGTTTAATCAATAAAATTCTGAATTAACAAGCATTTGGAAAGAAAAACAATCAGTTTCACGTTCTATTGTTCAAAGGTTAATTCCTTAACTCAGTGAACCTAACATTCAATTAAAACATTCTAATTTCTTAGATCTGATTTAATTCAACATTGCTTTAAGTATAAGAAACCAAAAGATTGCAAGATCAAAGTTCCTTATCCCTGAGAAAACTATAATATTGGTGATTGGTTCAGATCTGAAGAACAAATTCAATTTCCATTGACAAGAGTTCCTCTAAAAATAGTTAATCAAATTTCCATTCAATTCCTACGTATAGTGCAGAATCAATCACTCAATCTATTCCAAAGCTTGAAATCCAGATCCAAAATCAATTCAACACATTCATTTCAGATCTACAATCCCTAACTATGAACAAATTACACAGCCATGGCAGCAGAGAAAAGAAAAGAAAGAGAAGAAGAAAATCAGAATCGCCATGGAAGCTTGCTCCACTCCAATTCCTCTTCGTGAAGCTTCGAAATTCGAATCTCCACTCCTCTCTCTCACTTCCTCCAACAAGAATCTAACTAACAAAACTGAAAATGAACAGAATCCCCTTTTTTTCGGATCGTTTCTGGTATTTATAAAATTTCCTAGATTTTCACGTCATCACTTTTATGAAAAATAGTAGTTACGCAGAGAGTTTTTGGTTGCGCGTTAACACTTTTCCCAGAAATAGTGGCCACGCGCAACTTCCTGATATTGAGAGCTCTCTGGAACTATCACTCTTGATGATAAAAGTGACAACGCAGAGTCAAGGTAGTTGCGCGTTATCACTATTGCTGATAAAAGTGACTACGCGCAACTCGGCAAGTTGAAGACTCTCTGGAACGATCACTTTTGATGACAATAGTGGTTACGCAGAGCTTTCTTGATATTTTGCCTCTCTGGAACTATCACTTTTAATGATAAAAGTGGTTACACAGAGCTTTCCTTCTTCTTTGAGCTCTGAAGTGATCACTTTCACTGACAATAGTGATCACTTCCAGTCTACAATTTCTTATTCTTGTTTTTTTTTGGAGTCCAGACTTGCTTCTTTGCTCTTCCTTGTCATTAAACCTCCATGGATATGATCCTTGCTCAATTTATTCCTTCGAAAACAAGATTAAAAACTTAATTCCTAAGCAAAAATTTCACAATTGCTAAAATAACTACAAATTTAAACAAAACTTCAATTCCTTCTCTTTTTTTGAGTTTTTCTGCTTTCTTTATATATTTTTCTTATCAAATGTGTTAGAATTATGCTAAAATATCAGTCAAAATATGGATTCATCAGAAAGCATGATAGAATATGTATATGATTATGTAAGAACTGATGATATATTGTTTTGTGATTGTTGTAGTAATATTTTCTTAAATTCCACAATTATATGTATATTATGAATGGTAATAATGAAATTATGTTATGTTTAATGATAAAATATATGCTCATCCTTTTTGAACATTTCAGAGAACAATGATGATGGCACCACAAAGACAAATTAGGCTAGTAGATTATTCTATACATTGTAGATTGAATTATGTATTTAGAGAGTATCAGCGTTTCATGTATTTTAATTTTAATATTGACTGTGATGATGGACCTAGTAATGTATGGACTGTAGAGATAAATTTAAGTTATGATGGTCCTTTTGATTTTCCTATAAATAGTCATATTCACCACATCTTTAGTCTTCATAGCTATCGAGGAACAGTTACGTCTCCAAGAGTTAAAACTTTCCACAACCACGATCTTCTTTGGAGACCCACCCAATATACTTTTCAACAATTTTCATGTATAGAGGTTGTGGCTGATTCAAAAGAACTATACCTCAGAGGATGATGACTTGACTCTTGAGGATCTCTTAGAGATAAAGGGTTGTCATAGCGATGATGACTAGAACTGAGTCCTCGGTATATGAATATGAATATAGACTGCTTTTAGGACTTAGTTATTTTGATATTGTAAATGTATGTTCTAAGTCCTAGGGTATTTTGTTGACAATTTGTAAATATTATATTTTGTGAATGGATTTATCCGTGGGAAAGTTTTAATTTCTTCACAATTTTATATTATTTATTTTAATTGAAATTTATTTTATTTTCTTTGTTTCTACATAAATTATAATGCATTTTGAGAAGTTAAAATTTTGTATTGCCTTAGGATTCGCCTCATTTTCAACTTTACCATTCCTTTCTCAGCCTATCAGCATAGATCCCTTACAAAACTTTTTGAGTCCTCTAGTGCCTATTCTTATTTCCCCAAACCCTATAGAATTCATCTCTAAAGCCACTGTGTCTCAGAGACCTAGAGAGCCTTATTTTCTAGATACTCCTAGGAAATACGTAAAGACTTATTTTTGAGTCCTCTAGTGCCTATTCTTATTCCCTCAACCCCTTTTATTGTATATTTTGTTACCATTTTTATAGGGACTTATGTAGCTCTTTAAACACAACCAAGTTCAAAAGATAGGTGAAATCTTCTAATTTGGAGGATGAGGAGGACGACCCTTAAATGGATCCCTAGTTTTTTTATTTCTATTACTATAGGACTCTACTAATGTAGCAGTAGAGTAAAGCAATGAGATCGCTATGTTTTTATTTTGGTGTTGTAATGAATTATGTTATATGAACTTATTTTTGTTATTTACTTTCTTGCTCAAACTATTACTATATTTTTCTTACTTATGTTGGGATGATTATAACCAGATTTATGCATCTATCTTAATTAATCATGTTTCTTAAACCCATGGATGAGAAATGAGATAAAATAGGACTTGATTTTCATGATACACAAGTGAACCCATTTAGATATATTGAATTGGTAGGTGTTACCTTAACATGGCCAACCAATTGCATAATAGATAGAAATGTTGAGGTAAGATGAATATAGGTGAGATTGAGAAATTTGAGTAGGTGAACCTATTTAAGTCAATTTTCTTGATTGAATATAATGACAAACTCGTTGAGTCATTTAGATGGAATTGAATAGTGTTTCCATGTGAAAAATTATTGCAAGGAATCAAAGGTTTGACCAAAATCGAGCTAATCAAAGGCTTGAACATATTAATTGGGTGGGTTGAATCTGGTGTGAGTTAATTTGAGTTTAATATTCAGATTCAAATGGATTGGTTTAGTTAGAAGTATGTTATCATTTTCTTAACCAATTGTATCGAATTCAATTAAAAACACACTTAATTCTAACACAAGTGTTGCTTTATTAACATTTCTCACTTTTCTTTTCAACACATACTCGCTTGTTTCTTTTTTTTTGTACTCACTGAGAAAGTGAACATCAAAATAGGAGAGAAAATATACAAAAATATAATTCCAATGACCCATCTTCTAGAAAGAGAAAAATGTGACTTTATGCCTTTAAGGTAGAGACAGAAAATGGGGTAAAGTATTTTGTTATCAGTATCTTTAGTGTATATGTCATAATTTATGTAAATTTATAAGAAATAAATGAATTTCCACTAAAATAGACGATTAAATAATTGAAATAAAACCTTCTCACCAACAAATCCATTTACAAATTCTGCCAGAAAGATAATTGATATATGATAAAATAAATAATAGCATAATAATTACATTACATTTGAATTAAGTAATAATGTATAAACTGTTAATAAAAAAATTACATAACTAAAAATAGTAATTACATATCTGAAATAAACTAAATTCTATAGCAGTTCATATTCATCTCCATATACTGAGAGCTTGATACTAGTTATCCTTATCTCCTGAAATGTTATGTAAGGGTGGGTATCTATTCTACCACTTATACATAACACAGAAATTTCATATCACTCAGCACACAAGATCATATAAAAAGATAACATATCACTACATATCATGTCACCATACATCAGAAGTTCTCATTTCATCACACACACACACACATGTGTGTGTGTATATATATATATATATATATATATATATATATATATATATATTCCATTACATAACATCATGTTTTCCCTTTCAAATATGCATTTCCAGTGCACTGTGATCACAAGCATTCGATGCCTCTACCAGTTCTTGAGGTCTTACTCAGCTAAGTGAATATTTGTTGATTAGCTCATGCAATACGGATATAACGTATGCAATCACAAGCCCCTTAGCAAAAGTATAGTCAGAAGTCTAGTGGAAAACGAGTGTGAGGCCATGTGGTGTATTTGCCTTCAGAAAGAACGTGTACACATATGCGAATGTCATTCACCATCCTATATTTTTCCAGATTTCCATATTGTCTCCGAACTTTATACCCCCAGTGTATCTCTGTAACTATTCACACAAGATTCATCCAATTCTCATATTCAGTCACATTTATCTTGAAATCCAGTCACAAGATCATGTTAATAAACACTTCTAGACAATCTTACTTAGAATTGCTTAGATCAGACATATGATCTTAGATTCGAACTGTAACACCCCAAATTTTTCTCATTTCATAAATAATTTTGTAGTATGTTAACCTCATTTAATTAAAAGTAAGTAGTACATGAAAGAAAGTGGGTTAGGAATGGTAGTAAGGAGCCATGTGGCCCTTTAGAGCCATGTGAGACTAATCATGATTAAGGGATAAGGTCATTTATGGTTTAATCCCAGCTGGATGAGCATATTCCATAAGAACCAATGAAATTATCCAAAACAACAAGATAAGTATTCTAGAAGATAAGACTAATGATGAATAACTTGTGGACTAATCCTCATCCAATGGATCTAATTGGACCATGACCATGGCCATTGGATTTGAACTAAATAGGTTTCAAAAAGTAATTGGAATGGTTGAAATGGAACTAGAAAAGTTAAAATCTAACTAGAATTACAAAACTATCATGAAAGGGGCAATTTTGGACATTTACAAATGTGCACATGAGTAAGCTTGTAGAAAAAGCCAAAAAGGAACCAAAATTGAAAATCAAGACTTGTGTGAGAGAGGGTGGAACTGTGAGATGCATGAGAGTGGGCCAACATGAAGAGATTTTCTATATAAAGCCATGCATAAAGGAGAAAAAGACCCTTCATTCTAATTTTCATGCAACAAAGAGCTCTTTACTTCTTCTTCATCTCTATTCTCTCTATATACATCCAAGTTCATCTCAAACACTTTACTTGAACCCCACAAGTTAGATCACCCAATACCCCACCATAAGGATCTTGAATCAAGCCTTTAACCCCACCAAAAACATCAAGATACCCCACTAGATCCACAAAGCCCCCAACTTTCTTTTTTGTATACTATTTGACACTTGAGGAAGTAGGAGGCCAAGGAAGGAGATACTCACTTCCAAGAGGTGAAATAAAGCAAAAGGGAAGAGGAGAAGGATCACTCAAAGATCAAGGCAAAATCAACCCAAAAACACCAAGTAAGGGGGAGGGTACTTTTCATAATCAAGGGGAATACCTTGTTTAAATGGTTTTGAGTCAAGGGGAGCCTTAACCCTTTTGGTTGTGATTGAAGTTGTGTGTTTTGATGAACCCATGATTAAAATTTTGATTGAAATAAATAAATGCATGAAAATTACTAAGAACTACAAAGTGTTGATGATGACTTTGCTTGTTATGTGGTTGGTTGTATGAAAATCTTGCATGTTTCATTTTGTGACTTATTCTTATGATGATATCTAAGTTAGATTCATGATCTTCTTTTGATTGAAATTATTTTGGAGTCAAAATAAATTTCTAAAATATTTTTGAAAAAATAAATTATGAAAGAAACTTCTAAAAGGAAATGGATTAAAAATGGAAAGTGACCATGATGAAGACCCTTGGACTTTTGGACATATTTGGACCTATGGACTACATGAACAAATGATGAGAACAAGCTTTAAAATTATAAATTTGAAAGATTGAACCAAAAAAAAATAGGAAGATACTATAGACAGACCAAAAATACCTTAGATATGCAAGATCCTTGTCCACATGTGTGGTAGGACCAAGAGAATGATTTGGACCATATTTGGACATGAATTAATG
Source organism: Abrus precatorius (assembly GCF_003935025.1). Taxonomy (NCBI): domain Eukaryota; kingdom Viridiplantae; phylum Streptophyta; class Magnoliopsida; order Fabales; family Fabaceae; genus Abrus; species Abrus precatorius. The sequence continues at coordinate 16,778,206 of NW_020874292.1, forward strand.
ACCTTGAACACATGGAAGACATAATGGACAATTTGATGCTTACCAAATTGGAGACAAGGACCTTTTCTCAATTAATATAAAATATAAGGATTACAGTGTAAATAATGTAAAATATGAGAAAATCTTTAAAAGTGTTTTTTTTTTAGTATTTTATTCATGAAGATAGTAAAATTTATATTATTTTCCCGCTGGGTTTATTTTATTTGGGTTTATATTTAATTAGTTATGATTTTTATAAATTTCTGTTGCATGAAAATGGTATTCTGGAGCAGTATATCTTGATTTATTTTTGTCTCACTGTGCGTTTGGAGCGTTATTTTATTGACATTTTTCTACGAAAATAGACTTCTCAATGGAAGTATACTCACTGGTTTCACTTGATTTAGAATTGAAATAAAATAGTTATGAATTATTGAATATTCGGTTATGTGTAAATGTTTTCTGAGAACTGCATACTTTAAATCATTTTCTTCTTATAATTCAAGTGTAATTGTATTTTATTTATATTTTTATCTTAAACTATAATTAATTAGGAAAATATGATCACTGAGTTTGATCAATTTGGAATTAAAATGAATTACTTATGATTTTCTCAAGGTGCTGTTGTATGAGGGTAACATTTTGTGCATGCTACTGAGAAATTTCCTTTCGTTTTAAAATGTATAAGTGGCGTTATTTTATTGTTATTTTTTTTTAAAAATAGAGACTATAATAGAAATATACTCACTGGTTTGATGAATTTTGGACTTAAAATAAAATAGTTATGACTTTTCTAATTAGCTGATTCTGATAAGTGTGTTAGTGTGAGTAATAGAGAATGTTTAGGGCTTAATCTGGAATCTGGAAGTTATAAATTTTTAATGATATTTTTACGTGAAACTAGATAAACAAATTAAAAGGATGCCACTAATTTCATGAGTTTTGGTGATGAATTGAATGATTTATGATTTTTCCAATATGCCATTGTTAAATTGTGCTATTCTATGACATGTACTGAGAAATTAAAGCACGAATTGATGTCTGGGAATATTTTTATTTTGGAAGTATTTTTACATGAACATAGACATGTTAATGGGAATAATCTCACTGGCCTCATGTGTTTTAGATGAGAATTGAATTTATTATGAATTTTACAATATGCTGGCTGTTTAGTGAAATGATCTGAGAACAGTAGACGTAAGCTGAGATTTGATTAATTCTTTGGAAGCTTTTGTATTTTGGCTGAAATTTTATATTACAGTAGACATTTAAAGGAAGAAAACCTTAGTGATTTCATGATGTTTGGACTCGTATCGAATTAATTATGAATTTTACAAGTTAGTTCATGAAATCTGAAAAATTTTGATTGTTAGCCATGTCCATGTAATTGATTGTTCTCTTAAAATAGAAATGTTATAATGTGCCTGTTGGACAATCAATGACTATGATATTATTTGTGTTTATGATTGTGAAAGAGGTTGAATACGCCACGGTACAGGCGAGGAGCAAATAGTGTTGGTATTTACCATAGGGGATAGGAAAGTGCCCAAGATTTACAGGGGACCAAGTCTAGCTAACTTGTGTCGTAGGCAGTGGGAACTTTGCTAGCCTTTCCTGACAGGCACTAGAGCATACCAAGATTGGTTTGAGTGTGGGCTGCTGGTAGTGATCATTAAGTGAGAATTATACACTTATGTTCTGTCTCCGGTGAAGGGAGAAGATGTACCTATGACACTAACTGGATTGCAGACACAGAACTCCCAATCTCAACCTGAAATTAAAATATTGGATAATTAAATTAATTACTCAATGGAGGACTCAAAAATAAAAGATACTAAATGATTATTGCTTAATGCTTGAATATTATTTTGTTCATTTAAGCAAACATATTGTGTAATGCTTGGTATTGTTCATGTCTTATTGATGTTTTGTTCGTTTAAACATGAGTATTGTCTATTAGATTGTTTATGAATATTTGTACTCACCCCTATCTTTTTCTATTATGTGTCCAAAATGTATATGGATGCAGAATGAATGAAGGTGCACCAATTACTCCTGCGCGTACCATGACCTTTAGTATAGGGACTGGAGAGTGGAGTTTCAATGACTCCAACCAGACCATTATATTTCAAGACTTTATTATCTTAACTATATCTACTGTTAATAATCCCTATGTTAGTCCTACTATTATACAGGGAGAAGCTAGAGTGGAGGTCCCTTTTCCTTTCTGCCATGCAGCTGCATACCTTGGCATTGATCTCGACCCTCCTCCAGGGGGATTGGATGAATAAGGAAGGAGTCAAGAGGAGAGGAGGAGTTTAGTTTATCTATGTATTATGTGCAGTATACTATCCTAGACTATTATCCTTCCTTGTAATGTTCCATAGTTAAATAATTTTGGGAGTAATCTAGACGGTATGTAATATTATATTATGTACTCTAAATATTGTGTTTGAGGACATAAATATAATATGCATGTTGATGTGTATACATTTGAAATTGAGTAGTTATTAAACACTTTAATTTATTCCTTATTCACCACAAGAAATGGGATGACATTGAGAAATACTTATTGAAAATAGGGACGTCTCACGAACGATAATCAATGTTTGGAAGGGCTTAATCTGAGTAAAGAAAGAAAAATTCAGAGAGTTTTGAGAGAAAGAACGTGAAGTGGGTTGAGAAATGAAACTCTTATACAATAAAACTCTTAAATACCCCTCAAATGTACGACATTCTTGTTATAGCAAAAAAAATTAGAGGAATGTGATTTGATATTTTTGCTCCAATGAAAATCTCTTGTTGTAGTGAGGGGGTGGTTGGAGCAGTCTTATCCACTTCTCGCTATAGCGAAAACACTCTAAAGAGCATGATTCCACTGTCTTATTCTCGCCACAGTGAGAATTATCTTGCTATAGTGAGGATATCTAACAGTTCTAACATTTGAAACTCTTCTAACATTCAATCGCATGCATATTTAAAATAAAAATGCAATTACAAAAAAAAAAATACAAAAACAAAGATGTTACAATCTCTAATGCATCTGAGGTACCCATTGTTGGATTTAATGCTTCTGAGGTGTGGTTGATGAAAAATGGAATAAAGTTTGCATGTTTTGGTGGGTTTCTCTATGGCCATTTGTTTAGTTTGGTGATTTTTTTTTATTTCATTTTATTAATTGGTGGACTTGGGATAACTATTAGTGTTTGGTTCACTTGGTAAGTTCTTGATGTAGCTTATTGAAGTTTCCATTTTTCTTGAGCTCACCACTTTAGTCCCCTTTGAGACTTTTCTTCTCTCTATTTGGTCTTCTATTTTTATTTTTCAACCTTCAAGGTATTTTTTTCTTGTCTCTACACCACTTCAATCCTTAGACTCCTCTTCTTTCTCCTTATATCCGTTTGGTCATCTATATTTTATTTTTCAACCTTCAAGATATTTTTTTTCTTGTCTTTACACCACTTCACTCCTTGGACTCCTCTTCTTATCTTTTCTTTCTCTTGGTCTTCCATTTTTATTTTTCTTTCCTTTTGTCATGACTAAGTTACAAATTGCTCAAACTCACCTGATCACCTACATAGTCAAACTAAAATTTGAGTTATCTAATGACTTGACAATTAGAGTTGGCTTAAGAATTGAAATTGTTGATTTGTTTTGGTTCTAATTTGATCAACTGAATTTGACTAAACTCAACTTTTGTCAACCTTTAACGATGACCATAATAAATTTAATTTTTTTTAACTTAATAAATGTGTATTTAACAAAAAAAATCTCTAATTTTTAATTGTATTACTCATTTAAAAATTTATACTAACTAGTAACAAAATAATAATTGATTAGTACTAGATAAATTTATAAAAGAGTATACATTATTAAACTTATAGTTTATAATAAGCACTCTGTAAAGGTGGATGGTTACTTAAATTTTTGATAGAAAATGTAAAACTTGTCAAAACATATAAAATTTGTTGTATAATTTATAATTACAAATTATTAAAATATTAGGTCAAATTAATCCGTTAACCTTTATAATTTTCTTAAAAATGTTTTTACTTAAGTTCTCATAATTTAAAACTTTTAATTAAATTCATATATTTTTAATTAAATCCTTAATAATTATCATTATTATATATCTATTAAGTATAAAAATTGTGATGCCTTTATCTGATTTGGTAACTTAATTTTTTATTATTATTTTTCATTATTTTTTTTCTCTAAATCATATTATTATTACTTGGTAATAGTTTTTACATTGAATTATTATTAGCACATCTGAATTCTGCATGCTCATAAAGGTAAGTTTAAAGAATTTTTTTAATCTTTTACTATTTTGTTATAATAAAATATTTATATAAAGTTAGTTTAAAAACTTGAATTGATGATGAAAGAAGTTAGATTTCAAATTAAAATTTTTTATAGAAGTAATTTTTTAAGAATTTTCAAAATTTTAAGAGTGATTCAAAACCTTTTTTTTTTTTTTTTCATTTCTAATACTTTCTAATTTAACATATTTTAGTTGTTACAAATTGAATATGTAAGCATAAATATAGTTTGAAGAATGATCTCAAATTTAGTGTTGAATTTATAACCTAATAATAATATAATTTAGGAATTTAAAGAAAACACAATTATATAAAAATAGTATTAGAAATAAAAAATTAGGCTGGTAAATTAGAAATGTCATATATGATATTTGATAAAAATATAATGATATTAATTGTCAAGAATTTAATTAAAATAATTAAATTATAAATATTTAATTAAAAACTTTTACATTTTGAAAACTTAGTTAAAAATATAAACAATTATAGGAGCTAACAAATTAACTGAATCAAAATAATAATGTAATATAGACTTAATTAAGTTATTAGTCCTTAAAAATATCATTTTTAATTTAATTTTTTATATTTAACAAAAAGTACCGAAAATCACATTTTTTTAGATCAAAATTCAATAATTTTTTTTGTAGAATTAAAATAAAAAATATGATATTTTTAAGGACCAATAACTTATTTATGTCTATAATAATATATTATTTTATTTTAATATAATAATTTATTTTATTATATTATGTCAAAAACTTAACTCATTATATTATATATTATAATGATTATATTTATTTATATGTGTAATGATTGAATAATGTATATTACAGTTGAAGAGAAAATAAAAGGTGTAAGAAGGTAAATGAAATAGTAGCCAAATTCAGATATTAATTTTATAATTTCTAATGAAAAATAAAAACTTGCTTTAATATATATAAAATATAAAATACAATTATTGTAATAAAAATATAATAATATTATAATTATATATTTCTAATATAATAATTATTCAATGAGATATATATATATATATATATATATTATTAAAAATATTAGACACTTTAAGCACAATTTTCTTTTATATATTATTAAATTAATCTCTAGATAATTTTAAGATTTAAATGTGATATAACTTATCAATTTATATTATGTATTATTATAAATAAAATTAATTATATTAGTCTACGCGTAGCTCAAGAAATAAGTCTGGTAATTTTAAAAAGAACTTTTTGTTTTAAAAGTTTGTTATAATTTTATCTATTTTGGAAAAGTTTTTATAGGTCGAATAAAAAGAATTCTTAGAGCTAATTTGAGTCTAAAGTTTAAAGCTAAAGTCTTATATTTTAGTAGGTTTGATTATGCTAACATATTTTAGTAACTCTAATTTATACTTTAAAATATAACTTTTTTTTCTAATAATAAGTGATTCAAGGAAAATTCAAAGAAATGCATAATATTTTTTAATTGTTATAATTAGTTTGAAAGAAAGTTATAGCTTTTTAAAAGGTTAATATATTTTTATATATTCTAAGAAGATTTTTTTTTTTGCATTTAATAGTCTATTTTTAACCCTTCGGTTAGTTCTTCAAATATTTGTTAACAATTTTTAAAATTATCTTACTATATTTATTCTTTATTTTCTGGAAAGTATTAATTTTTAATTAAGATCGTCTTCACAGCCATAGGATTTAAATACCTCATTTGAAAATGAGCGTTTGATCGATTTCTATCACATTAGAAAATACTGGTTCATCTTCTCCAATTAAATTCGGGGGTTAAAAGTTGGAAAAATATTGTATTGGGTCACAATTAAAAAAGAGAGACTATTTTATGTTTCTTCCTAAATAAGAAAACACTATAACAATAGGCACCGATGGTGATATACTGATACAGATCAGAAGGGAGGGAAGAACCATTGAATGAAACCTTCCCACTTGGGCAAAAATCTCTAATGGAAAGTCAATTAATGCTTTAAACTGATTCGAAATTACAAAACTTTCTAATACATCTACCTACACATTTATCCTCATTCAAATGAAAAATGATTCTTCAATTTATGTTTAAAAAAATAATATTATGCCCACTATAAAATCATATAATCGTTAAGTCCCATTTACTTTTTGTTGTTCTCATGCAAATTTCTTGGTCACCAAATAGAAAGAGCGTGTTTCAAAGAAATAGAGTGCACACAGAACCTCACAAACAGTGAGGGGCATATATCAAACATGAAAGAGGATATGCTAGCAACATTTGTGTTGGCAAACTGGCTGTTTGGTATTTGTTTTAAGGATATTAATTAGATTGAACCGTCCATTTATTGTTTTTCACCACTCTTTTTTTTTTTTTTGACTAACCGTTCCTATTGAAACCAGAGTGGCCTTAGCTCTGCGTTTCTTTCTTGCAGGTAGTAACTGGAGTTGCAAATGATCCATAAACCAAGTGATAGTGCAGAGCAAATTTTGACTTTTGAGTTGTGCCTGCGCATCCCATTCAGGTAAGTGGAATTGCATATCACTCTGTTTATGATTGCTTTGTCATTTTGGTGTTTGTATCAATTTCCATACACACTTCTTTGGGTTGTTCATAATTTTTTTCAGAATATCAAGGAACACAATTCTAACTCGTAAATCGCTCGAGTCTCCTCCTTAGTTTATCTTGCTTTATGTTACTGTTAAGTCAGTGTGCTCATTCTCTAGAATTTCTTTTGATCATTCTGTTAGAAAACTCATATGATATTCTACCATTATCCTTTGTTATCTGTAATCAAATATTTTAGTTTGCACGGATAGGATTCTCCTTCATCCGCGTTGCCAAGCACCCATACAATCCAAGGCAAAAGTTATCCAATCTGCAATTCGTCTTTTTCTTTGCACAAATCTTCCCATACATATCATTACTTTCAAACATTTTCGATTTGGGTTTAAACAAAGGAAATCAAAGTAATTGCCCAGTTTGAGGAAAACAACCACCACCAAAAAGTTTCCTTGTGAACTGAAAATGATTGCCGACCCTTAGGTCCTTGACTTGGACAATTTCAATGGTACGTAGTCATTTTCCCCAAGTCTGAATCCCCTAAAACTTATTGACAAAAACTTAATTAGAAATTACATTTTAATACATTTCATTTAAATTTATTCATGAAAATTTCCACCTGTCGTTTTAAAGGAACACCAAACTAACGCAGGGTCAAGTTTATATGAAATAATTTTCTTTCCTCTATATAAATGTCTACATTGATACTTCATATGTAATTGAGATTAACATGAAGAAAACGGTTACATATTATTCTAGGTTGAATTACACCCAGATATTTAAAGATAATATAGGAACTTATGCTCAAGCGTGCTGCCACATTTTATATATTCTTGTTATATAAAAAGTTCCTTATCAATAGATGACCAGCATATTTCTTGCACTAGCTTCACGGGTTTTTTATTTTTTCCTCCATTTTCCCTGATGATTTTTCTAACATACATCTAATGATAAACCATAAAAAATTAATAAATAATATTTTATATTAAAAATTATAATATTTAATATTATTAGTGTATTAGATTTTGTGATATTTACAATTTCTAATAATATATATTTGGACACATAAAAAATTGTTCAACGAATTATATTTATATTTTTGTAATTTTTAATGAATTTTATACAAAATTGAAAGTGTATCATTGGTATTCCTCCGTGGTGAACCATTATTTTCGAATGCAGAGAAAAAGTTACAATTCGTACAAGATGAGAAATTCAAGAGGACGCAGCATGAAACACAGAGAGTTATTCAATTACGAAGAGCAAAGAATTCAAGAACATAAGAAAATTGTACGGGACAGACTAGAGGGTAATAATAACAACAATAATAATAATAATAGTTTTATGACGAGGGAGATTCCAATACAGCGCTTGTTCAATGTGGGACATTTTAGCAATTCTTCCGGAGACCTGTCAGGGTTCAGCAAAGGAAAGAATTTTTCATCAGGAATTAATGTCATGGACTATGATGTTCCTGAGCTGGTTGTTTTTATTCAGGAGGATCATCAACAGTTTGTGAAGGACGTTTGCACTGATAAGGGAGTGTCACCTGAAGGCAAGTGTCTGTCTCAAGATTGTGAATTACATCATAATATAATGTCACGTCTCTTTGAGCGTGACATGAATGGCAGAAGAGATTCAAATCTAAGAACAATGGAAGCAAAGTCAATCAATTCAAAGGGGTCAGAATCTAAACATCTTCCCCTTAAAGATGCAATGGAATTGTATGATTGCAAAAGTTTGATGATGGGTAAAGTGGGGATTGATTCAGGACGCAAGATTTCAACTGATCACCACCCCACAAAGAAGACAATACCAGAGACCCTTAGAGAGGTGAGACACTTTAATCTCGTGTTTGTACATTCTATCTCTTTGGACTACGAGTTGATTTATTTTTAGAATATTGCTTACCCAAGACCAATATACTTATGTCCTAAGCAATATAAAATATATTGAGGTCCTTTCTTCTTTTTTAGCATGACTAGTTAACCCACGTATGTCAATGTATGTCTTCTCTTTTGTTTCAATTTTTTGGCTGCGATTTCTAAAAGAATGAAACTAGATTTAGTCCAATTTAGATGATTTTTTCAATAAATATTTATAAGAATATAAAATAAATCAAATTTATTTTAAATAAATTAAATCAACTTATGTATCAACTTGTGGAGAAGCTGAATAAAAGAGTTCCAGAAAAAGTTGATGTCTATAACTTGATTTTAACTTATAAAAAAAGTGAAACTTTTGTTTTTCTTTTATAAACCCCTGTTGAGAAATTTATTTAAACTTAGCATTAATACCGATGTATACTTGGGAGGAAGTCACTTGCTGCCATCGACACTGTCACTGAAGGACATAAAAACCTTGGGGCAGCACCTGAAATTTTAGATTCACGTACGCCCTTGTTTGTTATAAGAAAATCCCAAACCAAGAGAACAGAAACACAAGTTTGGTTATATGAAAAAGAAGTTGAATAAGATTGTCCTTTTGTTTTTTCATTCCCTGTTCTTATGCTATCTTCTGTTTGGCTTTGATCTTGTCATTTTCTTGTTCAGAAATGTTGTGGTTTACCGGGTACTCGAGTCTATATTTCGTCCTAAACACAAGATAGTTGGATTAGTGGTATTTTATTTATAAAAAATAAAATAAATAGTTTATACAATTTCTAATTCAATGTTTTAACTTCATTAGTCTTTCTAAGATAAGATTATTTACCCTCATGAGGTAAATAATCTTAAACAAATTCTTTTAAATTAGAGAAAAAGGTTAATTAAGTGTCAGCTTGAATTACATCAACTAGGTATACTAAAAACAATAGTTTAAAAAGTAGAAATTATATCTTAACAAAATACTTTATATGAATTAAGTTCAAATTATATAACTTTGTTGCAGTCAAACATTTAATTAAACTTCTGGAAAAATAACAGAGAAGGACCGTATGGAAGCACATGTAGAAAATGCCTAGTTGTTTAGGCCATGAAAATTTACTGAACCAGAACATGTTAGCCAAGTATTTGTTATGATAACCAAATGAACATTTGTTTCAACGGTCAAACTGAAGTTTAATTCATTTTTCCTAAACGCAATAAATTCGATCTCTGTTATGATTGTCCCTTGAAAGGGACTTGCTGGCAGTTCTAGCTACTACATGATGCGTATAATCGATGAATAAATTTATATTATTATATATGCTATTGATTAGCACAACCACGCTACGATGAAAGTAATTTTAAATGTAGAGTTTGAACCAAGATCAATCGTTGTCTTTATGTTTTGGAATGACATCCAATTTAGAAGCCCTTTCCAAAAATTATACTGATGAGCAAGAGTGAGAATATATTGTTGTCTAAAGGGAATAATTTGAAATAAATAGAAAGAAGCAGTTGCTTTGGTTTGGTGATTAAGATGAATCAATTGTTGATATTCTTTGTCATTATTTTGTTCCATTTTTGCTTGCATGGGGTAAAATATCCAAGCAGAGTACTTTCATAGATGAATTACTTCACTCAACTCAAACATATAAATCTCCTTGACTTTACCTACAAATTAACTAAATGTGGTGACTGTTGATGACAAGTTAATTGCCATCCCTGAATGAAAATGATACCTCACAATTTGCTGAACCATTTTGTCTTTTACAATTCTTAGGCGTTGAAAAGGGAAGCAGAATTTTCGAGATCTTTCAAGAATTGGCAAATAAATTCATTTTTGGGCACAATTGGAAACAAATTGGAGTTTCCACATTGTGTAAAGTGTCTGCAAGTTACTGACACTAGCATGTGTAGACCTGAGATGGATAACTCACAAAGTCCAACTGTTTCAGGCAAAAGACAAGTAGATTTTCCACAAGAGACTTGTTCCTGTGCCATCGACCCTCTATCTGGTCCAACTTCATATGTAGCTCCTGCAACAACATCTAGCAGTGCCTCTCATCAATCTAATGATAGCATAAGCAGCACACACTCATTTGCATTTCCCATGTAAACTTTCCTGTTTGTTTATACTTTTATGTGGTTCTCTTAAGTTATCCCATGAGGTAAATAACCCCATCTTAAATGGACCAACAAATATATAATATTTATTGAAAATTATATCAACTTTTTTATTTAACTATCTATCAACAAAATCTCGTTAGTCCACCTAAGATGGGGTTATTTGTTTGCTATATGGGATTGACTTTTCCTTGAACTTCTTTCTCTTGAGATTGCAAAAGTTATGGTTATAACAAGTTGGGATTGTGCATGAATTACAGATTGCCTGTGGAATGGAATGGAAGCCCGGTGAGAATGTTGGAAGCTGATAAAAGTCAATTAAGAAAGCAAAAGTGGCAAAAGATATGGATATTGTTTTCTTGCTGCAAATGTTGATTGCTAGAAGTTATCAGCACACACTGGAAGTGAGGAGTTTTATCAAATCCTTTTTTGCCCTGAAGACTTCTTTTTGTGCAGTGTGAAATGCACAAATGTTGCTATGCCGTGTTTACTTTCATGGTGTTATAGTATACATGTGGCCATATCAAATTTTTTGTTGTTGCCATTTTTACATGTTAATGACTCATTAAAGAGTGTTGGTTTATACTTGGTCTATTTTTCCCTCTTTTATTATTGTAATATATTGTAACCAAGTGGGAAGATAATTTCACTCCAGGATGTGATTATAGTTAGGAAGATATTTTTGTACTCTGAAACAGGGAAAATTATATCCATAGTTGTATGGAATTTTAAGTAGGGTTTTCCTATTTTGTCTTAACTGTTAATGTTCAGTGTGAGACCAATGGGTGGATTTGGGAAGCATCTAATCAATCCATGAAGTTTAAATTCAAGTGTGAGGTTTTTATACAATGTTTTGATCATGTATATATGTATTTCTAGGCTCCCATCTCATCACTGGAACATTTTATAATTAAGTTATTTATACACATATTCAGGTGTTAATGTACACCCATTTATTTTTTAAAATAAATATTTTAGCCACTTTTGTCTTTGATGTATTTTAAGGAAGTCATCGTTATAGATTGTTAATATACTCTCTTTAAAAATTAAGTTGGTGTAAATTAATAAAGATGATAATGATGATGAAACGTACTGAATGCAAAGAGAGTTTTGCAGTTGCATCACTAACACATTTGAATGAAAAACAGAAAATTTGATTAGAGAAAAGGAGAAAGGAAAAACTCTAAAATAAAATTTTAAGGTTAATTGCATTTCTTTAGTTAATCGAATTGTGTACCTCGCTCTTGAAAGTTAATTGAAGTGGCTTTAGAAATCTTAGTTGTAAATAATCTTATTTTGCAGAAAACTTAGTACAATTCTTCAGGTGCTGCGAATAATTATTGGCATGTCATATGCATACCATGTTCAACAGGGTCAAACATAGGCATTAATGATTATTTTACTTTGACTCTATTGGTGCCCAATTTGGAATTGTTGCAGAGCCACTGAAAAAGCCAGTCAATACGAAGCCACTCGCATGTTCAGAAATAGCAGCTTATGTACGTTATTGACTTATGGTAATGCTATCATATGTTGGCAGAATATCAAGTAGCACTCTCACCACGTGAGATTCAACAAAGCCTTGACTGATCAAAGAGACCTTTTTTTCTGGTAAATATGGTTCATACTTCGTGAATTGGCAATAATAATGGTTGAAAATGTAATAAGTGCTTTTGTGGGTATAGGACATGAGGGTGCAAGTGCACCAAATTTATATCCATCAAAGGTTTGATAGCGACACTGTGGCAATCCATTGCAAAGTGAGAGAGGACCACGAGAAGAGAACCATGTGTATGTTATGAGGCCCTAACAACATGCACGCGCTCGTAGTCATTCCCGCTGCTCTGTCACAGTATTGAAACGCCACGGACCATGTTCCAGTTTTCCCAAGTTCACATGACATATCTTTAGGAAAAAAATCAGTCCAAATTAATTGAAAATTTGAAATATCTTCGACTCTGGTCAGGTTTGATGAGGTTTCTTAAGAGACAGCTCAAATTGAAGCGAATCAATTTGATCAAATAGGAGAAAAGGACGCATCATGTGTAATAAATATTTACAAGTCTAAAGTAACAAACTAGTCATGGATAAGCGTTAAAGATGACCTAATTGACATGTATTACTATTTGTTATGTAATAATGCTACATCTAAACTTACGAATGAGATTTTAATGCATAGTTGAGAAAAGAAGAGCAAACTTGTGGATCTAACAAAATATTAGACCTTTAACTAGTTTGGTTATACTTAAATAAATGACTAGATTTAGTCTTTTGAGATATTGTTAAAAACATGGAAGTCATGTGAATCAATTGTTCTTGACAAGAATTAAGCCTTAATCAATACAAGAAAATTAATAAGGTGAAATGGTTTAAATAATTCCTATTCATTGTTAGAATTTCTACCAGCGAATGAGACCAAGCAATGTGCCATTGAGGCCTGTGCAACAAGCTTCATGATGTCAAAATGTGCAACACCTTAGGGCTTGTGCAAACTTTATGAGGTCTGAATTAGAAACTAGACCCTTATTGGATGGAATAGCAATGGACTCTTTAATGTGACTTGTTTCTTTTCTTATTCCTTTACTTGATGATGGTGCAAATTAAAAATATTATTTTTAGATTTAGGATTTATAAATTAGGAGTAATTCTAAAATTATAAAGAAAGTTACATAAATACTTTTGGTTGTAAAGTTGTAAGAGCTAGTGGTCAGGTAATATAAGTACATATTACATCTCTAAGGCAAACAATGTATGTTTCATGGTTAGGTACATACAATGGACTCTCTTCTTTGTATTGTTGCACTATCTCAATTGAGACATTGACATGATTTGGAAGAAGGTTACTGGTGTATAAAGTGTCTCCAACCAGTACATTTTCCTCTTGCAACAAGCTGATATGGGGTGTTCTAATACAACATACATTAATAATCATGCTAGACAATAAATTTGCAATAAATTGAGTTAAGAATCCAATGTATGAAATAATGTAAATAACTATATAAATTTAATTTGAGTACCTTAGGAATCTCTACAAAATCTATTTGTGTGCAACTACCTTTTCAGCTATTACATGTTATATCCATTGTAATTGAGGTTCAAGTACCAACATGTGAGGCATTTGAGGAGGGATGATGAAAGGCATCTACATAGAATAGACATAAATAGTGGAAAAAGTAGATGTAGGTATGAATTGTGTATGACTTGGCATAAATGGTGATAGTCCCTGACCCCTTATTAACTATGCCACAATTTGTGTCAAATATGCTACTCAATACTTCGTATTTTGTCCCTCGATAGATGATGGATAAAGAGTCGATTGCCATGACCCAAATTCAGAGCTTAGTGTGATACCAAAGCTTATAGCTTTAACACAACTAGAATGCTCATGTACAACAAGTGCTTAAGATAAAATGTAATGTCTTCCTTGCAATTCTAACTCATGTTTGGGAGCGGTTTGTGATAGGGTCTCCTAAAAATAATAAAAAATAAAACATATGCAATTAAATAATGTAAATTTTACATATTTGCATATAATACAAGTGCATATATAGGCTGACTTAAAACTTATGCAATCATAGAGTACTTTTTGAACTCACTCATCTTCAATTGCACTATATTTGTTAACTCTTGCTACATTCCACAAAACATGTCGAGGTACAAATGTGACATTTGACCAAATGATGCAATCTACACTCAATAATTGAAATATAAACTTTAAAAACACCAAAATGAATATCCAACAAAATTTAAATGCATCAATACATACTATTTCTTGTCCCATTTGAGCATATTCCTTTGCTAAAAACATAATTTATAGGAGATTTCTTTTGTCCTTTCTATATTAGCCTCACTTTCTTTTTGCATTATATTTTACAAAACATCTGAAATTATCAGCAAGTAAAGTCACAACATGACTATCTATTCAACAAATCAACTAAAATTACCTTAAATTATTTTATGGAGTGATAAGTCTGTAATTAAGCCCTATTTTGCAGCTTATATATTCATATTTGACCTTTATTTTATTTGGGTTTTACACTAATTTATATATTAATTGTGCAGTTTGGTATAAAGAGGCCGCAAGTGGATGTTGGGTGTATTTTGGGCCCAAATTGATAGAAGATTAGAGCTTCGCAACAGTCAGCACGCCCAGACCCTTTCAACAAGTACGGGGGTGCTTCGAGCCCATGTACGGCCGTGCAAGAAGCACAAAGCCCAATTATTAAGAGTCTTTAGGGTTTTCAAACCCTATTAAAAGGAGATCTCAGGAATCGTAAAAAGAAGACCGTTTTTATCTTAACTTTGGCTCTAGAATACATTTGATCTCGTCTCTCTTGCACGGGATCCTTAACACATGCTTGACGAGACTTGGAGCTTCAAACGATCGTACTTGAAGACTGAGAACACATCTCATAATCTAGTTTGCTATTTCTTTTGATTATGACTTTGTTTATGATTGTTTTAGTTCTTTCCTTTAGCATGAGTAACTAAATCCATAGGTAGGGCTATGAGAACTATTGTTCATGAATTTATGGAATTTTGATGTTTGAATCTAAATTTGATTTCCGTTTTGTGATTAGATTTTATCCTATTGCGCTTCTTTCTTAATCCTAATTAATTATATCTTTGACGATCGTACCTCGGTTAATTAATAGATCTATAGGGTAAAACGAAACAAAGGATTAGGTGGACCAAATCAATCTTTCTCTTCTAATCGTTATTAAATTAACAAGTTCATAGGTTCATTAAGCTTTCTTAAATTAATGTCTTGCATGACCATTAAGGATGTTAATTTAGAGAAAATAATATTAATATTGCATGACTATTGGGTATTAATAGTATTCGTATGAATGATTGATAATCACAAGGAAATTGAATTTAGAGTTAAACAGAAAAATAACATAAAGGATTGAATGAGAAAACCCATATGCCCTAGGTTCCTCTCCGATAAGTTTAACCAAGACGTGCATTGTATTCCTTACTCTTAGTTTTAGAATTAATTTTATAAATTCTTGTCTTAATTAATTTCATATCTTTGAAGCTTAAACAACTGAGTTAGGAAATTCTTAGTAATTAGAAAACAATCCTTGTGGGACGATATTTCGAGAACTTAATTTAAGAACCTTGTATTACTTCTCGATGGGTACACTTACCTTCCGAACAAGTTTTTGGTGTCATTGCTGGAGATTGCTTTTTCAATATTAAGAAAATTTCAAGTTTAATCGATTTGAGCAATTTGTGTTTTACTTTATTTTAATTTTGTTTTGTTTATTGCTAAATTTTTTTTACAAGTTATAATTTTTGTTTTTATTTTATTTTAATTTTTTTATTATTTCATAAATTCTTTTAATGTATGCTCACTCGTTCTAAGTGCTCTACAACTTGTGTATTTGATTCGGAGATTGAAAGAACAGTTCGTAGACAAAGAAAAGAAGTGAGAGAGTAAAGAGTGGTAGAGGAAAGAAGATCGATCTAAGATTACATGACACTCACTGCTAGAGACACTCCTGGAAGCATTGCAGCACCTAATGTGAAGGCCAACAATTTTGAATTGAAACCAGCACTCATAACCATGGTCCAGAACTCGATACAGTTTGGAGGCATGCCTAACGAAGACCCCAATCTTCATCTGACAAAGTTCCTTTGATTGACGGATACCATCAAGTACAATGGAGTCTCCAACGATGCTATTCAACTTCGCCTTTTCCCCTTCTCAGTGTCTGAAAGGGTGAATGCATGGTTTTCCTCACTCCCAGCCAACTCCATCAGAACTTGGGAGGATCTCACTCAACAATTCTTAGGAAAGTACTTTCCTCTATCAAGGTCCTATAAGCTTATGACGGGATATGTTGCTTCCAACAATATGAAGCAGAATCCTTATTCGAAGCATAGGAGCGATTTGGAGAGCTTTTAAGGAGATGTCCTCATCATGATTTTCCGATGTGGAGACAGGTACAAATCTTTTACAGTGGCCTATCAATCACCACCAGGGCTACAATTTATGCCGCAGCAGGAGGGTTCCTCATAAGAAAAGATCCAAATGATGCATACAAGCTAATAGATGAGATGACATCTTTTAGTTTCCAGTGGCACATTGCTGACTCTTACGACATCAAGAGGAAAGAGACCGCCCCAGTCTACCAAGCAGAGAGCAGCAACCCTCTAATGAACCAAATAGCAGCCCTTGCAAAGTAACTAGAATCTTTAATGAAGGTTCAAGACCAACCTGTAAAAGCTCTTGTGATGAATCTACATTTTACTACATTTTTATACATCATTTATTACCTTTTATAGAAAAGAATAGACTTAGATAGTGTAAATAAGATGAATATTCCAATTAGGCTAAATAATATAGGTTTCTTAGTTTTTTGTTAATTTACATGAATTTAGATAGTTTATTTTACATATTTTGATCATTTGAATAATATGGCAGGAATCCCCAAGCTTATTTTGAAGAATTATTAGATTTTGAGGAATTTGAGGTGAAAGTAACTACTTTGAATATTGATAGTGACAACTACAGCAAGCCATTTCCAGCAAAGGGACCAAAGTGATCACTTTCAAAGCTTAAAGTGACAACTACAGTAGCCCAGAATCAACCAAACCTGCGCGTGGTTACTATGAATATTCATAGTAATCACTCCAGAGCATGCAAAAATTGAAGGTGCTGCGCGTAACTACTATGAATATTCATAGTAATCACTCCAGAGAGGAAAAACCCAACTGATGCTGCGCGTGGTTACTATGAAAGAATGAAAGTAATTACTTTGGGCGGCGCCAGCTTTAGTATAAATAGATTTTTACCAAATTAGGGTAGGGAGTTCTTACACTTTTTGAACCTTTTCTCTTCTTTACTCAATTTAGGATATTTTCCAGAGCTTAGGGCAACCTTGGGTGACAGCCAAGGGTCCAACCTAGGGTTTGGTTTCTCATTTCTCTTGCTTTTATATTAATGTTAATGAGTTTTCTGCATTTTCCAACTGCGTTTTTAACCCCCATTTCCATGGAGGGCTAAGTTTGTGTAATCCTTAGTGAATTCACATGGATTCTTGAGTTCTTTGAATTTAATGATAATATAATTCCTTTCTTTCATGACTTACTTCTTCCTTGTCTCTTGAATTGAATTAATGGTGAATGAGGGGGGTATTGCTCAATTAACCCTAATTTCGTTTTAAGAAGATTCTAAACTAAGGGTTGCTTAATCCTAGGTTTAATTCTAAGGTTGCGTAATTTTGAGATGAGAGATTAGAGCCTAACAAATTGCGTAATTTCGTTGGGACCATAAGGTTGATTTTCGCTTGTGAAATTAACCTAATTCATGAAAGAGAGGATGAATGTTAAATCTTGAGTGGAATGAGGATAGAATCTATGTGGATGAACTAAGGATTGTTGTTTTCTATTGTTTGAATTAATTAAACTCATTTGCTCATCGCTCTTTATTTTAATTTGAAACCACAAAACCCCCCAATTTAATTGCTTGTTTAATTAATGCCTTCAACATGTTTAATGAAGATTAACAACCAATGTTCATGGGAGACAATCTAGGGTTACCCTAGTACTACATTAATTTGTTTAAATTTTGATGAGGATTTATGACAAATCTTTTAAACACCTCGAATTAAACCATCATTATCTTGCAAGCCCAGAATCTAAGCAAGAGGAGGCAAATTTCATGAGCAATCATAATTCGAGGTGGAGGAGTAATCCTCCTAACTCTTGGGGGAATGGCTTTGGAAGTCAAAATTCAAGCGTGTATCGCCCTCCCCATATGCAAAATCAAGGAGCAAGACCAGAAGGGAAAGAAGCTCCTAGATCTCAGTCCAACTTTCAAGAACAAATGATGCAATATGTGCATTACTCTGATAAGAGGATGACAAATCTTGAATCCAAATTGGACCAACATATTGAGAGAACTAATAACAAGTTTGCAGAGGTCAAATATGAAATATAAACCATGCAACACCTTAAATTTAATTTCAATTAAATAATAATTTCACAAATCAGATTACCAAATTTTCATAAAAGATTTCAAAATAAGTGAAGGGTTACAAATTAATATCAAATAACTGCTACAGGACTAGTTCAATTACAACATTTTCAAAATAAATTCTATGTCCTATAGTAGTCCATCCGTCCCTTCACTGAGTCCAGTGCTGATCGTCTTGATTACCTGAAAAATGAATGTAAGGGTGAGTACTCTACACTACCCCAAAGCACACAGTCAGCATAGAGTCTCACCTCCAGCACATTACCAATACATTAAGCAAATACAATCACAGGCAGCATTATCACACAACTCATGTCAATTTAACACCAATGCACTCATGGCATCGACAACATTTCACATTCATAAGTACAATCCACGAACTCGTGCATACGCACACCAGCCACACTCACTATGGCACTGTGATAACAGATTTACACTATGAATGGTCGCCGGTTATCCTTGCCTCACGGATACCACGTGGGCAGTCACGAGTCGCTCAGCAAAGGTAGTGGTCAGAGGTCTAATCAGGAAGAGAGTGTGTGACCCGTGGTACACCCGTTCCATAGTCGGTGTCACCACCACTCCCTCTTCCCCAAGGTATTTCTACCGTCCTCATCTTCCACACCCCTAGTGTATCGTTGAACCATTCACAACACATTACAACAGCGCTGACACGCCCATTCACACACATTCCATTCACGTATGCAATAATCATGCTTACACAAGGCACACGACCCACATTACATCTAAATACACGACGCTAGGCTCACATTCATTTCACATTACACAGCACATAGCCAAAATTCAGTTATATTACACGGCCCTCGGGCCCATATTTATTCACAATGTACGGTACATAGCCTTCATTTATTCACAATGTTATTAATTCACAATTCAATGGTATTCCATCATACACAATCACCCCTACAGGACCTAACTATTCTAGCACACATCACAGTGCACACCAATTTCCATCAAACACACAATTTCTACTCCTTATCTCAGCCACATTGCATTAATCAACAAAACACACAAGAATTATAATATATTGAGATAAGGTAGAGTCCTCCCTTACCTTGGATTGAAGACTTACACTTGGATTCGACCACGGACGTGCTCCCTACACAGATTTCGGTCTAAAACACATGGAAGAATTCCATGAGAACCCAAAGAAACCCAGAAACAAAGAAAAAGAGATGAGAAATGGAACCCTAACTATTAAAACTCACTTCTAAGCGTTTCCCACACAGATTCAACCTTCAATCAAGCTCCCGAATGGCTTTGGAGGCAGTTAATCGGTGGAATAGAGCTCTGGGTATAAGAGGATGGAAGGGAGAGGGAGAAATAACTCTCCCTGAACCCTAACTCCCTTTAAATCCTTTTCTAGTCGCGACACTCTCGTTACAGTGAGATATGCTGTAGCGACACGCCCTCACGCTGCAATGAAAATATCAGACGAAACTGCACCCTGGTTTCTGCAGAATCTCACTACAGCGAGACTGCAACCAGAAATACAGCTCAAATTGTCGCTCTGTCGCTACAACGAGACGTCTCTCGCTACAGCGAGAAGGCGACAGTTTCAGTCCTTCCTCCCAGGGCCCTCTCGCTATAGCGAGAATCCTCTCGCTGTAGCGAGAACAACCCAGTATCACGCCCTGCACTTAGGCACTTAGCCCATCTCAGCCCTATCCAGTCATGCATACACATAAATACACAAATCCATGTACTTAATACACATAAACATCATTATCAAATAAATCAACACACATATGAATATATATATATATATATATATATATATATATATATATATACATATAATAATAATAATTAATATTACCAAAATTCGGGGCGTTACAGGCCAACTCTTCTAAGATGAGTGCACAATTGGAGCAAATTATGAACCTTCTGAGTCAAAGAGTGATGGGAACATTTCCATCTCAGCCTGAACCTAATCCAAGGGAGCAATGCAACGCCATCACCCTTAGAAGTGGAAAGAAATTACAACAATCGCAGAATAGGGGCACATGCACGCCTATGTTGATTCTACATCCACGCCTGTGCTTATTAATGAGCACGCTCCTGCTGAAATTGAAGCATGACCGTGCTTATACTAGCATGCCCATGATGGTGATAAAAGCACGATCGTGCATCACTATGAGCAAGACCGTGTTTTAAGCGAGGAGCCTAAAAAAGAAAAGAACAAAGAGCCTCTTGTTTAACTAAGGCCCTATGAGCCTAAGATACCTTTCCCACAGCGGCTGCAAGGTCACCCTCTTTATGATGAAGAGTTCCACAAGTTCTTAGACTTATTGGGCAAAGTTCACATCAATATGCCTTTCATTGATGATATCTCCAAAATGCCCAAATATGCTAAATTTTTAAAGGAGATTTTGACCAATAAAAGAAAGTTGAGAGCACATGAAACTGTGAAGCTTACCTAGGAGTGCTCAGCTATAGTCCTTAAAAAGCTTCCACCTAAGCTTAAGGACCCAGGTTGTTTTACTATTCCTTGCACAATTGGAAAAACTCATATTAATAAGGCTTTATGTGATTTAGGAACAAGTATTAATCTTATGCCTTATTCTGTTTTCAGAAAGCTTGGAATGCATAAACCTAAGCTGACCTCCATGTCACTTCAGTTGACAGATAGGTCGATCATATACCCCAAAGACATAATGGAGAACGTACTGGTAAAAGTTGGGATATTTATATTTCCTGCTGACTTTGTGGTACTTGACATGGAGGAAGATGATGATATCCCCATCATACTAGGGAGACCGTTCTTGGCCACTGCTAGGGCCATCATAGACTTACAAGAAGGGAAGCTTACACTAAGGCTAGATGATGAGGAAGTTGTATTTCAAGTTTTCAATTATTTCAAGTACCCTTCTAGCCAAGAGTCCTGTCACTTTGTGAGCACTTTGGATATTGCTTCTCTTCCTCCAATTTATGTGAAGCATAGAATCATGAGAAGAAGGCCAAGGAAGAAGCAATATAAGAAGAAGAAAAGACAAAAGCTTAAACCATCCATTAATAAGCCTCTTGATTTAGAGCTTAAATTTTCTTCTCTTTATTCTGATCCCAATCTTATGAATAATTTTTCTGAAGTCATAGGTGTTGGGGAGGCAAAACTGCTGGGGGGACAATTACATATCAAGGGAGTCACCTCTGAGACTAATGCCTTCTTCCCACCTTGATTTACCAGGAACATCAGGCTCGTGACGTTAAACAAGCGCTCCTAGGAGGCAACCTGTCTTTTATTTTATTTTATTTACATTTTATTTCTTTTTACTTATTTTAATTTTGCTATTGTTATTTTATTTTTAGAATAAAGAATAAGCATATTGAAAGATTGCAAGAATGGAGTTGATACTTGCCGCACACACTTTTGAGCTCTAATCTGAAAGCAGGCACGTGCCCATCCCATACATGGCTGTGCATTCCGTCGCAGTTGTGAGAGAAGCTTTACATCATACGCATGGACATGCTTAAGATTTCAGCATGGCCGTGCTCCCTTACCCGAAGCCATTGCGCAAAAAATTATCAGGGAACCTCTTTCCTTTTTATTCAATTGCCTTCTTTGCATGCTTTTAATTTGATTGCTTTCAAACATTGAGGACAATGTTTCGCTTTAAGTATGGGGGAGTAGTTCCTAATTATATAATTTTTATTGCATGTCCTTAAGTAAAGTGTCTATGCTATTTTTTATTATAATTTAAAACTTTTTCCCTCATAGAACCCAATTTTTCTAGATAGAATGACATGTTGAGTGATTATTATTGGCATTATACTTTTATTTGGAAACTAATAATTAGCTAAGTTCCTTACTTTTATGCTCTACATTAAACTTTAACTCATAGATGTGAGTTTTGAGCCTTAAAGGAAATTTTTACTTTAATCTAATTAATTATACCACTTTCCTCATTGTTTTGTGTGATTATCTCCTTAGGATTTGTGCTCTAGAACTTAACTTGAAACCGACTTAAGACTTCTCTTTTTAATTGCACGTTTTAATGTGAATGAGGCATAATAGGATTTTTATTCTTGGCCTTCAATATGTTTGAGATACAACTAGTTGTCCACTTTGAGCTTTATTGATTTTCTTGGTCCCTTGTATTAAATTTATAAAATATTTTGATGACCGTGAGTTTATGAATGGAGTAATTGAGTTGTTGAATTGTTTGATTAATTCTCCTCTATATCTCTCATGTGCAAAAAGAAAGAAAGAAAGTATGAAAAAGAAAATAAAAAAAAGAGAAGAAAAAAAAAGAAAAAGGGTTATATATGATTGAAATGAGAGAAGAGTAAAGATATTGTTTACATACAAAAATATAAAAATTACTCTAAGAGTTTCATTTGTATGTTTGTAATTGTTATAATTTATTACCCCTTTGTATATTTCTTTTCTTTCATTTATCTCACCTCAATTATTATAACCCGTTGGCCACATTATAACCTGAAAAAGACCTCATAATTTTTACTTGTAATTAATTTATTTAGTGGAGAGTCAGTTTATAGTCAAGCCTATGGTAGTACAATTTTTCTTTAGGAGAATTGAGTGATACCTCATTTTGTCCCTTAGTGAGAGCGGAAAGTAGAGTACCTTAGTTTGATGTTTGAGTGAAAAGTATAGAAATATAAGATTCTAATTGGGAATCCTTTTGATTACTTATGATCGGTAATATTACTCTTGTTGCTATCTTTATCTCGGGTTCCTTGTATTGTATTATGTTTCAAGTTATTATGTTATTCTCTTAACTAACACTTTACTTGAGGACAAGCAAATAGATAAGTATGGAGAAGTTGATAAGTCTGTAATTAGGCCCTATTTTGCAGCCTATATATTCATATTTGACCTTTATTTTATTTGAGTTTTACACTAATTTATATATTAATTGTGCAGTTTGGTATAAAGAGGCCGCAAGTGGATGTTAGGTGCATTTTGGGCCCAAATTGATGGAAGATTAGAGCTTTGCAGCAGTCAGCACCCTCAGACCCTTTCAACAAGCACGAGGGGTGCTTCGAGCCCATGCACAGCCGTGCTCATCTGCGAGAAGGCCAATTATCAAGAGTCTTTAGGGTTTTCAAACCCTATTAAAAGGAGATCTCATGCATCGTTAAAAAAAGACCGTTTTTATCTTGGCTTTGACTCTATAATACATTTGATCTCGTCTCTCTTGCACGGGATCCTTGCACATGCTTGGCGAGACTTGGAGCTTCAAGCGATCGTACTTGAAGACCGAAAACACATCTCATACTCTAGTTTGCTATTTCTTTTGATTATGGCTTTATTTATGATTGTTTTAGTTCTTTTCTTTAGTATGAGTAACTAAGTCCATAGCTAGGGCTATGGTAACTATTATTTATAAATTTATGGAATTTTGATATTTGAATCTAAATTTGATTTCTATTTTGTGATTAGATTTTATCCTATTGCACTTCTTTCTTAATCCTAATTAATTATATCGTCAGGCGACCGTACCTCGGTTAATTAATAGATCTATAGGGTAAAAGAGACAAAGGATTAGGTGGACCAAACCAATCTTTCTCTTCTAATCATTATTAAATTAACAAGTTCATAGGTTCATTAAGCTTTCTTAAATTAATGTCTTGCATAACCATTGGGGATGTTAATTTAGAGAAAGTAATATTAATATTGCATGACCATTGGGTATTAATAGTATTCGTATGAATAATTAGTAATCACAAGAAAATTGAATTTAGAGTTAAACAGAAAAATAACATAAAGGATTGAATGAGAAAACCCATATGCCCTAGGTTCCTCTCCGATAAGTTCCTTGCTCTTAGTTTTAGAATTAATTTTATAAATTCTTGTCTTAATTAATTCCATATTTTTGAAGCTTAAACAATTAAATTAGGAAATTCTTAGTAATTGGAAAATAATCTTTGTTGGACAATATTTTGAGAACTTAATTTAAGAACCCTGTATTACTTCTCAATGGGTACACTTGCCCTCCGAACATGAAGCTTTGCCTAACAAACTCTATCCAACGATCAATTATATTGACAAATTATTGATACTTTTATGGGGGATGGAAGAGAGAATTATTGTCTTTGTCTCTAATATGTTTTCTTAACCTTGTTAAAAAAACATGAAGATCTTGTTTAGCTAATGCAAGAACAAGGTCCTTGTGGATCTCTTCCACCTTAAAACTTTGTTGCATTGAAAAAAATAATAATAAATCTTACAATACAGTCATATTGGTAATAAAGAGAAAATGAAATTGATTTTCTTCACTTGTAGTTACTCCCAAATGTAGTTCTTTAGATCAATAGACACATTTAACCAATTAGAATAACTAATTGGCATTGTACTTCTACTAATAAACCTAACAAAATGAGAAAATTTGAATTTGTTAGGGGGTTGACTTTTGAATTCTATCTAATCTATACAATAATACAAAATAATTTTTTAAAGTCATAATATAAACATAAAGGAAACACATTTGCAAGATTGATAATTAAGTTAATTATTGTTATTTTATTTCTAACTTTTTTGATTTAGTAATTGGCTTTATTTTTGTTTTTTCATGTGTCTCTCTTCATATCTTGGGACTTAGGACGAGAATCTCCTTTCATATTATCTGAAGAAGTAATCTATAAAAAAATAAATAATATTAGCAATAAATAATATATATAATTAAATATGTCAGTTAAAATCATAAAGTAAAAATATACATCTTTAGATGAACCTTTTCTTTTCTTAGAAACCTTACAATATTTTTCATATCTCTTTATGGTATGAAAGGATAGATTAACCAAATACCTCCTTCATGATCATGTCTTACATGAAAATCTCCATCATCAACTATTGAATTACTATTTGACATGTGTTTTACGCAAAGGAAAGGATTGTCCTCAACATCAATGTTTTCTTCCATACTTTTGCCATCTATAAAAGCATTAATTTATTTGAGAACACAATTGACCATGACTTATTAATAAGATAAGAGACATAGAATACTTGTTGGGCCTGTGGACAAGGATAAAAGGGTCATCTTTATAACCTATCTTGTTAAGATCAACTCTCATGAAGCCTAAATAGTTAATTCGAACATAATTGTCGTTGTCAACCCATTTGTAATCAAACACAGAGATTTGACCCATATGTATTCAATTACCCCAAAGTATGATATATTTGCATAAATAGAGTTTCTATTCTTTGCATTAGAGGATATTTAGTGATTCAGTTACAAGTCACCTTGCTATTTTGTATTGTACTTTGGTCGTTATGTTATTTTGTGTAAGTGGTGAAGCCATTGACTAAATAAGAATTGTAAGAAAATGCATCAATATAAGGACATTTTGACAACCATTAAACCTTTTCTAAAACTGAATCGTTATTTTCTATCAAATATTGAGAGGCATGCTTTTGTAGCTATGAAATAAATCTCTGGTTATGCTCTTTTGCAATTAAATTTTCACCTTTGTTAAGATTTTTACACTTGAGTATCTTTTTGTGCATGATTATATAAGGCTCTACCTCAACGGTGTTTCGTAAAACATATAAGTGTGCTTGATAACATCCTTATAGTGTGATAGTATTTTAGGAGACATATTAATTCTTGACAAGTATTCATTACAAAATTTAAAAATTTCTTTGACTAAATATTGTTAAATAATGCATCATTTTGGTCAGCTTCTATTCTTGATATACTCTTTTAAAATCTTCATATATTGTGATACACCCATCTTATATATGCAAGCCTACATAATTTTGCTTGCTCGACAAATTAAGTGGTCAAATGAAACATGATATCAAAGAAAAAAAGATAGAAAATATATCTCTAGCACACAAAGTGTGTTAGAAATTTGATTTTGCAAAGTTGATAATCGTGTAGAGTCAATCATCTTACTACAAATTGCCTTGAAAAAAAAAAACACAACTTGTTGATTGTCACAAACTTTCTTTAGAAAAATGAAACATATAGTCATTGGCAGCAAATTCTTCATTAAGATATGACAACTATGAAACTTTAAACCTTTTAATTTTAAGCTCTTCACTGATACAAGAACTTTTATGTTTAATGAATATCTCTTTAAAATTTTAATTGAATATAAAGCTTCGATGATCTTGCTTCTTTTGCTTAGAAAAAGTGCATGTTGCAAGATGTAAAAATATTTGTTTTTTCTTCTTCACTAGTGCTATATTAGTTCATATTTCTACTTTTACCAAGTCTAATTTATAATTGATGTCATCATTTTTTTCCAATCATGTCTAATAATGTACTAGTGACACTTTCATATATATTTTTTCAACATGCATAATATTAAGGAAGTATTTAACATGTGTAATGATGTGCAATAAAGTAACTAAAAAAAAATTGACATCTTCTTCCAATATTCAATTGAAAGCTCTTTAACAAAAGATTTAACAAAATTTGTTAGCAATATATTTTATCTTTTCAAACACCTAATATCCTATTATTAAATAAAGATATCATTATTATTCAAAATTTTTATTAAAAGCTTTTTCATATTTTTAAAAAGATAAGTATGTATTAAATTAAATTAAATTAAATAATAAGATAACAATGAAATTAAAAATTAATTATAAATATATCAACGCGATCACACATTCTTACACACAAGATTTCAAGTTATGACCAATTAATTACATGTAATTCTATGTATTTTATACTAATTGACTAGTTCAACAATAAATTTTATTATATTTTAATACAACTGACTAACTTCAACTTTTAGCTTTCACTAATTCTATAAAACTTATTCTAAAAGTAATATGATAAGAATTTTTTAAATAAATAAGCCTATATAACTACTAATCGTTAATATTATCAAATATTTTTAATTTAACCAATTATCTACTCAACTTTTAATTTTATCAAATAATTTTGCATGCCCAAAACTTACCATGGAACAGCGAAAACATCACCCGGCACCTAGTTGTTATTGTAAGACACGGATTGAATCTAGAACCAGCAGTGGTAAGTTCCTTCATCCTTTATCACAGCAACTGAAGCTCAAATGGCAACAATTAACTACTGTAGTTATTACTGACAAGAAGTTTTTGCATGAGCAATCCTCCAAGAACATAACCTAGTCATACGCTGCTAGGTAAGTAAGTAGAATGTTGCTACACTACTTTTCAATTTAAAAATTATCCTTTAATTAATAGAAACTTATAATCAAAATTAATGTGAAGATATATTTCAATTATAGCAATTTTAAATCAATTTTATTAAAATTAAATTTTTAAACTTTTGAAATAAACTGAAATCAATTAGCCAATACTACTGAAATTTGATTATGAAAAACCCGGAATAGCAAGATTTAAAATACTTAGTTTGAAAGGATCTTTTAGGTAACGATTGCTTACCCCCCGCTTCGAAGTGAGCTAGGGACATCATGGAAGGAGGCACTCGCACCAAAGGCATCCATGGCCATGGCCCACCCACCTGCATCATCAATGATCAATAACAAGTGACAACCACCCTCACCGTAATAGGCTTCACCATCATCACCCTTATGTCCAGTATCCATCTGCTCTGTCTTCTTGTCCACCACTCCATCTTGACTATTCAGCTTCCCCTGCCTTCTCTTCTGCTTTGGATCTAAGCGATTTAGGCGTCATCTCATGCCCCAGAATCCACCACAGCCATGCCCAAGCCCAACCCTTCACATCACATTCATGTCATGTCACTAAGCCTACGTGTCCCACTTCGCATTTAGACCCCTCATCACTACCGCCACGTGGAGTCATGATCGCAGATGTGACTGCTCAGTACTGTGCAGCCCCCACACTGTTCCTTTCCTCGTCCAAGCTCACTCAAACTCCTAAATCATCGTTGTATAAAATTATATAATTATAAATACAAAATATCCCTCCTCTAAGTCCTCTTATATTTTATTATTTACCGTAACAAACACCACCATAAGCTAAAATCAGGCCATGATTATCGTCATTATCAACGTGCTGCGTTACGTGGCATGTTATAAACAAAGTGTTATGCGTCATTTTCAAATTCATAGCCATTAATAGTGCGGGTTAAATATTATCTTGAACACACCAAAATAAGATTACAATCCCCAGAGCCAACCAAACAAACAAACAATGTCATCAATCCCCAGTCCTCGATATTATATTAAAACACCGCTGCTATGTTTCCCCTATTTTTCCCCCTAATAAATCAAAATCCAAATACATACATACATTAAAACATGGATAAAAAAAACAGGAAAACTAACATGGATCATGATGTTAGTTGTACATGCACATCACTGCTTTAAGACCAAGCCCAATCACCTCCCCAAAAGAAAAAAGAAAAAAGAAAAAAAAATTACATCTCGAAAATAAGAGTTCCGTCCAGGTTTTGTAGCCAAATTTTTACTTGGGTTTAGATTCCAAATATTCTTTGCTCTTACCTTAGGTTATAAAAAACATATTAGAAAAAAAAAGAGAAATTTCTTCAGGGAAGATGAAAGAGAGTGGGATTGTCTTGATCAGACCAATGAGTGTGGGTCCAGTAAGGTTGATCTACGGTGTGATGAAGATCAAACAAACCTTGATCTGAACCGGCATGCCAATCCAACGATCCAAACGCTCCATGCCCAGTTTTATTCTGCAGCGTAGAGAGCTCAAGCGAAAGCGCGTGATCAAGAAACGACGCCGCAGCGAACTCCTCGTGATTCTGCTGTTGCCACTGACACTGCCCGTGGCCACTACCTGGTGCCACTTGTACCTGATCATTCCCGTGCGGATGAGTAGGACCGAACCGAAACGACGTCGCATCGAGGATGTTATTGTTATTCCCAAAGCCAAAAGCCAGCGCCTCGTTATTAGAAGTGACAAGGCTCGTCAAGCTCCCTATCTCAGAGAAAATGCCAGAGTGATCACCACCACCACCTTCTTGTTCAAGTTCCGAAGAGGGGTTGGCGAACAGCTTCGACTCGCGAATGTTGTCGCGTAACAAATTGTTGTTCGACGCAGCGTTTGATGTCGGCGCCGACACCGCCTCCGCCGCGGTTAGGGTGGAGCTTTCGCTGCTGGAGTGAGAATTAGAGTTACGTTCCCGCTCCGACGGCTGTGACAGGGGCGGCGGTTGCGGCGTGGGGGCGGTTTCATAGGAAGAGGAAGTGTTGTTGTTGTTGGTGGTGGCTTTCGGCTTGTTGGAGCGCTTTGATTTCCGGCAACCGCCGCCGACGGGGACGTTACGGAGGACGCCGCCTTTGGTCCAGTAGCGGCGACAGTTCTTGCAGAAATGGCGCGGCTGAGAGAGGTTGTAGTTGTTGTAGTAACAGAACTTGGTGTTGAGTGAGTCACAGCGAGGGCACTTCAGGGGTTGCTGGTGGTTGTGGTGGTTGGGCCTCAATCTCCGGTCTCCGCCGCCGCCGAAAAACCTTCCGCCGCCGAGGGAGTGTATTTCCTGCATTTCTGGCTCTTTTATCTTCTTGTGTTGTTGTTTTCGTTGGAAAGGTGTGTCAGTGAGTTAACAAGGTTTGTGGAAGTAGAAGAGATAGAAAGAGTGTTCTTACTGACAATTATAATATCCGTCTTCACTGCTCCTCCCGTATCCATTTTTCAAGCCAATTGACTGAAACGACCTTCCCGAAAAGATGGGGCACCACCTCAGCTGGAAAATACCAAACGATCCCTGCTATATATATATATATATAACAAAATTTGTTTATAAAAATTTGTTTTAATTATTTAATCAATGTTTTTAGAGCATTAATTAGCAAGACTTATGTTTAAAATAAAACAGATAAAATCAGATTACTTTTTTTATAATTAATATAAGTAAATAATTTTTGAATGAAAATATTTTTTAATATTTTATTTACAAATTTTTAATTATATGATTAATTAATTTATTTGAATATAATTTTCTGCTTTAAAACTTTTTTGTTAGACATGTTATTTATTTTAAATTTAATTATTTTTTAACTTAAATGGTCCATGTCAACCTATATGGTGCATATTGTATAACATATATGTTTAACTTCTGTAGTAATAAATTAATAAATTTTAATGAAAATCAATTGTAGATCAAATTTAATTAAATTTTATATAATTGAAAATGTTTTACAATTTTTTATTCTCATACATTTTACATTAAATCTAAACGTGTTGTAAAAGGTTTATAAAAAAACCTATCCTTGTAGCTGCAAAAACATCGTTCTCTTGTTATGGTGTTTAGTCGAAGTTGAAATAAATGCAGAGAAAATAGGTGAATGAAAATAAAATAAAGAACCAATTTTATTTTTATTTTTTATTTTTTTCCTTGTTATGTTGACGAGAGAAGACTGCGCGGGAATGAAACCACGTGGACAGAGGAGGTGAGGGTGAGGGTGGTATACCTCATGAAATATGCTGTCGCGTTGTCGGCCACGCTCAAATTATACGAGAATTTTAAATGTATTATCTGAAGAAAATAATACTAACTAACCGTCTTTAATTATCCTTTAAAAATTAAAAATGATATTGTTTTTAAAAAATTCAATACTTTTTTTATCATAGTTTTAATTATAAATTTAATGTAATTTTTTCACAAAAAAATATTTTTTACTAATTCAAATACCCTAACAAAAAAGTTTAACTTTTATGTAATAACTTTAAGCTTTTTTTTATATGATTTTTTTTAAATTTAAAAAATATAAGATTTTTATAAACTTATGAAAATATGAAATTCAATTGACATTTTTGGTGCAGTATAAAAATTTAAAGATAAAAAGATAAAAAATATAAAATTTCAAGTCAACAATGATATTTTTAAAAATATTAAAATATTAAAAATTGTCAGTAGCAACTTTTAAAAAAAATTAAATATTTAAAAAGTACATTAAAAATGATAAATAACAGTTTTTGACCAAAAGTCGACAATGATAAATTTTTTTAAAAATTATATTTCTATAATTTCACAAAAAATTTCATATTTTTTTAATTTTTTAAAAAAACCCACATATAAAAAAATTCCAATTTTATAAGTTAAGCAATTAAATTACATTGACAATTAAATTATTATATTAATTATTACATATTAATATTTTTTATTAAAATAATAATTTATTATTAAATGATAGTTTAAAATATATTTATATTATCAAGAAATTTAAATAAAATTTTTAATAAAATTCTTAAATTACCAATATGTTTAATACATCTTACGTCTATATTTAGTTATTGACTGTTTTGGAAAAAAAAAACTAGCTTATTTTTAAGAATATATCTCTAAAAATAATAAAAAGGTAAGACTTATATAAAATAATTTATAAATATATGATAAGATTTTGTTTTCAAATTCATTCAATCATTCAAATAATAATGACATAATTTCTCTTAAATTAAAAATATTATTTTTAAATGAAGGAGTAGTATTAATATTTTCAGTTTTAAACAGTATAATATATTGGCTTCATGTTACTGTTTTTATTTCTGCAATGTTTTTCTTTTATTTAGGGCTTATTTATTTAAAAGTTAAAAAAATTAATTCTCATACATTTTAAAGAAAATTTATAATTTAAATTAATTTATAAATAAATATTAATTATATTTAATAATTTAAATATTTTTATTAAAATTAAATTTATTTTTAACTTCAAATAAATAAATAAATAATTTAAAATAGAAACTAATTTTTAATAACATTTTTAAATATAATATGTTATCATTTTATTAAAGTAAAACTATTATTAGAGTAAATTACATTTCTTTCTCTTAAAAAATTGTATTTATTATATTACCCTTCTTTCTATTTTAGAATTATATAGTCATGTCTTCTAAAACAAATAAATATATTATAATATAATTTTTTATTAAACTTTATTTTTACTTATAATTAAATTGTTATTTAAATATTTTTTTAATTTATTAAAATTATAAATAGTTTATATTTTGTATTTTTTAATAAAAGTAAAATGTTTTTATTTTTATTATTAAATATTAAAAAAGTTTTAACATTTTTT
The DNA here is from genome assembly GCF_003935025.1 of Abrus precatorius. Lineage (NCBI taxonomy): Eukaryota > Viridiplantae > Streptophyta > Magnoliopsida > Fabales > Fabaceae > Abrus > Abrus precatorius. The sequence goes on from NW_020874292.1 coordinate 16,810,968, forward strand.
ATAATAATAAAAAATACTTACGCTTCTATAAAACAGATATTTATATTTGTTGAACTTCTTAAAATATTTAAAAATATAAATTTTTTTAAAAAATATATTAGTATAAAAATGTCAAATAAATATTTAAAAATACTTTAAATAAAAACTTAAAATAAAATAATTTACAATTTATTTATTTATTATAGAAATTATATAATTTTAAAATAAAAATAATATAATATATACATATATTAGGAACTTGTTATTATTAAACGATCAGGGAATACAATCCTCGACACCGATAGGAGGCGGTGCGAGTACTGCCACATTGGATGTTTCAATTGGTGAGATGTCTTATTTTATTTTATAAAATGTAAACATCACATCTAATTGTACGACTTATGTCTACAAATGATTTCATAACTGCTCCTCTTGTCCGTTTTACACATGTTTCTTTCTTATTTTTTAGTGATTTAGTTTTCTTTATATATATTAGTTTTCTAGCCAATGGATGGGTCCTCCACATGCGAATTCACTAGCAATGGTATTAATAACCCTCTTAGAATATTTCTCACGTTCATCGTATCATGTAGTAGGAGGTTCTTTTGACCGACTTCGTTGTCTTTCGGACTGCTTATTATGGTATCTTCTTGATGACTCGGGGTAGCAGTCTCTCTCCCTTTCAGAATGACCGGTGGGGTTTGTTTGCACAAATCCTCTAAGGTGCCGTCCTAGATCAAATCTTCAATTTTATCTTTTAAAACTGTGCACTCCTCTGTCATATGGCTCCTATTGCGATGATACCGGCAAGATTTGCTCTTATCTGTCTAAGGGGGGTGTTGGCGCGCCTGGGCATAGTCAAGATTTCTATTGCTAAGGCCTAATCAAGTACCCTAGACCAGTTAGTGTTGAGTGTAGTATAGGAGGGATATTTAGGCCCCCTGGGCGGCCTCTCAAGCTCATTCCTTCTTTCTTTGTTTTCTTGTCGAGATTTGAAAGTTTCTCTCTTATTTATATTTTTTGAATTGGACCCTTGGTCCATCCAAACTTGATTTTGGTACTCGGCTAATTCTTCCATCTGCATATACTTTGCAGCCCGACTCCTCAATTCAACCAAGTCAGCTGGTGGTTTTTTGCAGATACTGTTAACGAAAGGACTTGGCTTAAGGGCCGTTGTAAGGTGGTGCATGGCCACAGCTGGTTCCAGATTATGAATTGAAAGGGTCACTTTGCCGAATTGTTCCATGAACGCTCGGAGTGATTCTCCTTTTTCCTGACGAATGTTGACAAGTGTTAGGGATGTCAAGGGGTGAGGTCGACTTGTGGCAAACTGTAGGTTGAATCGTCTTGTAAGAGCTGCGAAAGAGTCGATAGATGAAGGGAGGGGTCGGGTGAACCAACTGAGAGCTGGTCCTCGAAGCGAGGTCGGAAAAATCCTACACCATAAGGCGTCATTTTCTGTATATAGGGCGACTTGGGTCATGAAAATATCCAAGTGTTCTCCTGGGTCAGATGTCCCATCATACTTTTTTAACGTTAAACCTCTCCAATTATCAGGTAACTTGGCCTCCAGGATAAGCTGAGTAAAAAGGCTTCAACTCGGGCCGTCATCCCGTTCAGTAGGGTTCTAACTTGTAGAGTCCCCTTTGGTTTTTCTTGCAATGTCAAAGACTCTCCTTGCTCTTGAGCAGAAGGGGTAGTCTAAGAGGGTATATGGGTTTTGATTTCCTCCCTCAAGTTAGCGTTCTCTCTTCTTAAGGCCGACATCTCAAGAGCATCTTTCTCTCTGGCCTGTTGCACTTCCTTCATCTCGGCCTGGAGCTGTCTTGCTACAGAAAAGAGGCTTTTATCACCCCCCTTCCGGCTGCAGCTTCAGGGATCGGTTGATTGGGTGTCACACCTTTCTGTTGATGAGAAGTTCTTCCTTGATAATTCTGCCCCTCTTGTTGGCTTCTTGTTAATACCATGATGATTAAAAAAGCAAGGCAATTCGTGCCCCACCGTAGGCGCCAAAATGTTCCTGCTAGGGAAATACTAGTCTTCAAGTCTCTGCTTGGATAGGGTGATGTCCTTCCGTATCTTGCTGACGTTACTTGATGTGGGGAGGGTACTGTTGTTTACAATCTAACACTAGCAAGTGCACTAGGATTGCAGTAAGTAATGAGTAATTTTTAAGAACAGAATATCGTCTCTACAGGGAATTTAGATTTCAAGGGTAATTCCTCTAATGTAAGATGATAGGGATTTGTAAGTGACATGCTAATCAATGAACTCACAATTCACTTTTCAGAATTATATGTACCTAGTGGCAAGACTGCCTCATTTTTTAAAATACAAGTGTGATCTCATGTTAAGAATGGGAAAAACAACTTAAAAAGAACAAAATCAAGCAGAATTCACAGAATTATCAATTGAAAAGTAATTGTTTCACAGAAGACAGTTTAATATGTATTCTACTATCAGTAAAATTTCAGTGTATTGTGTAGCCAACACATGAATCAAGAGGTAAAGAATAACCCCCCTTTCATGGCAGCTTGTGCAGGTGTCATCAGCCAATGTGTGTGAGTGTTATGTGTGTGACATTCTCTGCACAAAACACCAAAATTCCATCAATCATCAGTAATATACAGTGATTAAAACTGCAGAATTATAAATCTAACAGAAATTGATCTTCATTACAACTAAAAATATTAAAATTGTTCTTAACAACTACTGAATTCACAAACTCTAAAACTACAATATTGAATTAAAGGAAAACAACAACAAAAAAGAAAACTCCTATTCTACTCTTCTGCTCCATCTTCATCTCCTGAAGTTTCTTCTTCAGAGCCCTCTTCTTCTTCTTCTTCTTCCTCTTCTTCTTCCTCTTCCTCCTCCACTACTTCTTCAAATGTTGGCTGAGGAACATGGGTTCTGTAGATTGGCATGTTTTTGAACACAGAGGAGCGAAGACATTGAGCATTTTCTGTTACATCAGGAGTATGGTACATCTCCTCTTTTGTCATCCCCATTTTTTGCCCAATGTTGAGCATTATGCACTCTATCATCATAACTCCAGCCTTTATGTATTTGTGAAGCTCATTCTGCCTTTCTGCCAATTGATTTTGTCCTTCAACTAGTAGCTTCAAGGTATTTTTCATCATCATAGGCTTCTCTTTTTTGTATTGGGGGGGGGGGGATGGGAGCTGCAGAAGTGTAGGAGACAGTAGCATAAATCTCTTTTATCATGGCTGCAGTAATGGAAGGTGCAGCCCTGATCCTTTCTTGGTATTCTCCAAATTCTACTCTTGCATCCTCACATAGCAGGGTGATGACTGAGGGAAAAGCCAGGGAATCCCTCTTTGTCTTCAAAATGCCTAAGATGAAGTCACTTATAATTTCCCCCACATCTATGTATGTATCAGAAACTATAGCAAACAACAATGCAGACCTCTTGACAGCCAATGTGGAGCTGTGTTTGACAGGCATGAATGAGTTCAAGATGAACATGCTCCACACTTTGGAGGAGGGCAGCAAATTCTTGGTAATTATATGCTTTGCCTTCTTGGATTGGTTTAACTCCTATGTGGTGCCTGGTCTACCAATCTTTCCCAAAATCTGCACAAAGTCAATGTCTAGACTCTTCTTAAATGTGCTAAAGTCCAACTGTGCAAAATGTTTTTCAGTGTTGATTTCTAGCACCCTATTAATATTGGCAGGTGAGAAATCAATCCTCATCCCTTTTACCATTGAGCTGAACTTAGGGACTTGGTTTCCCTTAAACCTCATTGCATTTGCATAAAATTCCTGTGTAATCTCCCTCTATCCTTGGCTAGCCACTGAACAGAAGGATTCCCAGCCTCTATTTTGAATTTCTTCTTTGAATTCTGGATGATTGTTCCCAACAATTTGAAAAGCTCTGTCTGGAATAATTTTTCTTCTTAGGATGTTGGCTTTAAAAAAGTTTTCATGAGCCATACTCCTAAATCTGGGATCATGTGTTGTGGTAGGTGAGGAAGCTGAAGGAGCTTCTGTTCTGGTCTGCTGTGGGTTAGAGATTTCAATGGGGGAGGAAGGTGAAACACCATCAGTTCTAGCCTTCCTCGCTGCTGGAGTATTTCTAGCTGATCCAGCTTGAAGATTTCTGTTGGATCTCCTTCTTGGAGTGCTGGAAGATTCAGCTTGCTTCCTCTTAGAAGGGCCAACTGGTGTATTTAAAGAAGTTCTGACCATCTTTCAGCTTCTGCAAAAAGGAAAGTTTAAAATTTTAACACAATGGTATTTCTATACTGCAGCAATTCAAATTTTTAATCAAAGAAGTTCAATTAAGCAGTTTGCAGAAATTTAATTTTTCTAACACTATAAATCATGCAGTCTGTTAATAATATCATTCAACATGCAAATACCAACACACAGGTGCACAAACTTAAGCATTCACAGTCAAAGCATGTAAAATCCTATTGTTGTTCATAATCTTACACTAGCAAGTGAACTAGAATTGCAGCAAGTAATGAGTAAAATTAAGATCCGAATATCGTCTCCACAGGGAATTTAGGTTTCAAGTACCACTTCACAGAATTATAACCATTTGAGCCATACGAATTTGGAAGGAGAGTTGTAACATGTAATAGCAGCAAACCAGAGCAATTAAAAGTAAAGAACTTGCAGAAAAACAGAGTTTAGGATTTGTGATGAAATGAGATAGGAGTGAAGAATAGTTAGGAATTTACTTCACAAGAATGTCAATATTAATTCAATTATGCCTCTAAACATTCAAGAACTTGGTTAATTGACAATCAGTTTCGCATATTAATAGCCAATGGTTAATCCCTTAACTCATTAACCCTAACAAGCAACTAAACCACCCTAATCCCTTAGGTGAAGTTCAATTTCATGTTGCATTAAGAATTAGAACATTAGGATTGCAGAATTAAGTATACTTATCTCTAAGAAACCCCTAATTCTAGTTGTTAATTCAGATTAGAGAATCAAGTCCAATTCCCATTGGCAAATGTTCCTCTAAGGTTAATCAAATGAATTCCCATTCAAAGATTATGTAAAGTGCAGAATTAACAACTCAATTAATCCAAATACTCGAATTTCAGAAGCAAGAATCAAATCAATACATCAATTCGAGTTCCATAAACTCCTAACTACAAGAAATTACACAGACATTGTGGTAGAGAAAGAGAAAGAAGGAGAAGAAGAAGAAGAAGAAGAACTCAGAAAAAGCCATAGCCACGAGCTTCAATCCAATTCCTCTTCTTGAAGCTTCAAGGTTCGACCCCACTCCTCTCTCTCACTCTCTCCCAACGAGAATCTAACAGAAAAAACAGAAAATGAATAAAGACCCTGAGATTTGAGCTTAAAACATGTATTTATAGAAATCCCGATTCTTGGCGTTATCACTCTTGCTGATAAGAGTGGCCACGCAGAAGGTCGCGACGTTGTGCGTGATCACTTTTATGAGTAAAAGTGGTCACTCGCAACTTGCTAAGTTGAGGACTCTCTGGAACATCCATTTTCAATGATAAAAGTGGTTACGCAGAATACTCTGAAACTTTGCCTTCTCTGGAACGTTCACTTTCGCCAGCAAGAGTGACCACGCAGAGTATACTGAAATTTTACCTTCTCTGGAACACTCACTTTTGCTAATAAAAGTGGTTACGCCAAGCCTGCTGGGTCTGAAGCTTCTCTGGAACGTTCACTTTTGTTGGCGAGAGTGACAACGCACAGCTAAGTTGAGATTGAACTTCTCTAGAACATTCACTTTCAATGATAAAAGTGATCACGCCCACACTCAACTTCTCCTTTAAGCTATGAATCACTCACTTTTGCTGGCAAGAGTAACCACACCCAGCTTAAACTCCATGAGCCATGTTTTTTGAGTCCAAACTTGCTACTTTTCTGCTATTTCTCCATTGATCTATCAACCTCATGGTCTTTACTCAACATTTTCTACAAAAACACACTTCAATTGTTAACTTTTTACACAGAAAATTCATAAATGCTCAACTAACTATGTATTTAAAGAAATTCTCCAATCATTCTATTTTTATGATTTTTTTTTCTGCTTTTTCCAACACATTTTCCTTATGAAATGGATTAAAACTATAGTAAAATGCTAGTAAAAATATGGATTCATCACTACCCCAAACTTGAATTTTTACTTGTCCTCAAGCAAATCAAACTAAACCAAGGATAATTCCTTCATTTTTTAAAATTCATTTTACAAACTGCTTTTCTCAGAAATTTCAAATACCACTTCTGTGATTTCTGCAGAATTTTCAATCAAATTGTTTATCGCAATGCTCATCATGATAGCCATACTGCATTAATCAATTCTGAGCAAGAATTTGCTATCTAAGTTCATATATATAAGCAAAGTTCATGTGGGTACAATTAATAAACATGATCACAGCTCACTTGGAAGTGTTTCTCTCATCACTCAATATTGTTTGGGTATTGTTTTCACTCTAAATCATCAATTTCACTACACTCTACCATATGCTTGGCCATATTCTCAATCTCCTCTGCTTAATACATGTAATCACATATCTAGAGGACTTTTTCAGGTTATAACAAGGCTAAGGTTAAGGTAGGTATTGAAGAAAATGGAAAACAATATATGTAATTTCAAAAGATCAGAGGCATTTTGAGTGATTTGTTTTAAAACTAGCCTGGATCTGCATTATTTCTCCTTAATTCTCCCATTTATGTAGCAAACAAAAGTTTTCGTGCAGCAGAATTTTCATCTCTTTTCTTCTTTTCTTGCTTTCATTCACTATCTTCTTTTCGTTGATATTCTTTTTCATTTTTTTGCAGAACTTTGCTGCAATTCTTTTCTTTTGAACTCGCATTTTGTTCTTTGCACAGCTTTGCTGCATAGATTTTTCATTTTTCTGCAGAATAGATATGTGAAAATTAAACCAAATTGTACCAAATTGTAATTACAACCCAAAAAGTTTGAAACTAGAGAAATTTACAAAATTCTTAATGACAGAAAATAAATTCCTAAACTAGTCATCTGCTGCATCTTCCTCCTGTGAGGTGTCTTCTTTTGAATCTTCTTCTTCTTCTTCCTCCACCGCCTCTTCTTCTACCACTTCTTCCTCTACTGGTTGTGGAATGTGTGTTTTATAAACTGGTAAATCTTTAAACACAGAGGATCCTAAACACTAAGCATTTTCTGCCAAATCAAGTGTGTGGTACATCTCCTCTTTAGTCATTCCCAGCTTTTGTCCAATATTAAGCATCACACATTCCAGCAGCATTGTTCCAGCTTTGAGACTGTTGTGCAGCTCAGTTTGCCTTTTAGTAAGTTGATTTTGTTTCTTAGCCATCAACTTCAATGCATCTCTCATTAGCATTGGTTTCTCCTTTTTATATTGGGAAGGAATTGGGGTTGCGGAGATGCAGGAAGTGGTGGCATAAATTTCTTTTACCATAGATGCAGAGATGGGGGCTGCAGCTCTGATCTTTTCTTGATATTCCCCAAACTCTACTCCTTCATTTTCACAGAGCAGTGTGATGATTGACGGGAAGGCCATAGAATCCCTCTTGGTTTTCAAAATATTAAGGATGCAGTCACTTATATCTCCCCCACATCAATGTACATATTCGTAACTATTCCAAACAGTAATTCAGCCCTCTTCATTGCCAAGGTTGAGCTGTGTTTTACTGGCATGAAAGAATTCAGGATGAACATGCTCTATACCTTGGCAAAAGGCAGCAAGTTCTTGGTGATTATACATTTTGGCTTCTTGGCCTGATTCAACTTCCAAGTTGTACCTGGCCTGCCAATTTTCTCCAAAATCTGCACATAATCAATATCAGGACTCTTCCTGAATGAGGTGAAATCCAGCTATGCAAGGTGTCTTTCAGCATTGATTTCTAGCACCCTGTTGATATTGGCAGGACTGAAGTCTATCCTTATCCCTTTAACCATTGTGCTATACCTAGGGAATTTAGTTCCCTTGAATCTCATGACATTTGCATAAAATTCCTGAGTTATTTCCCTCCAACCTAGGCCAGCTGCAGAACAGAAGAACTCCCATCCCATCTTTTGAATCCTTTCTCTATATTCTGGATAATTGTCCCTAGCAATTTTTAATGCTCTATCAGGGACAATTTTCCTCCTCAGGATATTGGCTTTAAAGAAGTTTTTGTGAGCAATGCTCTTGAACCTTGGGTCATGTGTTGCAGAGGGTGAGGAGCTTGAAGGTGTAGCTGCTCTGGTCTGAGGTGGTGGAGAAGGTGAAGGTGCAGGTGATCTTGGCTGAGGTGGGTCAGAAATTTCAATGGGTGAGGAGCTTGAGACACCATCAGTTCTGGCCCTCTTTGCTGCTGGATTATTCCTAGCTGCTTGAAGATTTCTGCTGGATCTTCTTCTTGGAGTGGTGGAAGCTCCAGCTTGCTTCTTCTTAGAAGGTCCAACTGGTGTGTTTAGAGAAGTTCTAACCATTTTTCAGTTTCTGCAAAAAAATTCAAAATTTTAACACATAATGGTATTTCTGTGCTGCAGAAAGTTCAATCAAATAATCTTGTAGGAATTCACTTTTCTAACACGATGATCATGCAGGTTACTGTTAAGATAATTCACCATACACATACAAACACACAACTACACAAATTTAAGCATTATTAGTCAAATCATGTTAAATCCCAATCTCTAAGTTCAGAGTGCACACTCTCAGAAAGTATCATGTTAACGCAGAAGAAACATTTCAAGTTATCAATCAATTTTTCAACAACTCTGTAATTTTAGCAGAAAACTCTTTTAGCAATTAATGGCATATCAGTCTGTAGATAGAAAAACAAAAGTGCACAGTTTTGAACAACCATATTCAAAGAATTTTAAACTGATCTCCCTAATTTTGTAAGTTTAGAGTGCATATTTTCTCAGAAAAATATGGTAATGCAGAGAGCTAATTTCAGGTTTAAACTAATTTTTAATACAGATATGTACTCACTCAGTATCAGCAAAAAGTTATTGGATCACAATCATCCAGAACTGGTTTCAGAATAACAAATGATTTCAGAAAATCACATTCAAATCTTTTCAATCCAACACTTTCCACAAATCTGTTTAGACGTGTTAGATTCTGTAGAAATTTGATGCAAATATTGTGCAATGTAGGTTCGACTTTCTTTTAAAAGAGATATAATGAATGAAAGTGAACGCTTATTCAGCATTGTGCTCATTCTATTGTTGAATCAAAAAGCATCAGAACAACATCCCATTATTCCTCTGAGATTTCTTCTAACTTTAAAACCAGAACATACAACTGCACACTCTTAAACAATTAGATTCAGAGAAATTCTAATTTGGAAGTTTCAAAATGCATTCATTTTTGCAACGAAACAAGGTAGCAGAGAACAATATTTCCGGTTTTCAACTAATTTCTCAACATGGTTCTTCAACCCAAACATTTTCAACAAAAACAATTCAATCAAAGCAAAGCAGATTCGAATGTTCTTGTAAAAAAAATTTAAATGACAGAGGGACTCATTCAGTGTATTGTTCATGCTTTTATTGAGTCAAATATCTTCAAAATAATTTTCTATTACTCCCTTTTTCATTTTTCTTAGAATATAAACACAGAAAACCCTAACCCGCTATTTTAGAGAGAAGAGGGTCACGTACCTGACGAAAAAGATGGGGAATTATGGAGGAAATGCTTGTTATTGCTAGGTTGATACTCAGAAAACTTGAAATTGCAAAGAACGTTAAGAGAGATGAGGAATTTTTGGTTGCAAGGGTAAGGGCGTGTTCACTCTGAGTTATATTTATAGTCACGTGTGGGCACGTGACAACTTAAAGCCAGAAAAGTGAATGTTATATATTTAAAACACTCAGTGTCATCACTATTTTTGAGCAGAGTGAGTGTTCCAGAGAGTTGATTTTTCAGAGTGTGGGGTGCGTTATCACTATTGCTGGGCAAAGTGATAACGCACAGCCTTGTGACCATGTTTTTTAATAAAAGTAGTTACGCACAAAGATTGAAAGTCTACTTACTTGTGCGTAGCCACTTTTGCCAGAAAAAGGAAGCGTTCCAGAGAATTAATTTTTCCCATCTGTCTCTGCGTAATCACTCTTATCAGTGAGAGTGAATGTTCCAGAGGAGCGTGTTTACCTTGATGCCTCTGCGTGATTGTTGTTCGCAATCTAACACTAGCAAGTGCATTAGGATTGCAGCAAGTGATGAGTAAATTTAAGATCCAAATATCGTCTCCACAGGGAATTTAGATTCAAGTATCACTTCATAGAATTATAACCATTTAAAGTTTTTCGAAATTGTAAGGAGAGTGGTAACATCTAATAACAGCAAACTGGAACAATTAAAAGTAAAATGAACTTGCAGAAAATAGAACAATGAACACACAGTTATGTGATAACAGAGGGAGAAACCATAGCTAGGGAATTGCTTCACCAAAACTCCAATGTTCAACCAATAAAGTTCTGAATTAACAAGCAATTGGAAAGAATGACAATCAGTTTCAAATTATATTATTCAGAGGTTAATTCCTTAACTCAGTGAATCTAACATTCAATTAAACCATTCTAATTCCTTAGATCTGATTCAATTCAATATTGCTTTAAGTGTAAGAAACCAAAGGATTGCAAGATCAAAGTTCCTTATCCCTAAGAAAACTATAATCTCGGTGATTGGTTCAGATCTGAAGAACAAATTCAATTTCCATTGACAAGAGTTCTTCTAAATTTAGTTAATCAAATTTCCATTCAATTTCCACGTGAAGTTCAGAATCAATCACTCAATCTATTCCAAAGCTTGAAATCCAGATCTAAATCAATTCAACATGTTCATTTCAGATCTACACTCCCTAACTATGAACGAATTACATAGCCATGGCAGCAGAAGAAGAAAAAGAAAGAGAAGAAGAAAAGAAGAAACTCAGAAACGCCATGGAAGCTTGCTCCACTCCAATTCCTCTTCGTGAAGCTCCAAGATCTGAATCCCCACTCCTCTCTCTCGCTTCCTCTAACCAGAAACTAACTAAAAAAACTGAAAATAAACCGAACCCCTTCTTTTCGGATCGTTTCTGGTATTTATAAAATTTTCCAGATTTTCACGTTATCACTTTTATGAGAAATAGTAGTTACGCAGAGAGTTATTGGTTGCGCGTTAACACTTTTCCCAGAAATAGTGGCCACGCGCATTTTCCTGATATTGAGAGCTCTCTGGAACTATCACTCTTGATGATAAAAGTGACAACGCAGAGCCCAGGTAGTTGCGCATTATCACTATTGTTGATGAAAGTGACTACGCACAACTCGCTAAGTTGAAGACTCTCTCGAACGCTCACTTTTGATGACAATAGTGGTTACGCAGAGCTGTCCTGATATTTTGCCTCTCTGGAACTATCACTTTTAATGATAAAAGTGGTTACGCAGAGCTTTCTTTCTTCTTTGAACTCTGAAGTGATCACTTTCACTGATAATAGTGATCACGCCCAGTCTGCAATTTCTTATTCTTGAGTTTATGGAGTCCAGACTTGCTTCTTCCCTCTTCCTTGTCATCAAACTTCCATGAATATGATCCTTGCTCAATTTATTCCTTCAAAAACAAGATTAAAAACTTAATTCCTAAGCAAAAATTTCACAATTACTAAAATAACTACAAATTTAAACAAACTTCAATTCCTTTTATTTTTCTAAGTTTTTTTGCTTTCTTTATATATTTTTCTTATCAAATGTGTTATAATTATGCTAAAATATCAGTAAAAATATGGATTCATCACTACCCCAAACTTGAATTTTTGCTTGTCCTCAAGCAAATCAAATTAAACCAAGGGTAATTCTTCCACTTCTAAAAATAAAATAAAATTCACAAACTGCTTTTCTCAGATTTTTCAATTTCCAATTCTGTGTTTTCTGCAAAATTTTCAATCAAGATGTTTATCCAATTACTCATCGTTGCAATCACAATGCATTCATCAAATTTTAAGCAAGAATTGCTATCTAAGTTCATATATATATCAGCCAAGTTCATGTGAGAAACATTAAAATCATGATCACTTCTCACTGGACAGTGTTTCCCTCATTTCTTAACAGTGTTAAGGTACGGTTTTCTCTCTTTAATCATCAATTCAGCTACACTCTACCATATGCTTGACCAATTTCTCCATCTCCTCTGCTTAGTACAGCCAATCACACATCAAGAGGACTTTTTACAGTTTATAACAGGGCTTAGGTTAAGGTAGATACTGAACAGAATAAGAACAAGTTGCAATTTCAAAAGATCGGAGGCATTTTGAGTGAATGACTTTAAAACTAGTCTGGTTTAGCATCAATTCACATTAAATCCCTCAATTATGCAGCAAACAAATTGTTTTTGCACAGCAGAATTTTCATTTTCCCTTTTTCTTCTCTTACTTCCATTTACTCTTTCCTTTTCCTCGAATTTCTTTTCCTTTTTCTCTGCAACAGTTTACTGTGAATTTCTTCTTTTTTGCTCTCCATTTTTCTCTTTTCAACTCAGATTCTGTTTTTGAACTCATGTTTTATTCTTTCCACAGTTTTGCTGCATAATTTTTCATTTTTCTGCAGCACTTTTGTTCTTTCATTTTGACTTTTTGAACTCAAACTTAGATAGCTTGCTATTCCCCTACCCCAAACTTAAAAATTTGCTTGTCCTCAAGCAACATAAATGGATGCTATCCCAAACTTAGTTTTAAAACTCATTGTTGATTGAACTCACTATGCCTCTTTTCCTTTGAATGGTAAAATTGGTTTTTCAGCAAGGCTTGTAATGAAGTTAACTCAAGAAAAGGGAATATTAAGCTCAAAGGGTAAACTAGGGCAATTAATCATGAGGGAAGGCATTTTAGGCTAACTAATTATATCAAACATGGCCTCTATCATGTGTGTGAGAACTGTAATATGCATATTCAATTAAGAACAAGGGCAAGTTCTAGAGAATGCAGTAAAATTTGATTAATCACACAAGAAAAAGAAATAGGCAGTTCAAGTCTCACTAGGTTTTATAAGTGATCATGTGGATTAATGAAAACACAATGCACTTTTCAGAAGTATACGCACCTAGTGGCAACTGCCTCCTTTTTGAAAATACAAGTGTGATCTCATTTTGAGAATGGGAAAAACAACTTAAAAAGAAATTCACACAAAATTCACAGTCAGCAGTTTATTATCTATTCTAGTATTTAATGTTTTTCAAAAACAATTCAGTGTAATGTGAAGCTACACATGAATAAGAGGTAGAGAATGAAACCCCCCTTTCATGGCAGCTTGTGCAAGAGTCACCATCCAATGTGTGTGAGTGTTGTGTGTGTGATATTCTTTGCACAAAAACACCAGAATTCCATCAACTCGCAGCAAGAGAAAGGTAATTAGTTAAAAACTAATATAATTGCAAAATAGGTAAGTGAAAATTAAACCAAATTGTACCAATCAGTGATTACAACCCAAAAAGTTTAAAACTACAGAAATTTACAAAATCCTAATAACAGAAAATAAATTCCTAAGCTAATCTTCTGCTGCATCTTCTTCCTCTGAACTTTCCTTATCAGAACCTTCTTCTTCTTCTTCTTCTTCTTCTTCTTCTTCCACTACCTCTTCAAATGGTGGCTGAGGAAAGTGGGTTCTGTATATTGGCATATTCTTGAAAATAGAAGAACGAAGGCACTGGGCATTCTCTCCCAAGTCTGGAGTATGATACATTTCTTCTTTGGTCATTCCCAATTTCTGACCAATATTCAGCATAATACATTCCATTAACATGCTCCAGCTTTGAGGCTATTGTGCAGCTCAGTCTGCCTTTCAGCAAGTTGATTCTGCCCTTCAGCTAGCTGCTTCAGAGTGTCCTTCATCATCATTGGTTTCTCTTTCTTGAATTGTGAAGGAATTGGGGCTGCAGAGGTGCAGGAGATATTTGCATAAATCTCTTTGATCAGAGCTGCAGAAATGGATGGTGCAGCTCTGATTTTTTCTTGATAATCACCAAACTCTACTTCTGCGTCTTCACAAAGTAATGTAATTACTGAAAGGAAGGCTAATGAATCCCTTTTTGTCTTCAGTATTCTCAAGATACATTCACTTATTACCTCTCCCACATCTATGTAGATGTCGGAGACTATGGCAAAAAGCAGAGCAGCCCTCTTCACAGCTAGTGTGGAGCTATGTTTGACAGGCATGAAAGAATTTAAGATAAACATGCTCCATACTTTGGCAAAGGGCAGAAGATTCTTGGTGACAATATGCTTTGGCTTCTTAGATTGGTTGAGCTCCCATGTAGTGCCTGGTTTCCCAATCCTTTCCAGAATTTGCACAAAATCAATATCTGAACTTTCCTTAAATGTTTTGAAGTTCGGCTGTGCAGCATGTTGTGCAGAATTAATTTCCAGCACCCTGTTGATATTTGCTGGTGAGAAGTCAATTCTCATGCCCTTGACCATGGAGCTGAACTTAGGGAGTCCTTTCCCTTTAAACCTCATGGCATTGGCATAGAATTCCTGAGTTATTTCCCTCCAACCTAGGCCAGCTGTTACACAGAAGAATTCCCAGCCTATTTTCTGGATTTCCTCCTTGAATTCAGGGTAGTTGTTCCCAGCTATTTGGAATGCTCTGACAGGAACAATTTTTCTTCTTAGAATATTGGCTCTGAAAAAGTTTTCATGAGCCAAACTTCTGAATCTCGGATCATGTGTGGCTGGTGGTGAGGATTCTGAGGGTGCAGCTGTTCTTGGTGGGGGTGATGGTGTAGGTGAGGGTGCAGGTGCAGGAGATCTTGTTGAAGGTGGTGGAGAAGGTGAAAGTTCAGATGTAGGTGCAGATGATCTTGTTTGAGGTGAGGGAGAAGGTGAGGGTTCAGAGATATGAATAGGTGAAGAGCTTGAGACACCATCAGTTCTGGCCCTTTTTGATGCTGCAGCTTGGAGGTTTCGGCTGGATCTTCTTGTTGGGGTTGTGGAAGATGCAACTCGCTTCTTCTTAGGGGTGGTAGAAGATACAACTTGCTTCTTCTTAGGAGGACCCACAGGTGTGTTGAATGAAGTCCTAACCATTTTGAAATTTTCTGCATGAAGGGAGTAATTGTCAGTTTAAAATTTTAGAATCAAAGAATAATCCTATATTGCAGAAAATTCAATCAAGCAGTTTGCAGAAATTTAAATTTTCTAATACTTCTCATCATGCAATCTGCTAATAATATCATTCACATTCAAATACCAACACCCAATTGCACAACTTATTCAAAACATGCAAAATCTAACAGTAGAATTCAGAGTGCACACTCTTATCAAATATCAGGGTAACGCAAAAAGATAATTACATGCCTTGACCAAAATTTCAAACTGATTTTGTGCTGACAGCAAGAATTCCCACGTTGTATTCATTTTTGCAATCAAGTATGCATTTCAGATAGTCCCAATTTAATGTCTAACTCAATTTCAGTACAACTATGTATTCTAATTTTCAATTCCACAGTTTCAAAAAATTCTGTTGCTATCAGTTCAGATTCTGCAGAAATGTGGTTCATATAATGCAAAGTGATTTCAACCCTTCCATTAAACTAACATACATGACAGAGAACAACTATTTTAAAGTATTATTCATTCTATTTTTAACCAATTAGCTTCAGAGTGTGATGAATTTAAGTTTGTTATCAAAACATGTATTATACTGATGCACAGAATAATTGCTCAACATTAATTCATCACATTCAGAGAAATTTAGATACTCCTAAGCTGAAAATTCAAGATGTGTTCACTATCATTAAAAATTAGAGTAGCGCAGAGCAATATTTTCAAGTTTCAACCAATTTTCAAACATAATTTGCAACCCAATCATTCTCAGCAAAAAATTATTCCATCAAAGTAATGCAGAATTACTTGTCCTGGTATTTTCCTAACATTCGATTGCATTACATGCAGTGTATGGTTGCAATTAATCTCATTCAACAGTCTTAGCTCAGACAACTTTTCACTGAATTCTTTTTAGGTCATCCCAATTTTTGCAGAACTTTTATTCAAACATGTACAATGCAGATTCGAATGCTCCATAAATGACAGGGAAGACTTCTTCAGTGTATTGCTCCTACAGTGCCTCAGTACCCTATTCTACATTTTTCCAAGTTTTTAAACACAGAAAACCCTAGCTACAGTTACAGAGGGATGAGAGTAAGTGTACCTTGCAGGAAGATGTAGTATTGAATGAGAAATGCTGGTTGATTCTAGGTCGACGCACACAGAGAGTGAGATTTGAAGAGAAAACTTAGACAGAGATGAAGTTTCAAGCATGAAAAGTGTGTGTGCGTGCTCAAGTTAGGGATTATATATGGTTACGCTGGGCACGTGACAATTTTTTAAAAGAAATGAACGTTGTAAAATTAATTGTTCCCACCATAATCACTATTATTCGAAAGAGTGAATGTTCCAGAGAGTGAATTTTTCAGAGTGAGGCGCGCGTTATCACTATTGCTGAGCAAAGTGATAACGCGCAGCAAAGTGATAATTTTTTTCAATAAAAGTACTAACGCAGAGATATTAGAAGTTTACTTACCTGTGCGTAGTCACTCTTGACAGAAAAAGGAAGCGTTCCAGAGAGCTCATTTTCTCATCTGTCTCTGTGTGATCACTTTTATCAGTAAAAGTGATTGTTCCAGCAGAAAACCTCAAAATGCATTCTCTGCGTAGCTTCTTTTCTGCAATAAAGTGACTCCTCTCATTAATCAAATACCTCTAAAACCTCAATTAATTCAATTTTCACTCTTTAATCCATCAAATACACACTCTCCACATTGAATCTTAATTCAAGTATCTCAATTGTGCCTCAGAAAATCAGATTCAACAGAATATTCACATACATTATGCAGAAACTTCCAGAAATTGATAAAATCAGATTATGCAGAATCTTAAACTCTTAACTACACATTTACCTCATCAATTCTCAGATTAAGCAAGCAAATGCACCTCAGAAACTCAGATTCAGCAATATTTGTGTGGAATTTTTGCAGAATATCAGAAATTTACAGAGCAATAGTATGCAAAATTCTA
The DNA here is from genome assembly GCF_003935025.1 of Abrus precatorius. Classification (NCBI taxonomy): domain Eukaryota; kingdom Viridiplantae; phylum Streptophyta; class Magnoliopsida; order Fabales; family Fabaceae; genus Abrus; species Abrus precatorius. Next base: position 16,827,960 of record NW_020874292.1, read on the forward strand.
AAAACACTAAAGAAAGCTTAAACTGGGTTAGAAATGTGAGTTGCCTCTCACAAAACGCTTCTTTAATGTCACTAGCTTGACATTAGTTGTTCCTCACTCAAGAGGAACCAATTTCAAGCATGATATATTTCTTGCAAACTCTTCTCCATGATAGGTCTTCAATCTTTGGCCATTGACATTGAATTCCCTCCTTGTTTTCTGATCTTCTATAAGAATTGCTCCAAAGGGAGAGGTCTCCTTAATTAAAAATGGTCCAGACCATCTAGATTTCAATTTCCCTAGAAACAATTTTAATCTCGAATTGAATAGCAGCACTTGCTGGCCAGGTTTGAAATCTTTTTGCAGAATGAACTTATCATGGATTTTCTTGGTTCTTTCTTTGTACAACTTCGCATTCTCATATGCTTGCTATCTGAATTCCTCCAATTCATGCAGCTGCAGAACTCTCTTCCTTCCAGCACTTGACAGATCGAAATTAAGCCATTTTGTAGTCCAATATGCTCTATGTTCCAGCTCTAGAGGTAGGTGACAGGCCTTTCCAAATACTAACTGATATAGAGACATATCAATTGGAGTTTTAAAAGCAGTTCTGTATGCCCACAATGAATCATCCAGCCTCTTTGACCAATCCTTCCTTGAGCTGTTCACTACTTTCTCCAGAATTTGCTTGATTTCTCTATTTGAAACCTCCACTTGTCCACTTGTTTGTGGATGATATGGAGTAGCAATCTTATGCTTCACACCATATTTCATTAATACAGCTTCAAGAAACTTGTTGCAGAAGTGAGTACCTCCATCACTTATCAGCACTCTAGGCACACCAAATCTTGAAAAAAAGTTCTTTCTTATAAAAGAAATCACTACCTTTGCATCATTTGATCTGGTGGTAATTGCTTCTACCCATTTAGACACATAATCCACTGCCACTAGAATGTATTCGTGTGAAAATGATGGGGGAAATGGTCCCATGAAATCAATTCCCCATACATCAAATAGTTCCACTTCTAAGATGTTGGTTAATGGCAGCTCATGTCTTCTTGAGATATTTCCAGTTCTTTGACATTTGTCACAGTTTTCGACATACCTCTTGGCATCTTTGAAGAGTGTGGGCCAAAAGAAACCTACTTGCAAGACTTTTGCAGCAGTCCTTGAACTTGCATGGTGACCTCCATATTCTGAATTGTGACAATGCCATAATATCTCAGCTTGCTCACTTTGTGGAATGCATCTTCTAAGTAACCCATCTACTCCAATTTTGAATAGGTATGGGTCTTCCCACACATACTTAAAATAGGGTATATTATTCCTGCATCTAATAGCTTCATAACTTCCTTTTTAACTACCTCTTTCATGGCTGGGTTTAACCTCCTTTGTGGCTGCACAACAGGTTTAAAATTCTCTTCAAATAAAATTCTGTGCTTACAAAATGAAGGATTTATACCTTTCAGATATGCAATACTCCATCCAATTGCAGATTTGTGTTCTCTCAAAATTCTGAGCAATTTTTCCTCTTGTTCTTCCTTAAGTTCATTATTGATGATGACTGGATTTTCATGTTTCTCATCCAGAAATGCATACCGCAGGTGGGAAAGGAGTTGTTTCAGTTCTAGCCTTTGCTTTTCCTCTTCTTTATCATCCTTTTCTAGCTTTTCCTTCACTAAATTTTCTGCAGATTTTTGAATTGGCAGAGCTTCTAGTTGCTGCTGCACTTCCATAATGTATTCTTCATGCAGAAGTTCAGATTTGTTATTTCCTGCAGATATTATTTCTTCTAACACAACAAGCTCATCAATTTCATTAATATGGCGTTGTGTAATGAAAGCATCCAGTATATCTACCTTCATACATGTACTATCTTCAATTGGATATTTTAAAGCTTCAAACACATTAAACACTACCTTCTCATATTGAACTCGAAGCATAAGTTCACCTTTCTGCACATCTATTAAGGCTCTCCCGGTTGCAAGAAATGGTCTCCCTAGGATCAAGGGAATGTTAGAATCCACCTGCATGTCCAGAATTACAAAATCTGCAGGAAAAATGAACTTGTCAACTTTAACTAATAAATCTTCAACAACTCCATTTGGATATGGATAAGTGTATGATCTATCAGCTAGCTGCAGTGTAATGTTGGTGGGCTTCACTTCCTCTATGCCAAGTTTCTGCAGAACAGCCAATGGCATCAGATTTATGCTTGCTCCCAAGTCACATAATGCTCTTTCCACAGTGCAGTTTCCTATTTCACAAGGAATGCTAAATGATCCAGGATCTTTCAGCTTTTGAGGAAGCTTTCTCTTGAGAATGGCACTGGACTCCTCTGTCAAAGGTACTGTTTTATCATGCTCTAGCTTTCTTTTTCTGGAAAGTAGTTCTTTCATAAACTTTGCATATGAGGGCATTTGCTCCAAAGCTTCTGCAAAAGGAATATTAATTTGTAATTTCTTAAAGACATTCATAAACCTTTCAAATTGTTCCTCTTGTTTAGGATTCTGGACTCTTTGAGGATAGGGCAACCTCTTGTATTTTTCTGGATCTATTGGCTTACAAGCTTCCTCAAAGAGTTGCTTTTTAGTTTTCCTTTCAGAATTCATAGGAACATCTACTTTTTCTTCTGAATGGTCTTTCTTCAATAGCTTAAAATTTCCTTGTTGCAGATCTTGTTCAATTTTTCTCTCTGCTGCATCATTCACTTTCTTTTCTGCTGGTTTAGGGCTTGCAACTACAGCTCCACTCCTTGTAGTTATGGCTTGACATTGTTCTTTAGGATTGATTACTGTATTGCTTGGAAATATTCCTTCATCCCTGCTGGATAGTTGTTCAGCTAATTGTCCAATCTGTGTCTCTAGTTTCTTCATGGAGGCTTCTTGGTTTTTGAAGCTTGTTTGAGTCACCTTCATGAATTGCAGCATAGTCTCTTCCATCTCAGTCAACCTCTCATTCATAGGCTTGGAAAATTTCTGATTTCCTTGAGGTTGAGTGGACGAATTTCTCTGAAAATAAGGCTGTTGTGTTGCTGGACCTGCATTAGAAAAAGGCAAATTTGAATTAGAATTCTTTGCAGCAGAATATTGATTATTCCAATTAGAATACTGCTGAGTTCTATTATTCAAAAATTGAAATCCTGGAGGGTATGATGGCTGTTGTCTCTGAAAATTATTCATATAATTCACTTGCTCTTGTGTTTCACTTGTAGATGCCTCACATGCACCATTTGCATGGTTTCCTCCACAAAAATCACAACTTAGCTGACTGGTAGGCATACTCCCTGTTTGCAGGTTGCTGATTTGTTGTGTTAAGGCAGCTAATTGTTCTGAAAACATTTGTTGTCTCAGCTAATTATTCATATAATTCACTTGCTCTTGTGTTTCCAAAACCTTAGCTTCATGACCAGAATTTCTTCCTTGATTTCTTGAGTTTGAATTCTGATACATTGAAGATGCCATCATCTCAATAATTCTCTGAGCTTCTTCCAAGGACTTTGTATTTAATGAACCTCCAACAGCAGCATCAACCATTGTTCTTGTTACCGCATTCATCCCATTATAAAAAGTCTCAAATTGCATCCAATCTGGAATACAATGATGTGGACACCTTCTAAGCAATTCTTTGTATCTTTCCCAGGCTTCATACAATGATTCTCCTTCTTGCTTCACAAAGGATGTAATTTCTCCTCTCAGCTTAGCAGCTTTGGATGGAGGGAAGTACTTAGTTAAAAACTTATTCACAAGTTCTGTCCAGGTTGTGATGCTTCCTTGTGGTTGAGCTTGTAACCAACATTTTGCTCTATCTCTCAAGGAAAAAGGAAATAGTCTTAATCTGATAGCTTCTTCACTAACTCCATTCATTCTTATGGTGTCACATAGCTGCAGAAAATTTGAAATATGCAGGTTAGGATCATCAGAATTTCCTCCCGAAAACTGATCCTGTTGGACTAAATGTAGTAGGGCTGGTTTAATCTCAAAATGGTTGGCTTGAATAGTTGGCCTAATTATAGAAGAGTTAAAACCTTGCATGTTAGGAATAGCATAGTCCCCTAATCTTCTAATTCTGTTCTGCTCTGCCATTTCTATTGCTGGATTTGGTTGTCTCAAGGGTGTAGATGTTCTTTTCACTCTAGGATTACTCTGAGATTTTGGAGAATGGACAGCTTCTAACTCACTATCACTCCCTATGGCTTTTTCTGCTCTAGACTCTTTTCTCAATCTTCTTAAAGTTATGTCTATGTCAGGATCAAAGACCAGAATTGATTTATTCTTGTTTTTACCACGCATATACAAATCAGTTTGAAGCAAAATTAGACTACAATTGATATTCAGAATGTACAACAGAATTCATGCAAAATCTATCAGTAAAAGTATATAGAAACTTAAATCTAGCAGTTACAGAATTGTAAATTCATGTACCAATATGCAGAATGGTAATTATAAATATGAAGAACAATGAAAACTGAAATTATGCAGATAAACAATGATGTAAAAACACTTTGCAGCAGACAGAAATATTATGCAGAATATTACACAAGGTGCAGTAAAATTATGCAGAAAGCAATTTGAAAGCAAAGCAACAAAATAAATGCTCAATCTAGTTACTTTTCTACTACTAATGATATTGAAATGCAAAATTCCCCCGCAACGGCGCCAAAAACTTGTTGTTCGCAATCTAACACTAGCAAGTGCACTAGGATTGCAGCAAGTGATGAGTAAATTTAAGATCCAAATATCGTCTCCACAGGGAATTTAGATTCAAGTATCACTTCATAGAATTATAACCATTTAAGCTTTTTCGAAATTGTAAGGAGAGTGGTAACATCTAATAACAGCAAACTGGAACAATTAAAAGTAAAATGAACTTGCAGAAAACAGAACAATGAACACACAGTTATGTGATAACAGAGGGATAAACCATAGCTAGGGAATTGCTTCACCAAAACTCCAATGTTCAACCAATAAAGTTCTGAATTAACAAGCAATTGGAAAGAATGACAATCAGTTTCAAATTATACTATTTAGAGGTTAATTCCTTAACTTAGTGAATCTAACATTCAATTAAACCATTCTAATTCCTTAGATCTGATTCAATTCAATATTGCTTTAAGTGTAAGAAACCAAAGGATTGCAAGATCAAAGTTCCTTATCCCTAAGAAAACTATAATCTCGGTGATTGGTTCAGATCTGAAGAACAAATTCAATTTCCATTGACAAGAGTTCTTCTAAATTTAGTTAATCAAATTTCCATTCAATTTCCACGTGAAGTTCAGAATCAATCACTCAATCTATTCCAAAGCTTGAAATCCAGATCTAAATCAATTCAACATGTTCATTTCAGATCTACACTCCCTAACTAAGAACGAATTACACAGCCATGGCAGCAGAAGAAGAAAAAGAAAGAGAAGAAGAAACTTAGAAACGCCATGGAAGCTTGCTCCACTCCAATTCCTCTTCGTGAAGCTCCAAGATCTGAATCCCCACTCCTCTCTCTCACTTCCTCTAACCAGAAACTAACTAAAAAAACTGAAAATGAACAGAATCCCTTTTTTTCGGATCGTTTCTGATATTTATAAAATTTCCCAGATTTTCACGTCATCACTTTTATGAGAAATAGTAGTTACGCAGAGAGTTTTTGGTTGCGCATTAACACTTTTCCCAGAAATAGTGGCCACACGCATTTTCCTGATATTGAGAGGTCTCTGGAACTATCACTCTTGATGATAAAAGTGACAACGCAGAGCCCAGGTAGTTGCACGTTATCACTATTGTTGATGAAAGTGACTACGTGCAACTCGCCAAGTTGAAGACTCTCTGGAACGCTCACTTTTGATGACAATAGTGGTTACGCAGAGCTGTTCTGATATTTTGCCTCTCTGGAACTATCACTTTTAATGATAAAAGTGGTTACGCAGAGCTTTCTTTCTTCTTTGAACTCTGAAGTGATCACTTTCACTGATAATAGTGATCACGCCCAGTCTGCAATTTCTTATTCTTGAGTTTATGGAGTTCAGACTTGCTTCTTCCCTCTTCCTTGTCATCAAACTTCCATGAATATGATCCTTGCTCAATTTATTCCTTCAAAAACAAGACTAAAAACTTAATTCCTAAGCAAAAATTTCACAATTACTAAAATAACTACAAATTTAAACAAACTTCAATTCCTTTTATTTTTCTAAGTTTTTCTGCTTTCTTTATATATTTTTCTTATCAAATGTGTTAGAATTATGCTAAAATATCAGTCAAAATATGGATTCATCAGTGATCACTTTTGTCAGTAAAAGTGATTGTTCCAACAATGATCCTCAAAATGTATTCTCTGCGTAGCTTCTTTCCTGCAACATAGCGACTCCTTTCATTAATCAAATTCATCTAAACTCTCAATTAACTCACTTCTCATACTCTAATCCTTCAATTTACTTCTCTCAATTCCAAATCTCTAATTATTTATCAGATTCAATTAAAAAAAACAGCTGCAGCAACATATTTGTAGAACTTAGATAAAATTGCAAAACATGATTACACATATTTCTAATTCTGCAGATACACATTCTAAACATTGAATCTCAAATCAAGTACCAAATTCACTTCAGCATAGATATGCAGCAGAATCAAATTGCAGAAATTTCAGATTATGCAGAATTTTAAACCTTCAAATACACATTCACTACATCAAATCTCTAATCAATTATCGGATTCACTTCAGAAAATTAGATGCAGCAGAACTTGTAGGGAATTATAAAAAAATTGAATATGCAGAATTACAAATTTCAGAAACTGCAGAATATGAAATACAAACTCCTAAAACAATACAAAAAACTTAAAATGAGTTAGAAATGTGAGTTGCCTCTCACAAAGCGCTTCTTTAATGTCACTAGCTTGACATTAGTTGGTCCTCACTCAAAAGGAACCAATTTCAAACACACTTGCTTTCTCAATTTGACCTCCAAGGTAGATTTTCAGTCTTTGTCCATTCACCTTGAACTCTCTCCCATTCTTAGGATCTGCTATTAGTACAGCAGCATATGGAAATACCCCTTTCACCATAAAAGGTCTAGACGACTTAGATTTTAACTTCCTTGGGAAAAATCTCAACCTTGAATTGAAAAGTAACATAAACTGCCTAGGTTTGATATCCCTTTTTAGAATGAACCTGTCATGCAGCTTTTTGGTCCTTGTATATTTTAGCATTTTGATATGCGTTGAGTCTGAACTCGTCTAATTTATGCAGCTGTAACAGTCTTTTGTTTCTGATAAAACGAATTTAACTACTCGTCATCCAAAAGATTGTCGTTAATCCTCATCAAATATGCAAAGAAATAAATGCAGTACTAGGGTGTTGTCCTAGGTTGTCTCCAAGGAATTTTTGGTTGGGAACATACATCGAACAAGTGTGAACATATATTTTTAAGCAAGTAAATTGGGGGGAGGTTTGTCAATTTCCAGATTTTAATCAAGAGTAAAGTGTAAACTAGTGGAATTCAATCAATTAAAATGAGTAATTCCTAGTCAATTAATGAGTTCCATCATTATTCTTTCAAATGATTCAATAATCCCCTTTCTGAATGATCCAATCTCTATCCCTAAGATTAAGCAACTCCAAGGATTAATCAAAATTAAGCAATTTTGAATTAGAATTTCGTTGGGTAATTTAGGGTTCATTAAGCAATGTTTCCTTCATGCAAATTCCATTTCATTCAAAGATTGAGGTCAATAAATTCAAGGAAAGAAAGATTTGTATTGCAATTAATCCCAAGAATTCAAGATTCATGTTCATTGACTAGGAATTACAAGGAAGTTTAGCCCTCCATGTGGATGGGCTTCACAAATGAAAGAAAGAAATGCAAGAACGTAAGTAACATTAATGTAAATTCAACCAAAATCAAAAGGAAAATTGGAAATTAAAACCTATAGAGGACCCTTGGCTGTCACCCAAGACTCTAATGTTCTGGAAAAATGTCTCAATTTTGGCAAAGGAAAATTGTGTAAAGTGTAAAAAAGTCCCATACCCTAATTCCTAAATTCTATTTATAGTGGATGACATGTCAGTAAAGTGTCCACTTTTGCCTTTGAAAGTGTCCACTTTGGGCTTTGAAAGTGTCCACGCACAATTCTCGTAAATCTGTCAATTCTCAGGAGTTGCCACTATTGGACTTGAAAGTGAGAACTTTGGATGCGCGTAGCCACTTTGAAAGGAAATAGTGGCCACGCACATCATGCTTCCAATTTGGCGTCCCTAGAGGTCTCTGGAGTTGCCACTTTTGGACTTGAAAGTGAGAACTTTGGATGCGCGTAGCCACTTTGAGAGGCAATAGTGGCCACGCGCATCATGCTTCCAATTTGGCGTCCCTGGAGCTCTCTGGAGTTGCCACTTTTGGACTTGAAAGTGGCTACTTTGGAACCTTTAATGCCTAGACTTGCTGTAGTTGCCACTTTTGCTCCTAAAAGTGGCTACTTTGGGGGCAACTTTCATCCAAGGGCCAAGATTTCTCAAAATTAACTTGGGAGCTCTGCAAAATTATCAAGATAATTAAAATTGCAATTTATATCTATGTAATTAAATGCAAATTAACTAAAAATTAATAAACCTATGATATTTACTCAAAATGTGATTTCTATATTATTTTCACTATCTAAGTCCATTTTTTCTATTAAGGGGCACCAAAAAGGCAAGTAAAAATATAATAAGAAGTGGATTCATCACAACCCCAAACTTAAACTTTTGCTTTTCCTCAAGCAAATCAAAATTCAAGCAAAGCAAATGAAGAGGGTTGGATTTATCCAAATTATTTTTTTTTTTAGAGATTTTCATTTCAACTTCATGCTTTAATTAGCACTTCAAACATCTTCATAACCATAGACTCATTCAACAGAGGAATCAAATTCATGTCAAATATTCCATGCAAAGTCCCACTAAATTGAAACAAAAGAATCAAGCAAGGTTTCATGTGACTCACATAATGCAAAGAAACTATCCATCTCACAAGGTGGTGTTTCACTCATCACTCAATAACATTTCAGGCTGAGTGTTTTCCCTCAATCCATGCATTTAGCCTCACCCTACCATAGACTTGCCCATATTCTCAATCTCCTTTGCCTAGACACAATGAACAACCTATCATGAGGGCTTTGTTGGTCACAATTGGGGTTAGGATAGGCTCAAATTTAATCAAGGGGGGTCACAAGATCAAGTGGGTACTCAAGAGGAGGGAGTTCTTTTGAGTGATTTAGTACAACAACTAGAGTGGAATGCCTTAAATGATGTAGCTTAAGAGGTTCAAGCATTCTTTCACCATATTTTTCATTAATTTGCTTTATGTGGGCATCTTTCTCAACTCAATTGCCTTGCTATGTTTTTCTTTCTTTTGCTCTTTTCATTCATTCATCATTTTCTTTATATTTATTTATTTATTTTATTTTATTTTATTATTATTATTTTTTATCATGGACTTTGACAATCATTCTTTTCTTCTTATCTTTTTTTTGACATGTATTATTAACATGTATTCTGTCCACCACCCCAAACTTAAGATGTTGCTTGTCCTCAAGCAACTACACTCATAATTGGCACCCCAAACTTAGTTGCTTGCACTAAATCTTGAGGCAACTCAAAAGAAATGCCTCTCTTAAGGAAGGGAAATTATTGGTGCAGACTAAGTTTGGTAAAAGTAAGACATGGGGAACAAGGGAAAGGAGGTGCAAGGGTGGGGGGGTATGTGCAAAGAAGGCCTCAATCATCTAGATGGAAAATTGCCCAATGCATATTGAATTAAGAAACAGGGCAAGTTCTAGAAGATGAATGCAAAAATACATGTAATATACACACAGAAAAGAAGAAGAAAGGCCCAATTCACTACCATGGTAAAAGTGATAATAACTTGCAAAATGAGAGTACAATTCACCCGACAAGAAAATATGTTCAAAATGGTAGGGACAGTAAATATGTACAAAAATGAGAATGAGTAGGAGTTAGATGGGAAATGCAATCAGAGCATAAAAGCAAAATACGAAAGAGAACTAGATTAAATGGAAAAGAGAAGAAATGAAATAAGGAAAATAATTTTGTCTTTTATCTAGTACGGTGTAGGAAAAGTAAGCTACAAATAAATGCAAAATAGAGACAAAGAGTTCACCCCCCTTTTATAGATGATGTATTCAAAGTTCAGGGTAAAATGATGCTCCTCTTGATGGAACTGAGGGCATCTCTGCACAATGATAACAAGAGTTTAGAAAAAGAATGAAAGGGAGGTAACATAACTGTTTGAAGGAAAGTAACATAAAAGCAGGAAGGGAAAGACAATAAAAGGACAAGTGGTTCCTAATTACTTGGGAAAATAAAAGAAAATAAGTACAAGCAGAGAAATAAAAGAAAACACGAAAGGTGGACTAAATGGCATCTTCATCAGAGGTGGATGAGGTGGCGCCTTCATCTTCCTCTACTTCTTCTGCTTCCTCTGAGGAACTGGAGTTGCAGACATCTCTGGGGGCATTGGGATTGAATGGGGGCAGGTCATTCTGAACAGCAGCTCGGAGGAAAAGGGCAGGGAAACGGTGGGCCTGATATATCTGGTCTGAAGTCATCCCTATTTTCTTGCCAATGTTCAGCATCATGGTCTCTATGAGGAGGAGCATGCTGGTTTGACCAGAGTGGATGGCAGTCTGCCTCTATGCTATTTACTGCAGCTGGGTGAGACCTGGGTCAGAAGACTTCTTTGGCTTAAATAAGTCCTTCACCAAGGCAGTGGAAATGGGAGGAAGTGCTCTAATTCTCTGCTGGTAGTCTCCAAAATCAACACCTGCATCCTGGCATAACATAGTGATTAGAGAGGGAAAAGCTAAAGAATCTTTGCTCCTTTTAAGGACTTCTAGCATGGCGCTGCTGATGACCTCGCCAACATGGATAGGCATGCCAGTGAGAATAGCATAGATGAGTTCTGCCCTCTTTACTGCAATGGTGGAAGTGTGGATGACTGGCATGAATGAGCTGACAACGAAGATACTCCACACCTTGGCAGGAGGGAGAAGGTGTTTAGTGGTCAGATTTTTGGGCTGCATTTTACAATCAAATTCCCAATTTTCTCCTTCCATGCAGATTGTTTGAAGTATAGGCTGGTAATCTTTTTCCTTCTGTTTGCAGAGTGCAGTGAAATCCAGTTGGCCAGGTTGCTTCTGCAGAGGAGGGACGTTTAAAACCCTCTGGATGGTGGCTGGAGTGAAGCTAACTTGCTTACCCCTGACCATGGTGTGCCTGGGAGGGTAAATGTCATCGTCCAGGCGCAGGGCATTAGCATAGAATTCCTGGGTGATGTCCTTCTACCCATTGCCTGCACAAGAAGTGAAAAGTCCCCAGCCACGCCTGTCTATTTCCTCCTGAAACTGTGGAAATGTCCCCTGCTGAATTTCAAAATTCCTGCCCTGGACGATCTGGCGCCACAGGATGTTCTCTTTGAAATACTGTTCGTGCTCTGGGGACCTAAACCTTGGGTCATGAGTAGGAGGGGGTTGAGATGAAGAGGCTTCAGCTGTCCTACTCCTCTTGGTTCTAGGTGTGTTCCTTCTAGAATTGCTTGACATTATCTGCAGAGGAGAAAGAATATGTGAATGGGTAGTGCATGGAAATTGGGTCAACCTTTATAGTAACACACAACAGCAAACAATCAAACCAGGGGTTGCAAAATAATTTGATACCATCCTAAGTAATTTGTGTGCAAAAGGGTGTATAGTGCTACATATGACTCAGAGGGCAACCAATTTCAATCATGGTACATAGCCTACAAACATAGAGCTCAAATGGTATAGGCAAGAACAATTAAGCACAGAGAATAATGTGGCATACGTTCACTATGTATTGCAATCCAATGTATAGCAGAATATGGCTTCTAAGCTCAAGGACCATAATGCAGCAATTAGTGAAATTAAAGTCACGAAAAGCATGTTCAACACCCAGAAAGATCAACAATCATGGTTAATTATGTAATGTGCATGAGGATCAAGTGCAGCAAAAGTGAAATGGCATGGAATTTGAAAAGCAAAACAGCAAAATGGAGGGGACAAAACTAAATGGAAATAGGCACGAACCAAATTTAGGCACTAACACACATGAACAAGAAGTTTAATAGCATTATTGGCATGTTTAGAGCATAAAAATGAAGGAGGGGAGCATAACAAAAACAACAAATGAGAGTCATGGCAAAGAGGAAGTGGGCGTGGCCACTATTGGAGGCAAAAGTGAGAACGCCCAATTGGATGGGAATAATACACCCCATTGGGTGCAATTTAGGGACCTCACCCTCTCTAATTCATGTAAGAATGCTCAATTACACAAGAATTACACCTCAATTTCAAGAAAAAGTAAGTAAAATTGAAAAGCCCCAAATTGGGGAATCTATGAACCCTAACCATAAATGGAGAGAAATTGAGAGAATTACCTTGCTTGAAGCCTTGGGTGTGGTGAGGGAAGGTGCGTCTTGGGACTAGGAGTGAGTGGGTGTGTGAAATGGTGACGTGAAAATGGTGCGTGTTGGGCGTTGTGTGGGGTGAGGATTGTGTGAAATGGTGAGCGTGTTTACTTTCAAAGGAATTAGTGGCTACTTTGGGTTGGGCCCAATGGAAATAGTGCAAATGGTGTACGTGCCTACTCCAAACAAGAAAAGTGGTAGCTCCTAAGGGGCTTAATTTGATTCCAATTTGCGCGTGGTGACTTTCATCCAAGAAAATGACAACTACAGTGAGGGTGTGTGTGTGGGCATATGCGCGTGGTGACTATGGAGCTTCAAAGTGGGAACTCCAGAGAGGTGACAATGCAAGGAGATTTGCGCGTGGCCACTATTGGTCTCTAAAGTGTTCACGCGCAAAATGACCTAGCTCCTGGCGCCAAAGTGGACACTCCCACTCTTAAAAGTGGGAACTACAGAGAAGGAGTTGCTTACCTTGAGCCAAAGTAGTCACTATAGCCTATGAGAGTGGCCACTTTCATGAAGGATGAATTGTACTTAGCAAGAATGAGTGCCCAAAGTGGTGCTGCTGTTAGAATTCCTACAAAATTGTGAATCCTCAAAAATTTATTTACACAAAATTGAAGCATATCAGAAATTGCTTAGCTCATTACACCTCAAATGAAGACAAAAATGTAATTGAAGGAATGCAAAGGAGAAATAAGGGAAAGACAAAATTGCTTATTCACTTGTGAGTTGCCTCTCACAGAGTGCTTCTTTAACGTCATTAGCTTGACGTGCGAAGTGATTTATTCATGGCAAGGGTCTTGGTTGGAAGAAATGATGGGGGAATACACATCCACCTCTTCAATCTCCTACACAGGAACTGAGTTCTCTAAAAAATGCTTTAGGCGATGTCCATTCAATGTGAAATATTTGGTAGTGGATTCACTCTTGATTTCCACTGCACCATTAGGAAACACTTGTGTGACTATAAATGGACCAATCCACCTTGAGCGAAGCTTTCCAGGCATGAATTTGAGGCGGGAGTTGAACAAGAGCACCTTTTGACTAACACAAAATTCTTTCCTTGCAATTAACTTGTCATGGTACCTCTTGGTTTTCTCCTTATAAATTCTGGAATTTTCATATGCCTCTAGACGTAAGTCTTCCAACTCTTGCAATTGAAGCTTTCTTTGCTCTCCAGCTGAGTCATAGTGCAGATTACAAGCCTTTACTGCCCAGTATGCCTTATGCTCTATCTCCACTGGTAAATGGCAAGCCTTGCCAAAGATTATTCTGTAAGGAGATATGCCCAAAGGTGCTTTGAATGCAGTCCTGTGTGCCCACAAGGCATCATCTAGCCTGCGGCTCCAATCTTTTCTGTGGGGCTGTACAACTCTTTCAAGTATTTTCTTTGTTTCTCTGTTGGACAGTTCTGCTTGGCCATTCGTTTGCGGGTGGTAGGCTGTGGAAACTTTGTGCAGAACTCCATATTTTCTCAGCAGAACTTCCATTGTCTTGTTGCAAAAATGACTTCCTTGGTCACTAATGATGGCACGTGGGATGCCAAACCTGCAAAATAAGTTGGAGCGAACAAATTCTGCAACAACTCTAGCATCATTAGTCTTGGTAGCTTTAGCTTCTACCCATTTTGAAACATAGTCAACAACAAGTAAAATGTACAAGAAACCAAAAGAAGAGGGAAAGGGGCCCATGAAGTCAATACCCCAGACATCAAAGATGTCACAGTATAGGATAGGTTGCTGAGGCATTTCCTGTCACTTGGTGATCATTCCTCCTGACTTCTGGCAGCTCTCACAGATAGAATATGTTCGCCAATAGTCTTTGAAAATGGAGGGCCAGTACAATCCTAAGTCCAACACCTTTCTTGTTGTTCTTTGAGGTCCAAGGTGTCCTCCCACAACCGAATTGTGGCAAAACTGCAATATGGATGGGATCTCTTCATCAGGGACGCATCTTCTGATCACTTGATCATTACAGAACTTCCATAAGTAAGGGTCGTCCCACACATAATGTTTGGCATCATTCTTGATTTTGTCCCTTTGAATTTTTGATGCATTTATAGGAAAAATTCCTGAAACCAAAAAATTAACCAAATCAGCATACCAAGGTACATGTGATGTGCACAACTCTAAGAGTTGTTCATCAGGGAAATCATCCTTAAGGGGAATGAGTTCAGGGACTCCCTCTATTCTGCTTAAATGGTCTGCTACCAAGTTTTGTGCTCCACTTCTATCTTTAATCTCCAAGTCAAATTCTTGAAGTAAGAGCATCCACCTTATTATCCTAGGTTTAGAATCTGTCTCTTTTAGCAAAAACTTCAAAGCAGAATGGTCAGTGAACACCACAACTTTTTATCCTAACAGATATGATCTGAATTTATCTAATGCGAACACTATGGCCAACAATTCCTTTTCAGTTGTGGTGTAATTGGATTGTCCAGTGTCTAAGGTCCTAGAAGCATAATAAATGACATGAGGGACCTTACCAACCCGTGATGAATCCATATTTTGACTGATATTTTAGCATAATTCTAACACAAATGATAAGAAAAATATATAAAGAAAGCAGAAAAACTTAGAAAAAGAGAAGGAATTGAATTTTGTTTACATATGTAGTTATTTTAGCAATTGTGAAATTTTTGCTTAGGAATTAAGTTTTTAATCTTGTTTTTGTAGGAATAAATTGAGCAAG